>NC_053022.1:232384430-232701256 GCF_003073215.2 Triticum urartu
GTCTCACCTGCCGACTAAAAGGTAGACTCAGAAGATGGCTTCTTAGAACAGAGAAAATCACTCGGATCAGCATTCTTCTTGTATTCTTCCAGTTCCACTACTGCCATCTACTCATTAGCAATTTTGGATCCCTGCTGGAGACATTCCTCGACTCTCTGTCTATTCCCTGTGATGGTGATCACGCCCTTGGGTCCAGGCATCTTCATCTTAAGATACACGTAATATGGATGGGTCATGAAGCGAGCATAAGCTGGTCGGCCCAGAATAGCATGATATGCACTGTGAAAATCCACAACTTCAAATGTCAACTTTTCCTTCTGAAAATTCTTTGAGTCACCAAAGACCACATCCAAAGCAATCTGACCGAGTGACCTTGCCTTTTCCCTGGGATGACTCCATGAAACTACATGTTGCTCTCACAGAGTTTGGACATTGGAATGCCCATCCCCTTGAGGGTTTCAGCATAAAGAATGTTCAAACCACTGCCGCCATCCATGAGAGCTTTGCACAACCGAGTGCCTCCAACGGCTGGATCCACTACCAGAGCCTGCTGCCCGGGAGTAGCAATGTGAGCTGGGTGATCCGACTGGTCGAAGGTAATGGGAATCTTAGACCACTTGAGGTACGTTATAGTTGCCGGAGCAACCATGTTCACCTCTCGGTTGATGACTTTCAGTCGACTTTTGCTCTCAACGTTAGCAAAAATCACCAGAGTGGCATTGACTTTCCGGTAATATTCTGCATTTTCTTCACAATCATCCTTGTCGGAGCCCTTTTCACTCGGTTGTCCTTCACAGAACTATTGAATGAGGAGTCTGCACTGTCGAGTTGTATGCTTGGGTAAAATCAGGTTACCCTCTTCGTCTTTGTTTGTGTGGATGGAACACGGTAGATCCAAGACATCCTGACCTGACTGATCTCTCTTCTTCTGAGGAACCCACTGCTCTTTGGCATTCCCTTTGAACTTGCCTTGAGGATCTACCATTGCGGCTTCCGCTTGTCCAGCGGCTTCAGCTTTGCGTTTCTGTTTTTGACTGGAGTTCCCGCCTCCGGTGTCAGGGTCACCAGCCTTTCCTTTTCCACTATGAAGTCGGTCCTCTTCTTCGCCATTCTCATACCGAGTGGCTATCACCATCATTCAGTTCAGGGACATGACCCCAAAGCGACCAAATTTCAATATGAGTTCCCTGTACCGGACACCTTCCTTGAAGGCGCAAATTGCTTGGTGCTCTGAAACATTCTCCACCACACGGTGAAGTGTGGTCCAACGCTGGATGTAATCCCTCAAAGTTTCATTTGGTTTCTGGACACAGTGTTGTAATTCAGCTAAGCTGGCATGACATTTGCAGGTGCCTTTGAATGTTTTGATGAACACTCGGGCCAGGTCTCCCCAGCTGAATATGCTAGCGGGGGCCAATTGATTCAACCAGGCTCGGGTTGACCCTTCCAGGATCAACGGCAAATGCTTCATGCAACGTCATCATTGCCTCCGCCAATTTGCATGGCCACTCGGTAATCTTCTAACCATGTATCTAGCTTTGACTTGCCAGTAAACTTGCTCACTCCTACGGCCAACCTGAAGTTGCGAGGAATCTCTGTAGCCCAAATGTCCCTATTGAAACACTCGGGCCCAGAGACAAATGCTCTAGTTCCACTCGGGTGATCCATGTCCAAACCCTCTCGGTTAGCCCTGCCTCTGTCAACCAGGCCTTGCACAAGGACTGACCTTGCATAAAACTCAGTCTCTCAGGGGTCGACTGGATATCTCCGCTCATCACCATACAGGCACCTATCATCATACGGCCGGGGCGCGTACGAACCACCCCTCGGAGGGGGTGTAGGCACTCGATGGCGGTCATCACGGTGATGTCGTGGATCAAACTACCCGTGGACTCGATCCAGGTCCTGGCAATAACCACGATCTTCATGCCACAGAGGCGATCTTGGGCTGTGAGCAGACTGGACCATGTCCGCTCTGACATACCTGCTGTGAATCCTATTGCACGGCTGAGAAACAGCCGAATTCTGCTCCCCGGCCGCTTTGAGTAGCGTCTGAATCTGCTCTAGGCCTCTTCCAGCCTAGGAACGGGACGGTTGGATCAAATCTGCAATACATTCAGCAACAACAACATTCTGAATCGGAGTGCGGAATACCTGATACTCATTCTAAGATCCACTCGGAAAGAGTTGTCATTGTCATCGATTGGGATATGGGGTGGCCTGCGAGAGCGGTCGTCGAGTGACTTTTGGAGATCCTCTAGGCGCACACGTTCAACCAGAGTGGCTACGCATGCGGCTTCTAAAGCCCGAGCCTCGGGAGTCTCCCCAACGATGGGGGTCTGGAGAGTCTGCTCATTCCCGCGTTGTAGTTCTTCTCTTTGTTCTACAGTGAGGGCTTGCGGGTAGTACTCGTCATTGCCACGTGAAGGACCACCACTTTTGCCCCCGTCATGGGGAAACCCTGGTGGGCTACGCAGGGGGCCAACCATGAGGACTTCCCCGCAGGATCATTGCTTTCACATTCGGAAAGTGTATCCGAGTGGCCAGACGATAGATCGAACAGGCCATAAAGGGACTCATCGGGCTCGATTGTCGTGATCTGAGGAGTGGATGACTGACAAGCCACCATGTGCTTCACCCACCGTTGGAGCCGCGAGCGACCGATAGCTTGCGACGGTGAGCAACGGGGGTAGACGCCACTGGAGCCGACCGATATTGAGTCGACAGCTGCCGCAAGAGGACGCCGCAGGCACTCGCACGTAAGTGTGCCTCCCCGCAAATAGGGAGCGCCTCGACGTCGACGGGGGCTTCCTGGAGCCAAGCCGAATCATCGGTGATGAAACTGAGCCTGCCGATATGGATCTCGCTGCCCAGAGACAATCCACCACCGAAAACCATGTCGAAGAAGCTCGAAGAACGCAACCTCACCGGAAGTTGCTTAGACGCCTGCCCCACGGTGGGCACCAACTTTCATGGGAAAGGATCTAACAGTAGAGGTAGGTGGTTTGTAGGAGAGGGCTAAGCCTAGCTATGGCGTGATTGTACACTCGGATTTACGAGTTCATGCCCCTCTCGGAGGAGGCAATAGTCCTACGTCTCAGTGCCGTGGAGGCTTTGTTTTGATTGGAGTGTTGAGTTATAGGGGGTGTGAACCCTTGTGCAAGAGGGGAGGGGTGGATTATATAGAGTCTGCTGGCCCCTCGCAGTCTTCAATTACGCAAGGGTTAAATGAGAGAATAAAGGCATGAACGTTACTAGAAACGCATGTGTTTAATGGTCTTTATAGCGACGGAGTGATTACCCGACCGTTGCCATCCTGGGGTGGCTCTAGGTCTTTTGTTCTTTGACTGAAACCAAATACTCCGAGTGAATAATGGTGGTCAAGTGGAGATGGGATAACCGAGTGGACCTTCTGTCGAGTGAGTTGCACTTTGTGGTCATTTCAGTCGGTGCCTCCTTTCTAACTTTGTAGGTCTTGGCCGCTTGTGCAGTGTCCTTGCGTAGGGCATGTAGGTCAAGCCTAGCACCCTACCCTAGGTACATGTCATCATCAACATCCCCAAGCTTAGGCTCTTGCCACTCCTTATTCCGTGGTCCATGAAATCTTTACCCAAAACTTGAAAACTTCACAACACAAAACTCAACAAAAAACTCATAAGCTCCATTAGTATAATAAAATAAATCACCACTTAGGTACCGTCGTGAACTCATTATAAATTTATATTGGTGTAATATCTACTGTATTCCAACTTCTCCATTGTTCATACCCCCCCCCCCCGATACTACCCATAGATTCGTCAAAATAAGCAAACAACACATAAAAACAGAATCTGACAAAAACAGAACAATCTGTAGTAATATGGAAACTTCGTATACTTCTGTAACTCCGAAAATTCTGAAAATTAGGACAATCTGGGAAATTTGTATATAAATCTTGTGTAAAAAAATTCATATTAAAATCACATTACTGTGTTTTTTTGAATTCTGGCAATGAGCACAAAAGTTTCTGTTTTCAGCAAGATCAAATCAACTATCACCATACACCATCCCAAAGGTCTTACTTGTCTCAAACACTAATTAAAACACCAAAACACAATTACTATAGAAGTAATAATGTGTATGTATTGAAAAATAGAACCAAAAACAAAAACACAAAATAAAATTGGGTTGCCTCCCAACAAGCGCTATTGTTTAACGCCCCTAGCTAGGCATAAAACATAGATATAGGTATTGTCATCTTTGGCATGCAAACCATAAGTAGCCCTCATAATAGAATCATATGGCAACTTAATTTTCTTTCTTGGAAAGTGTTCCATGCGACGAATAGTCCATAACCAGGGTCGGGATGATCACAACTTTTATATAATATAATATCATACCTATGGTATTTACGTAAGCTGCTAGCTTATCAGCTCCATGCAGTTAGAGGTTTGAGAGCGATAACTCTCAGCATAAGATTATTATTCTCTAGCGAGTTAAAGTCTGCCATCCTGATGGGTTGCAAAGACCTGAAGATGCTTCAAATATGAGCCATAAATAGGGCAGCTTGGCCCGATTTGTAAAAACCATATAGCAAGAAAAAAGAGATTATAAAAAGCCAAAAAATCAAAAATCAAAAAATCTGAGGCTTTTGCAAGCCGCCAAGCCAAAGGTTCTTCTTCAATTAAACTAGCCTGATGGCCACTGGAAGGTACGCGCTTTCCATGAGCCGACTCTCACATGACCCAATAGACATTTGAACCTAGATAAGTTCAGGCCTTATTTCAAGATAGACTTATCAGAGGTACGCGGGGTCGGAGTAGCATCATGCATCACATGCCGATTTATCCTAGTTTTCAAGGAAGGCAGCTTATGAGCCTGGATCTATCCTTACTATCTATAAGTCGTGCTCTCACATGACAAACCAGCGTTTTAACCTTAACAAGCTCAGGATCTTTGGTGAATACACCGTAAAAGACTGGTTGTTAAGAGTTCGGCGGCTCAATCAGGATTACCTGATGAAGAAGTAGCTGGTATACAGGTAGGATGACCCGGAAAGGTTATGTTCTCTTTGGTGAATACACCTATGTTTGAACAAGATAACCTGGTCAAGAGGGTAGTAATGCTATGTTCTCTCTGGTGAATACACTATGTTTGAACAGGAAGCCCCCAAGTGACATATTTATGAGTTGTGCTTGTTGGGAACCTATGTTTGAGCTGTGATGTGCATCCAAATCTCTTTGGTCCCTGTAATTTGGGTGTCAAGCCTCTTAAATGAACATGTAAGACGATGATAAAGACTCAACTTCGAAGAAGTGAAACGACAGAGGCCCTGAATTATCAGGGATGCCGGCTTTATTATACTGTTTATAATATATACATCATCAAACTAGGTACATCATGAGAGCCGGTGGCTCAAGTATAGTAGGGCCGAAGAAGAGCAATATTCCATGGCCGACGGGTCTCCTCCTCCGATGTGCGTGAGTCCTTGTGGTCTCGAACGTTGATAAGATAGTATGACCCATTATGCAGATTCTTGCTAACCACAAAAGGTCCTTCCCAAGGCGGTGATAGTTTATGCATATCAGTTTGATCCTGGATAAGCCGGAGCACCAAGTCGCCTTCTTGAAAGGTTCTGGTTTTGACCCGGCGGTTGTGATAACGACATAGGTCTTATTGATAAATGGTTGAACGAGCCGCCGCAAGGTCGCGCTCCTCATCCAATAGGTCAAGTGCATCCTGACATTCCCTTTCATTATCAGCCTCAACGTAAGCCGCCACACAGGGTGAATCGTGATGGATGTCACTAGGGTGTCACTAGGGAGAACCGCCTCTACTCCATAAACCATGAAGAAAGGTGTGTAACCCATAGATCTGTTGGGTGTTGTATTGATACTCCATAACACTGAAGGTAACTCCTCCACCCAACAACCGGGCGTTCTTTGCAAAGGAACCATAAGCCAGGGCTTGATGCCTCGCAGAATCTCTTGATTAGCTCGTTCCGCTTGACCATTGGACTGGGGGTGAGCCACGGAGGAAACATCAAATCAAATATGCTCTCGTTGACAATTTTTTTGATAGCACCCTTAGACAGATTAGTGCCATTATCCAGTATAATGCTGTGGGGAAAGCCAAAACGGAAGATCACCTTCTTAATGAATTGAATCGCCGTTGTTGCGTCACACTTACTAACCGGCTCTGCTTCAACCCACTTAGTAAACTTGTCAACTGCCACCAAAAGGTGGGTCTTCTTACCTTTGGACCTCTTGAAAGGCCCAACCATATCAAGCCCCCAGGTCACAAATGGCCAAGTAATTGGAATAATCCTCAACTCTTGAGCCGGAACATGAGCTCGTCGTGAAAACTTCTGACAACTGTCACATCTGCTGACCAAATCCTCAGCATCGGCATGAGCCGTCAACCAATAAAACTATAGGATCGAAAGTATGTCTAGAGGGGGTGATAGACTACTTGACCAAATAAAAATCTAGCCTTTTCCCAATTTTAAGTCTTGGCAGATTTTAGCAACTTAGCACAATTCAAGTAATCAACCTACACATGTAATTCTAAGAGTATAGCAGCAAAATGTAAAACAATTGCATATGAAGGTAAAGGAAGGAGTTTGGAGGGAGCAAACACAATGTAGACATGGAGATTTTTGGCGTGGTTCATGTCGGTGTTTTGGGAATGGGGCTCCCCAGAATTGCCTGCCTGCGGCCCACGGCGTGGCTCTGCGAGCGGGCCTGTACGGCCATCTTCACCAGCAAAGACTCAAGACCCTCGCGAGGGGCCAAGCCTCGTGAGGCGGACGATGCAAGACCTCCTTAGGAGTGGCCTCATCAGGCTGGCTCGTGAAGGGCGGAGAGTTCAAGGCCAGGCAAACCTCGCGAGGTTCCAATGATGTGAGCCATGACGACCAAGGCCAGGCGGGCGCCAGCGCGCGTAGTGTCTGTGTTTCCTCTTCAGTGCTAAGGAAGTAGGCGCTGGCACGGAGTACCAAGGCGTCAAGCAAAGGTTTCCATATCAGTGCAACAAGACCAAGACCATAAGGACAGCAAGACGGAGGTCACCGTGGAGCCCAAGGCGACGTCACCACCAGAGCCTTTGACAGGCGAAGACTTCTTTTGTCAGGATAAGCTGTACTAGGTGTCCCCCTTCGAATTGGCCGTTGTTGGGTCCCTTCCCGCTTAATATTTGGGGAGAGGACTAGGGCCTCTATAAATAGGACTAGCCACCACCGTAGCTAGGGAGAGGATAGATAGACCAATCTGGCCAAGAGAGACCCGGACAACCATGAGTTCACCAAGCACAAGAACACCTCTCCTCAGGAGGCTGTTCTTCCCCTTGTACTAATCATCCTCAGCCCAAGAGGCAATCCACCACACCACACTGGAGTAGGGTAATACACCACAACAGTGGCCCAAACCAGTATAAATCTTGTGTCCCTTGTGTTGTGAGTTTGTCGAGATAGTTCGTAAGATCTTAGCTGAGCTAGGACGTGGATCGGTAGGGGGGAGATCTTCGTGCACACCCCAGTGTTTGAACCTTGAGGGTTTTGCCGGAACCCGTAATTCGACATTTGGCGCGCCAGGTAGGGAGGCACCGGAGCTTCTCTCCCGCTGGTCGACTCACCAACGCTTTGCGGTTCCGATGTCCGGCGACTCAAGGACCAATGCCGACCGCTGGGTAGCATGGCCAGCCCGGACGGCGCCGCCTGCTCAGGAAGACCTCAACCCTGCGCTCCAAGCGGCATGAGCGCCACCAGACACTACCGGGCGCGGACGGCGCGTCTAGGCGCCGTCCGCCCTCACTCCACGACAGGTGCGACCTACTGCAAGGGCCGCAAGCCACGCCACGGCAACGGCACCGCACACCCAGAGGGAGCAGGCAAACATGCAAGCTGCGCTCACGGTGGCACGGGAACTGCTACGGTGCCGCTGATGGAGAGTGGCCGGGATGCGCTACTGAAACGCGTCGCCGAGCTACTAGACGCCGCGGCTTCAGGAGCACCGCCCTTCTGTTCTTTGCTCACACCTACGGCCGGGTCGCATGGCGGGCCGCGCTACGCCCACGCGCCTGCGGGCGCATCGGCAGACTTCATCGACACCGACGCGACAAACAGAATTGCACGCCCACTCGCGCCCGCGCCACCCTTGCTGGGCGCGGGCACGAGCACTGCCACCTATGGCCCAGGCGGGATGCAACCCTACCATCCTCGAGGTGGCACGCTAGGTCGGGTGACGTGGAGCGTGGGGCACTACGGCAAGGTCCTCGGGGCGGCGGCCTTGGAGGCCTATGTGCCCCGCATGGTGGACCAGGAGTATGTGCTGGAAGACGACCCTGTCTCGTTCCTCGAGCCGGGCTGGGAGGAGTAGGCGCTAGAAGCTGGTGCCTTTCAGGACCCCTCTGGAAGCCTCGCCAACCGCGCCAACGACAACTGCTAAAACGTACCACTAATTCCTTAGGAGCAGGCTTACGCTAACGATGGTACGCAGGGGGATCAGGTCGCAGCAGTAGATGGCGGTCCCAGCTCGTCGGCCTCCCTCCCGCCAGGGGGGCACACTGGGAGCCGTAGGAAGGAAGCCGGGATGAAGGCCCTCCCCAGCGCCGCGTGGAACAAGGTGTCTCTCGGTGTCAAAACCGGCGGATCTCGGGTAGGGGGTCCCGAACTGTGCGTCTAGGCGGATGGTAACAGGAGGCAGGGGACATGAAGTTTTACCCAGGTTCGGGCCCTCTTGATGGAGGTAAAACCCTATGTCCTGCTTGATTAATATTGATGATATGGGTAGTACAAGAGTAGATCTACCACGAGATCAGAGAGGCTAAACCCTAGAAGCTAGCCTATGGTATGATTGTATGTTGTCCTACGGACTAAAACCCTCCGATTTATATAAACACCGGAGAGGGCTAGGGTTACACAAGGTCGGTTACAAAGGAGGAGATATACATATCTGTATTGCCTAGCTTGCCTTCCACGCCAAGTAGAGTCCCAGCCGGACACGAGACGAAATCTTCATCTTGTATCTTCATAGTCTAACAGTCCGGCCAAAGGATATAGTCCGGCTGTCCGGAGACCCCCTAATCCAGGACTCCCTCAGTAGCCCCCGAACTAGGCTGCAATGACGATGAGTCCGGCGCGCAGTGTTGTCTTCGGCATTGCAAGGCGGGTTCTTCTCCAACTTTCAAGTGTTCGTAAGCAGTGTCCGGCTCCATAAATGTTGAACCTCTTGGCTTTTGTGCCCAATAAGGGCTTTCTCCCACGCGTCGAACGAATACGAGGCGCTAGGGCATTTTTACCTTCACCCCCCTAGCCGAATAAATAAATTGTCTATTAAAGGAATGGGGATTCTTAGATCCGATCCATACCATCCTTCCCCAGCAAGAGTTCATCAGAGCGTGTTTCGGAAAGATCCATTCCAGCATGGCCGACCTCCGCAGCTCCTCCTCTCGCCCCCGTAGCCCTAAGCCTAGTGATTGGGAGAGGTGTTCAGTCCCGCATAGTCGATTAGTCGAGCTGCAGACTAAGGGATTTCTCCCTCTGGGGTATATGGTGCCCGTTCGAGTCGGGCTTGCCACCTACAATGGCGGGGCGCAAGCGGGGAGCTTTCCTTGTCCCTCCATGGGGGAACGGGTCTGCCTTGTTCCTTACTTACTAAGGGGACTCGGATTTCCAATTCATCCGTTCCTCCGCGGGCTCCTGGAGTTCTACAGCCTCCAATTACACAATCTCACCCCTGCCTCCATTCTACATATCGCCGGCTATGTTTCTCTCTGTGAGTTGTTCCTAGGTTGCGAGGCTCACTTCGAGCTGTGGAAAAGGCTATTCTGCCTTGTCCCTCGCACACAAAGGGAATCACTTTATCAAGTGGGCGGAGCCAAAATACGGCGCATCGCCGATACCGGATACCTGTTCGGTACCCCGAAGAAGCCGTCTGAAGACTGGCCGTCAGAATGGTTTTATATGGAGGACGTCCCCCTTCCGGACCCTGTTCGGCGGGGTCTTCCTGAGTTCAACAATGCTCCTTTGAAGAAGCGCCGATGTTGGCGCCCACGGAGCCCCCAGGCGGAAGACAACGGAGAAGTCCTCTATCTGATGAACCGGATCAAAGCACTGTTTCGATCAGGATTGACAATAATTGAAGTTATGTCAATTTGCATAATGCGGGGAGTGCAGCCACTTCAATATCATGGGTACCCCTTGTGGTGTTATAACGGGGCGGATGACGCCACCCGCTGCGGGCGTAAGGGTCCGGACAATGCTGCCGCTCTAGCAAAAATTCTGTCTGAACTGTTCAAGGGCGAGGAAGAGGAGTTCACCCGCATTAAGCCACGGGATGGATTCTCCATGTACAATCCTCCAAGCTGAGTAAGTTATATCTCCCTGCCCCCATTTTTCCCGTATTATTAATCGTAAGTATTCACCTTGCTGCTTTGCGGCAGGAACTGCGAAAAGCCATAAAGGAGGTCAGCAGCCCTTCTCCACAACCAGAGGATCCTGACCGGGCCCTCGATTTCGGACTTGAAGAAGATCCGGTTATCTCCGTGAAACTAGTAGACCGGCAGTTCTATCAGTTAAGCTGCGACGATGCCCTGGTGGCCATTTCGGCCGACTATCCCGGACTTCTCCCTGCATCACAGGTAAGAAAAATCAAAAAGTCCCAACTCCAAAACTAGGGTCCCCTTTTAGGCACTTCACCCACCATATACACATGGCATCTTTTACAGGGAAGCCATTCGGGACGCCCTGCCGAACCCGCGGCAACTCGCCAATAAGAGGTACCGAGGCCGGGTAGGCCAAAAAGGAAGGCGGTCAGGACGGAGACACCGGTGAAAAGGTACAGGAAAAACCCCGCTCCATGGTTGTCGCCTTTCTCAAAATGTAATGACACCCGCGTTTCTTTAACAGAAAGAACTCTCGCCGGAATATGTCCGGCGATGCTGCCAATCAAGCTTCCACCAGTCGGGCGCGAGGACCGGACATGGAGGCGGAAGGCAATATGGGGCAGGCGCCGGATAATCCCCCTACAGAGGATGCGGATAGATTATCCGCTACAAACTCAGAAGTGGAAAGCGCCATGAATCATAGGCCCCGCCGGGCCGTACTCCGCGATGCTTGTTTCTCACCAGAGGCGTTCGACGCCTTCAATTCTGGAGAGGCGTACCTCCGTGCCGCTCAAGATGGTCTAGCCAGAGCCATGGATCAGTATGTAAAGGATGTACGGGTGAGTAAATCTGACGATTTATATGTATCAGTAGCCCCTGATACTTGAAACAGATAGCAAAACTGATCTAAGGATCATCTTTAATGCGCAGGTTCTTACAGAGAAGAATACTAGGCTGTCCCAGGAGCTGAAGGAATGCAAGACCCAACTGGGGCCCGCTCTTGCCGCATTGCAGTAATAGAAAAAGCCTCCCGATGGTAACATTTACTTTAAAGAATGGTGGTTACCATATAGTGTGTGGCATGTCTGCAAATCTAACAATTGATTTTGCAGATGAGTCCGGAGGAAGTCCGGGGGACCAGCATGTTATGCGACAGCTAGAGGCTGGCAAATGCGTGCTGACTAAGGTTATGCTAGAGAAAAACAATCTCCAAGACGCCAGCATTAAGCTGAACATGGAACTAAAAGATGTTCGGGGCCAGCTTGCAGACTCCGAGAAGAAGAATAAGAGGCTTCGGCATGGCATTTTCAGTAAGTGTTTGGACGAATCCTTTTTAAAGGAGTTCGGCGAAGAAGCTGTCTAACAGTGCTATGTCTGTAGGTATGTTGACGGGTCGTCCCGCGGAGGAAATGCCCGGGTCTACGGGTGATCTTCTGTCCAAGATGTCACATCTGCACGAACAAGTTCGGCAGGTGATGCAGGGCATTGCCCAGGCCTTGTGGCCGTCCGTCTCCCTGCCAGAAGGTGTTGCAGAGCTTGCAGAGAAGCTGAAGGGAGCACGGCGGCGCTTCCGTTTATGGAAGATATCAGCCTGCCGACGGGGTGCCAGAGAAGCCTGGGCCATGGTGAAGACGCGATATACCAAGGCAGACCCAAATCACATGGCCGAGGTCGGACCTGTGGGGCCCGACGGAAAAGAGATCCCCGTTAACTTAGTTTATGGGCAAGTAGAATTAGCCGCAAAGTATTCTCAACAGGATTGTAAGCTGGACCGCCTGTTGGATGGTATAGAGGAGGAATTTAGTCAGTCCGCATGACTATGTAGTTAAAGTGACATGTATAATGCCTTCTAGCCGGATTGTAGATCATTTGTCGTTGCGGACCTTTTCGCTTCAACCTCCGGGCCCAATAGTCTGGAGTGAATCCAAATACCCGCTCAGTTATATAAAACAGGGGTATGCGTGGAGACCAGGCATAGGGGTCATTAGTGTTTTATCAGACAAGTGCCCAACTAGTTATGTTATATTACATGGGTAGTAAGAAACATCTTCCAGGGAGAATAGTTCCGTTAAGGGTTCCTTTCCCTGGGTAAGCATGCCCTAAAGTGCATGTCCGGACTACGATAAGAAACGCAGAAAAAGCATTTGGGGGCAGATATGGAAAATAAATAAAAATCATCTTTTGTTCACCGACCGAATATTCCCTTAAGAACGCTAGCTTTCGGCTTCACCCAGTCTGAGGTACACATCCGGCTGACCCGGCAGTAACAATCGCAGAGGTGCTCCCCTTATTCCCTAGCCGAATTAACGGGAACGTAGGGCATAAATACAAGAGCCAGGCAACCCAGCTTGGCCAAAACTTAAGTCATATCGATGCATATAATGGTGAAAAAAGGTACATGCGGAAGTATAACACATGTGTTGGGCGTGAGGCCCAGATAAATAATTTAAGCTTCTGTGAAAGAAGCCCCCAGGTATGAAGAGTGCGGCTAGCGCATCTGTAATGTACAAGCGAGGCGCAAGGTGACCCTTGAAGGCCTAGATAAATAATAAGAGAAAGAAAGAAAGGGAAACAAGACAGATGATGTATATGCAGAAAATGGACAAAGGGAGGGGACTAACATAGATTCTGATGCTAGGCATAGAATCTTCGGAGCCTAGCCGTGTTCCATGGGTTCGGCTCGAGTCGACTAGTCGATGCATCCCGCAGTCGGTACGCTCCACCGGTCAGAACTTGGTTAATAATGAAGGGACCTTCCCATTTGGGCTCGAGCTTGTTCTTTTTCTTATCCGGCAGGCGTAGAACTAGTTCGCCAATGTTATAAGTTTTGGCCCGTACTTCTCTGCTTTGGTATCTGTGAGCCTGTTGCTGATAAAATGCGGAACGGGCTTTGGCTACGTCGCGCTCCTCCTCCAAGGTGTCCATACTGTCCTGCCAATCGAGCTCGGCTTCTCTTTCTTCGTACATGCGCACTCGAGGGAGGCATGAATTATGTCACAGGGCAAGACTGCCTCTGCGCCGTACACCATAAAGAACGGTGTATATTCGGTACTACGATTCGGGGTGGTCCGCAGCCCCCAGAGTACAGAGTCGAGATCCTCTACCCAGTGCGTGTCAGACTCCGTTAAGGAACGCACTAATCTGGGTTTAATGCCGCTCATTATAAGACCGTTTGCTCGCTCGACTTGACCGTTGGTTTGTGGGTGATAGACTGAAGCATAATCAAGCTTGAAGCCCATTTTGCTGCACCAGAGTTTTACCTCGTCGGCGGTGAAGTTCGTGCCATTATCAGGGATGATGCTGTGGGGGACGCCATAATGGTTTACAACCCCGGATATGAAGTCTATCACCGGTCCGGATTCGGCTGTTTTAACAGGTTTGGCCTCTATCCATTTGGTGAATTTATCCACCATGACCAGTAAGTATTTTTTCTTGTGGGTTCCCCCTTTAAGGGGTCCAACCATGTCAAGCCCCCAGACCGCAAAGGGCCATGTAATGGGGATTGTTTGGAGGGCGGTGGGTGGCATGTGGCTTTGATTTGCAAAGAGCTGGCAACCGGCGCAACGTTGGACCAAGTCCTGTGCGTCTGCCCGGGCTATTGGCCAATAGGATCCTGTGCGGAAGGCCTTGCTTACAAGGGCCCGGGCTGCGGCATGATGACTGCCGAGTCCGGCATGAATTTCTGCCAAAAGATTCCGCCCTTCCTCTTCGGAGATGCACCTTTGTAGGACTCCGGTAGTGCTTTTTTGTACAATTCTCCCTCATGGACCCTGTAGGCCTTGGATCGCCGCACTATGCAGCGTGCCTCATTTTGGTCCTCCGGAAGTTCCTGTCTAGTTAGGTAGGCCAGGAATGGTTCTGTCCACGGGGCAATAATGGCCGTTATTACATGGGCTGAAGGTGTTATTTCGGTGGCAGAGCCTCCGATTGTGTCAGAGTATTCGGTATCGGGAATTTTGGCTGGGTCTGGACTATTGTTACCGGTGTCTCCTTCCCATACTACGGATGGCTTGGACAGCCTTTCGAGAAATATGTTGGGGGGACCGTATCGCGTTTTGCGCCAATGCGGGCGAGGACATCCGCCGCCTGATTGTTTTCCCGAGCCACATGGTTAAATTCGAGCCCCTCGAACCGAGCTGACATTTTTAGGACGGCGTTTCGATAGGCCGCCATTTTCGGATCCTTGGCGTCAAAGTCTCCATTTATTTGGGATATTGTGAGGTTTGAATCCCCACGCACCTCCAGGCGTTGAATGCCCATGGAGACTGCCATTCGAAGACCATGCAACAGAGCTTCGTATTGGGCTGCATTGTTGGAGTCTGTATACAATATTTGTAGTACGTACTGAATGGTATCCCCGGTTGGGGATGTCAGGACGACGCCAGCCCCTAGACCGGCCATCATTTTAGAACCGTCGAAGTGCATGATCCAGTTGGAGTATGCGCCTATTTCTTTAGGGAGTTCGGCCTCCGTCCATTCTGCGACGAAGTCGGCCAATACTTGCGATTTAATGGCTCGTCGGGGTTTGTATGTTATGTCGAATGGGAGGAGCTCAATGGCCCATTTGGCAATCCGGCCCATAGCGTCACGGTTGTTTATAATATCATTAAGTGGCACTTCCGAGGCTACCGTAATCAAACACTCTTGAAAGTAGTGTCGTAGCTTTCGGGACGCCATGAATACCGCATAGGCTATATTTTGATAATGTGGGTACCGTGATTTGCATGGAGTGAGGACAGTGGATACATAGTATACCGGCTTTTGAAGAGGGAATTTATGTCCGGCAGCTTCTCGTTTGACAACGAGCACTGCGCTTACAACTTGATGAGTTGCCGCAATGTACAATAGCATTGGTTCGCCAATGTTTGGCGCGGCCAGGATTGGGTTGGCTGCCAAAATGGCCTTTATTTCTTCCAATCCGGCTGTGGTAGCGTCCGTCCACTCGAAGTGTTCGGTGCGCCGAAGAAGGCGATAAAGGGGTAAAGCTTTTTCTCCTGAGCGGGAGATAAAGTGGCTTAGAGCCGCCACACATCCAGTTAACTTCTGGATTTTTTTAGGTCTGTTGGTGTAGCCAACTGTGACAAAGCTCGGATTTTGGCCGGATTAGCTTCGGTACCTCTACTGGAGACAATGAAACCCAGGAGCTTTCTGGCCGGTACGCCGAAAACGCATTTTTCCAGATTGAGATTGATGTCGTATGTTCGGAGGTTGTCGAATGTTGAAAGTGCAACTATCCTTGGGTGGTTTTGGTAATTCCTAACAACATATAGCTCATTGAGCTAACATTATTCCAAGATTAATATTTCAGGAAAAGCTCAATGAATGGCATGGCATGGATGAGGAAAGTGGATCCCTCAAAATTCGAAGGACAAAAGGTTTGGCTCAAGCTTCAAGATCAAGACTCTACATTTTATATTTTAGTGATCCAAGATCACATTGAGTCTATAGGAAAAGCCAATACTATCAAGGAGGGATGAGGTGTTGCTCAATGGCTTGCTTGCTCAAAGTGCTTAGTGATATGCTCCAAAACCATCAACTACCTTCCCACATCCACATACGACCTAAACCAAAAGTCAAACTCGGCCCCACTAAGTCTATCTATCCGGCGCCACCGAGTTTCAAATGTCATAGCCACTGCCACAAACCCTAGCAATTCGGTTTCACCGATAGGGATCTCGGTCTCACTGAGATGGGATTGTAATCTCTCTATTTCCCTTCGTAATGTTATGGTCTTACCGAGATGAGCGATCGGTCCCACCGCGATTGCAATATAAACTCTCTATTTCCCTTTTGTAACATTTCGGTCTCACCGAGATGAGCGAATCGGTCCCACCGAGTTTATCTGACCAACTCTCTGGTTAGCTTATTACCAAAATCGGTCCCACCGAGTTTGTGTAATCGGTCACACCAAGATTACGTTATGCCCTAACCCTAACCATATTGGTCCTACCGAGTTGCATCTCAGTCCCACCAAAAATCCTAACGGCCACTAGGTTTGCTGAATCGGTCCGACCGAGTTTAACCATTCGGTCCCACCGAGTTTGGCAAATTGTGTGTAACGGTTAGATTCTGTGTGGAGGCTATATATACCCCTCCACCCACTCTTCATTCATGGAGAGAGCCATCAGAACATACCTACACTTCCAATACACATTTTCTAAGAGAGAACCACCTACACTTGTGTTGAGGTCAAGATATTCCATTCCAACCATATGAATCTTGATCTCTAGCCTTCCCCAAGTTGCTTTCCACTCAAATCTTCTTTCCACCAAATCCAAATCCTGTGAGAGAGAGTTGAGTGTTGGGGAGACTATCATTTGAAGCACAAGAGCAAGGAGTTCACCATCAACACACCATTTGTTACTTCTTGGAGAGTGGTGTCTCCTAGATTGGCTAGGTGTCACTTGGGAGCCTCCGACAAGATTGTGGAGTTGAACCAAGGAGTTTGTAAGGGCAAGGAGATCGCCTACTTCGTGAAGATCTACCGCTAGTGAGGCAAGTCCTTCGTGGGCGACGGCCATGATGGAATAGACAAGGTTGCTTCTTCGTGGACCCTTCGTGGGTGGAGCCCTCCATGGACTCGCGCAATCGTTACCCTCCGTGGGTTGAAGTCTCCATCAACGTGGATGTACGATAGCACCACCTATCGGAACCATGACAAAAACATCTGTGTCTCCAATTGCATTTGAATCCTCCAAATCCTTCCCTTTACATTCTTGCAAGTTGCATGCTTTACTTTCCGCTGCTCATATACTCTTTTGCATGCTTGCTTGAATTGTGTGGAGATTACTTGACTTGTGCTAAGATAGCTAAAATCTACCAAGAACTAAAATTGGGAAAAGGCTAGATTTTTATTTGGTCAAGTAGTCTAATCACCCCCTCTAGACATACTTTCGATCCTACAAGTGGTATCAGAGCTTTGGTCTCCATTTGCTTTGATTTCCATAGCTTTTGGTGGTCATAGCCTTGGTTTCACAACCTAGGAGAGTATGGCGTCTAGCGAGGGAAATTATCACCGTAGAGGTCCTTACTTTGATGGTACTAATTTTGCTAGTTGGAAGCATAAGATGAAAATGCATATTCTTGGACATAACCTCGCCGTTTGGGCTATTGTGTGTGTTGGCTTGCAAGGTAAATTCTTTGATGTGAAAGAACCGAATCGTGAAGCTACCGCGGATGAGTTGAAGATGCTACAATACAATGCTCAAGCTTGTGATATCCTCTTCAACGGATTGTGCCCCGAAGAATTCAACAAAATCAGCCGTCTTGAGAATGCAAAGGAAATTTGGGATACTTTGATTGACATGCATGAAGGTACTGACTCCGTCAAGGAATCCAAGTTGGATGTGCTTCAAAGTCAACTTGACAAGTCCAAAATGAAGGATGGTGAAGGTGTCGCTGAAATGTACTCTAGGCTTGCTCTTATCACAAATGAGATTGCCGGCTTAGGGAGTGAAGAGATGACCGATAGATTCATCATCAAGAAGATCCTAAGAGCCTTGGATGGAAAATATGATACCGTGTGCACATTGATCCAAATGATGCCCAATTACAAAGATCTCAAGCCAACGGAAGTCATCGGAAGAATTGTTGCTCATGAGATGTCACTCAAGGATAAAGAGGAACTTCACAACAAATCAAGTGGTGCTTACAAAGCCTCATGTGAAGCCTCCACATCATCGAGTGAGAAACAAACCTTCAATGAAGAATTGAGCTTAATGGTGAAGAACTTCAACAGGTTCTACAAGAGTAGAAGAAAAAAGAGAAGCTCCAAATCAAGGTCCTACAATGACAAAAGATCTTCTAGTCGAGAGCGAAACTGCTACAATTGTGGAAGGCACGGACACTATTCCAATGAGTGTACGCCCCCCTACAAGAGAAGAGAAGATTCTCCCAAGAGAAGAAGTAGAAGAGAAGAATCACCATCTAGAGAAAGAAGGAGTAGAGATGATCATTATGAACGAAGACCCTCACGGAGAAGCAAGGATTCGGAAAGAAAGGACAAGTCATCAAGGAGCTACACAAAACGAAGACATCAAGCTCATGTTGGTGAATGGGTATCCGGCTCCGACTCCGACAACCACTCTGAGAGAAGCTATCACTCCGACTCCGAATATACTCAAGATGAAGGTGTTGCCGGTCTAGCACTTGTGACAACCAACTCCTACGACATATTTGACTCACCAAATGAAGGAGTTGGAACATGCTTCATGGCTAAAGGCCCAAAGGTATCACACCCCGAGTATGTTGATTTCAATAGTGATGAAGATGACTTGTTAGGTGATGATGATTTACTTTTTGACAACTCTAGTGATGAATACTATGATGAAACGTCAATTAATCGTGCTAATCAAGATAAAACGAATGACAACGATAAGGAGAAGATTGAGTCTCTAAATAAAGAACAAAACACTCTTAAGTTAGCTCATGAAACTATCTTAGGAGATCATCGAGAACTTTTAAGGACTCATGAGAAATTGCGCTTTGAAAAGCTCAACCTTGAGCAAGAGCATGAGTTCTTAAAAGCAATCAATGATGATCTTCGCAAGAAAAGTTCTTCTTACATTGCCAAGCGTTTACTCTTATCCACTTACATGCCTCAAGTCAAGTCTAGTAATAAGAACAAGAAAGATTCTTCCTCTAGTAGTAACAATAATCATGCTAAATCCAATATTGTTGCTTCTAGTAGTTCTCTTGATTCCACTAATGATTCTCTTAGCCAAGTTACACTTGAGCAAGAAAATAGCTTATTGAAGGGAATTATAGAGAAAGGTGTTTACAAGAGCCTTGCCGGAAGTAAGCAATTCGAGGAAATTGTACACAAGCAAGGAAGGCACCGGAAGAATCAAGGTGTTGGTTTTGAACGAAAGTTCAATGCCAATGGAGTTGAGTGGGAAGAAGATCAATACCCCAAGATGAAGTTTGTTCCTCAACAAGAGAAGTATGATCTTACTTCTCTCAAAGGTACACAAGCTCAAGATGATCTTCCACCACAAGACCACAAGCAAAAAGGCAAGGACAAGCTTCAAGAGGAAATTGATGCATTTGAAGAAGCTCCTAAGGCCTTGGTCAAGTTGGTTCCCAAGACTACTTCAAGTTCCACTTCATCAAGTACAACTACAACACCGAGGATTCCCATCAAGATGGTGTGGATCCCGAAGAAGAAGAACTAGAGAGTTCTTGAGGGTGACTCCGCCAACATACTTCACTCTTATCATCTTGGCAAGAACAAGTGCAATCAACTTCCACATCTTGCACTAGTTCAAGGAGTCACAAACCCTCTTGTTGGTAAGACAAGGGACAAGGTAACCTAAAAGCTTTCATAGACATCATCTTGTGTGTGCATCACTCTATGTCTATGGATATCCTTGTTTGTTCCTTGTGGGACTAACCCGTGTAGGTATTGAAAGTGCAACTCACTCCAATGGATAGCTCCAAATGATCTACATCAACATTGAGCATCCACATCTTCAACATCTACATGAAGTCATCATCGACAAAACCCAAGGTTAGTTCATCCCTCTTAGGGGGGGGATCTCACATCTAGTGGGAGCTTTACTCTAAGAATTGAGCTAAAGCAACTCTAATGGTGTGAACACAACAATGCTTTATGTAAAAGTGGTAACCCCACTTGTGCTTAAACGATGAGTATGACCTATTTTCAAATGTTCTCATTTGACTCCTAAGTCAATATACTCATATATAGATGACCTAGTCATCACAAATTGTTTGATAGATGCTAGAATTGGTTGTGCATGCTTTGCCACATATTTCAATTGCCATTTTATTGTATGAGCATGTTGATTGCATATTTTACTCATTCGAGGACATCCACTTGTTGTTTTGGTTGATTGGTTTTCTTTTCTTTTGCCAAGTGGATGGACAAGAATGCCTAAGAACCCTCTCTAGCCATCTATGCTTTTCTCGTCTCAAACTCTATTCATGCTACATCACAAAATTTGATCAAGTCAGATTCGAACCACTCTGTGTGAGGAGCACTCGGAGTCCCCGATTCGTCACAGACTTAAACTTCCAAAACTTCTTTGTGTGTTTCGGTCTGACTGATTCCTCCATTTCGGTCATACCGAGATCACTAAGTCGATCTAGGTTTTCAATCTCAGTGCAACCGATTTGAACTTTTCGGTCACACCGAGTTGCTGTAACTGTCAATAGTTATGCATCTCGGTGCCACCGAGTTGTTCCACTCGGTCACACCGACAGGGTCGGGCTATATATACTCACGGGCAAAATTTTGGAAATTTCTCTGAAACCCCTTCGCCCGCACATAGCTCGCTTGCCCCCTGGGTCTCCGGATCCTCCTCCGCATCGCCAGCCGCCTCCTGTCGCTGGTCTCTGCTGCCGTCAACGGAATTCTTCCCCGTCGTTGCCGCCGTAGCGAGTTCATCGCCGAACTAGGGTATGGACTCGATAACAGTGCTATCCCCGTCCGATTCCTAGCACATTGTGTTCATTATGATTCTTACCACAATTGAAACGCTTCTATCCAGTCAAAACACTCCGTAGATTAGAGTTGAATCGAAAATTTAGGGTTAGGTTTCCGCCGAAACCATCTCGGACCCACCGGGTTGCAGAACTCGGTTCCATCGATTCGGCCAAGGCCATTGCACATGTGGTTCTCGTTCTGACCGAGAATTGCAAATCGGTGTGACCGAGTTCATGACTTTGTGAAACCCTAGCAGTCTTGGTGCCACCAAACTGTGACTCGATCTGACCGAGTTCACTAGTTTAGGTTCCAACAGCTGCTTCGGTATCACCGAGTTTGCAAATCGGTTGATCTGAAATGCTTTATGTGGAAAACTAAAACTAAGTTTTTGACTCATTCTTTTGCAAAAACCTCTGCATTTTGTGATGCTCATCCACTCTATCTCATCTATATCTATTCACAGGGTCTGCTGTCAGTGTTTGCAACATGTCTGACCAGAGTGACAGCCAGAACAGGTCAGAGGAGCAGGTTCACCTGAGTGAGGGCACTAGTCCCTCTACCAGTTCAGATGATGGTAGCAGGAGCACCCCAAGCAATTTGCCAAAGGCTGCCACTAGAGCAAGCAAGAAGAAAACTTCAGAGTCTGAGGATGAAGACTATGTGGCCACTGAGGATGAGGCCACATCAAAGAAGAAAGTGGTTAAGAAGGAGTACAGCTCAGCTGCAGTTAAGCCAGGGATGAAGATCAAAAGGCCAGCAGGAAGACAACCAATGTCTAAGGCCAGAGCATCCTCTCAAGCATCTTTGGAATTCAACGCAAAGAGCCTGCTACAGAAGGAAAGAAAAGGAAGGAAAGGGTCAAGAAGACCATGGCTAGAGTGATTGGAAAGGCTTCCATGATGGAAGAAGAAGAGGAAGAAGAGGTTGCTGCACCAGCACCCAAGGCACAGAAGCTTATGGGTGATGCTATCAGGACAGGGGCTGCATCATCAAAGCCCAAAGAAGCACCCAAAGCTGCCTCCAAGCCCAAGACTGCACCAAAGAGAAATACCAGAAACATACCAGCTGCTGAGAAGAACAAGGCCCTAGTGCCTGAGACTGTTGCTGAAGAAGAAGATGAAGAGCATGTTCTGAGAAAATTGAAGCCAAAAATTCCAGACCACAATGATGCTCATCCTATGGCTGAGAACATGAAGATCAGGAGAGACTCAGGATTGAGGAAATGGAGAGAGACAGATCCATATGCTACGAGGAGAAGGACTGCTGTTGATTACAGGTTCCACACAAAGGAACAGCAGGATTTCTATGAGACAGTGCTGCTGGACAAGAAGCCTATAGTGTGTGAAATGAGGTGGGTCGACTGGAAGTGTATCAAGGAAAATGAGGAACACTATCCTGGTGTGTTTGACAGCTTCAGTGCTTGTGGAGTTGCAGACTTTGTTGGGCAGAAGCTCACAAAGTGGAATGAGGAGCTCATAATGCAATTCTACTCCACAACACACTTCTATCCAGATGGCAGGATAGTATGGATGTCTGAAGGTACAAGGTACCACTCAACTATTGAGGAATGGGCAAATCTGATCAATTCTCCGAAGGAAAAAAGAAGATGACTTGGATGTCTATGCCAAGAAGAAGATGGATCACAACTCTATGGCAAATATGTACAAGGAAATTCCTGAAGAAGATCTTGAGACTCACCAGTTTGGGTCAGTAAAACACTTGCTGTCAGGGCTGCCTACAATCAATTGGATCCTTAGGCACACTCTCTTGCCCAAGTCTGGTGATCACAGAATGATCAGAGGCCATGCAATTAACTTGCTACATATATTTGATGTGCCACAGAAGTTCAAGGTCATGAGCCTTATAGTTGAGACTATCAAGAGGACTGCAGCTGACCAGAAAAGAAGTTGTGGATATGCCCCACAGATCCAGGAGTTGATAAACTCAAAGATGGGCACAGGCACATACTTGTTGGATAGGGAACACTTGCCTATCTATCCTGACTTCGAGGACAACCAAGTTGTGATGAATGAAGATGAACCCTCCTCAGTGCAAGCACAAGCAAAGAAGGAGAAGGCAAAGATGGAGAAGGCTGCCAAGATGCCAACTCAATAGGAGGCATGTGAGTACTTTTTGAAAAGCAGGCAGGACCGGCTTGGTTACTTGATAGCATCATCTCTGAGGATTGAGAAGGGGTTGGCCACCCTAACTCAAAACCAGGAGATCCTGGAAAGAATCGTGGAACAAAAATTCTATGATTTAGATGTCAAAGTAACTGAGATTCAGTCTGTTGTGGAGCAGCTATAGGATGACATGCAGGAGAGGAAGGGCAAGACAACCACTGATGCATTTGCCAGAGTGCCTTGAGCTCAGAGATCTACTGCAGTGCCTCTACCAGACACTAGAGTCACTTCATCTGCACCAACTACAGCTCCAGCGCAACCAGCTCCAGCACCTACCCCAGCAGCTCCATCTACTTCAATTGAAGCCTTCGTCCTTGGAGTTCTCCGGACACCACCACCTGAAGACCAAGCCTGAGAGACGTTTTAGTGCTATGCATTTTCTATGAACTTTTTGGTAACTTGTTGCCAAAGGGGGAAAAATGTATAGATCATAGGCTTCGAGAGAGAGCGTTGCTTTGGTGGTTGAACTTTGTTTATCTTTTGATTGCTTGAGATACTATGCTATTATCTGTGAGACATTGATGATCATGTGGTTGATCATAAGCTACACTTATGCTTGTTAGATGATATTATCTTACTTATCCTTATATGATCATTCACTTTGCTTGGTGATGAGTGCATGTATTTAATTCTTATCATTTTGAGCGCTCCACCAAGATGTATGTGACATGGAAGAGTAACCCCTGATCCTAACTCATTGTGCATTTGCAGTCCAAAGCAAATCTTAAGATATGCACAAATTTAGGGGGAGCTCTTGCTTTTCACATACTTCTCAAAGCGACAATATCTTTCACTCTTATTATCATTTGTCGAAGCTTTGATCTATATGTTGTCATCAATTACCAAAAAGGGGGAGATTGAAAGTGCAACTATCCCTCGGTGGTTTTGGTACTTCCTAACAACATATAGCTCAGGAAAAGCTCAATGAATGGCATGGCATGGATGAGGAAAGTGGATCCCTCAAAATTCTAAGGACAAAAAGTTTGGCTCAAGCTTCAAGATCAAGACTCTACATTTTATATTTTAGTGATCCAAGATCACATTGAGTCTATAGGAAAAGCCAATACTATCAAGGGGGATGAGGTGTTGCTTAATGGCTTGCTTGCTCAAAGTACTTAGTGATATGCTCCAAAACCCTCAAGTACCTTCCCACATCCACATACGACCTAAACCAAAAGTCAAACTCAGCCCCACCGATTCTATCTATCCGGCGCCACCGAGTTTCAAATGTCATAGCCACTGCCACAAACCCTAGCAATTCGGTTTCACCGATAGGGATCTCGGTCTCATCGAGATGGGATTGTAATCTCTCTGTTTCCCTTCGTAACGTTTCGGTCTTACCGAGATGAGCGATCGGTCCCACCGCGATTGCAATATAAACTCTCTGTTTCCCTTTTGTAACATTTCGGTCTCACCGAGATGAGCGAATCGGTCCCACCGAGTTTATCTGACCAACTCTCTGGTTAGCTTATTACCAAAATCGGTCCCACCGAGTTTGTGTAATCGGTCACACCGAGATTACGTTATGCCCTTACCCTAACCATATCGGTCCTACCGAGTTGCATCTCAGTCCCACCAAAAATCCTAACGGTCACTAGGTTTGCTGAATCAGTCCGACCGAGTTTAACCATTCGGTCCCACCGAGTTTGGCTAATTGTGTGTAATGGTTAGATTTTGTGTGGAGGCTATATATACCCCTCCACCCACTCTTCATTCGTGGAGAGAGCCATCAGAACATACCTACACTTCCAATACACATTTTCTGAGAGAGAACCACCTACACTTGTGTTGAGGTCAAGATATTCCATTCCAACCATATGAATCTTGATCTCTAGCCTTCCCCAAGTTGCTTTCCACTCAAATCTTCTTTCCACCAAATCCAAATCCTGTGAGAGAGAGTTGAGTGTTGGGGAGACTATCATTTGAAGCACAAGAGCAAGGATTTCATCATCAACACACCATTTGTTACTTCTTGGAGAGTGGTGTCTCCTAGATTGGCTAGGTGTCACTTGGGAGCCTCCGACAAGATTGTGGAGTTGAACCAAGGAGTTTGTAAGGGCAAGGAGATCGCCTACTTCGTGAAGATCTACCGCTAGTGAGGCAAGTCCTTCGTGGGCGACGGCCATGATGGAATAGACAAGGTTGCTTCTTCGTGGACCCTTCGTGGGTGGAGCCCTCCGTGGACTCGCGCAATCGTTACCCTCCGTGGGTTGAAGTCTCCATCAACGTGGATGTACGATAGCACCACCTATCGGAACCACGACAAAAACATCTGTGTCTCCAATTGCGTTTGAATCCTCCAAATCCTTCCCTTTACATTCTTGCAAGTTGCATGCTTTACTTTCCGTTGCTCATATACTCTTTTGCATGCTTGCTTGAATTGTGTGGAGATTGCTTGACTTGTGCTAAGATAGCCAAAATCTGCCAAGAACTAAAATTGGGAAAAGGCTAGATTTTTATTTGGTCAAGTAGTCTAATCACCCCCCCCTCTAGACATACTTTCGATCCTAAAGTGAGCCTCAAGTTGTCTATCAGAGAGTCGACGTGTTTGGTTTTAATAACCACATCGTCTACGTATGCCTCTACTGTTTTGCCGATTTGTTTCTCCAGACATGTCTGAATCATGCGCTGATATGTTGCGCCGGCGTTCTTGAGCCCAAAAGGCATTGTGTTAAAACAGAAGGGACCGTATGGTGTGATGAATGCCGCTGCGGCTTGGTCGGACTCCGCCATCTTGATTTGGTGGTAACCGGAGTATGCGTCGAGGAAACACAATGACTTGTGTCCTACAGTAGCATCAATGATTTGATCGATGCGTGGGAGGGGGAAGGGATCCTTTGGGCAAGCTTTATTGAGGTCTTTGAAATCGACACAAAGGCACAAGGATTTGTCCTTCTTTGGTACCATCACCAGGTTTGCTAGCCAGTCTGGGTGTTTTATTTCTTTGATGAATACGGCCTCCAATAACTTGGCTAGTTCCTCTCCCATGGCCTATCTCTTAGGTTCGGAGAAACGCCGAAGAGCTTGCTTGACCGGCTTGAATCCCTTTAGGATATTGAGGCTATGCTCAGCCAGCCAGCTGTGACACCCAGATAATTAAGCTATAGTAACCCTCTACTAATGTTGCCACGTCCCCACGATTACTGTTGCTAATCTCGCAAAGATTCAAATCCCGTTCAAATTCAAATTTAAAATAAAGTTAAACAATAAAACTTTTTCAAACATTAAAACTAAAATGTTCTTACTATTTAAAATAATCCATTGATACTTTTCATGAAGAAACCCCACTTGAGAGAATCTCTAAAATGCCCCTATCTAATTATAGAATGCACCAACAACATTTAAAGTGGTCCATTTAAATGCTAACATAATTATAAACTTTTCATGTTGGCCTCAAGCTTTTCGAGCAACCTTAGAATATTCCAAAGAATTTATGTACCAAGTTTTATATTTAGTAAAAATCGTTTGGACACTCTTTTAATTAGAAAACAGTGGCTAAAAATAAATAAAAACAGAAAAATATAAAATGAGAAGTAAGTGGAAGTTTACCTGTTGGACTGGGCCTTAAGTCAACAGTGCAGGCCCAGCCCAGCTCCTCCTTATCCCCTTCCTCTGTTCATTGAACAGAGGCGTGGCGGCCATCCATGGCGCCGTGGCCGCGCCTGGCCACGTGCCGGCCATCCGTCCCCCGTGGATGCCTACTTAGCCATCCCCTTCGCCCCACACACGAACCCTAGCACCTCACTCCCCCCTCTCATTCTTCCTCTCGCTCGAGAACTCAACCGAGAAGCGCCGACGCCGCCGTCACCGTGCACGTCGTCGATTCCTCGACCATCGTCCTCCCCGACGCCTGAAGCCATGTCCAAGGACTCCATCGGCCTCCTCTTCCTCCTCTACGACCACTACTTCAAGCTGGAATGCGCCAAGTCGAGCGGATCAACCTCTTCTTCCTCTTCGGCCGCCAGACCTCCCCGTCAAATCCGGCGTCGTCTGCTGCTCCCGGGCACCACCGAGCCTTCCCCGGGCCCGCTTTGCACCTCTATAGCCGCGGCGTGAGCTCCCATCGATTCCCCTCTGATTCTCCCTCAAATTAGGCCATATCATAGACGCTAGATGCCGCGCCCGCGCTCGCTTAGCGTTCCCGCTCACCAAGCGCCGTCCGCGCCCGCGGGCCTTCCTACCGCGCGCCCCACGCCCCGGACAGCATGTGTGCGGCGGCTCCCTTGCTCGTGGCTCCCCTGCTGCTCGACCGCTCCCGTCTGCAGCGCCGCCGCGCTTGGAGCTCCGCTCCTTGGCCCCTTCCCGCTGCACCCGCGTCTACCTGCCGCTGCCCGTGCGCCGCTAGCCACTGCTGCCTCACCTCTGCTCACGCAGCCACCGCGCCCACCCTGCTCTTGCCCGCTGCTGCCGATTTCGCCTGCCTCCGACGCGTGCTGCAACCGCCGCGGCCGCCGGTGCTTCCCCACGCACCGCTCGCCGCAAGAGCCCCGCCTCCGCCCGCCTTCACACCTCCCCAAGGCCCCGGCCTGTTACTCCTGGCTGCAGCCGCCGAGCGCCGGTGCGCACACAGGCGTGCGTCCCTAATGAGGCCGCTTGGCCTTCTGTAATGGAGGCCGGCCCCTTCTGGATTAAGGGGCTAATCCCCTTTTAGTGCTAACCCACCCTAGTCAATGACAGTGGGACCAAGGCCATTAGGATTATATTAAGAAAAAGGTTTTAGTTTAAAATATACACCGAGTCACTTACAGGTGGGGCCAACGCCACTGTTCATAGTCTGACCAATCAAACGTTGACTGCTGACTCAGCAGTCAATGGCCCACATGTTAGCTTCTGTGGCTAGAGAGCCACTCGGTACATGCATTTTTTCTGTTCTTTTTCGATTTAATAATAAATCAAAAAATCCTTTAAACTTTGAAAATTAATAGAAAAATAACCATAACTCGGATGAAAATGTTCTATATATGAAAGTTGCTCAGAATTTCGAGACGAATCCGGATACGCAGCCCGTTCATCTGCCACACATCCCTAGCATAGCAAACAGGCAACTTTCCCCCTCCGGTTCACCGGTCCGAAAACGCGAAACATCGGGGATACTTTCCCGGATGTTTTCCCCCTTCACTGGTATCACCTCCTACTGCGTTAGGTCACCCCTAGCACCGCGTATCACCATGTTATGCTTTGTGTTTATTTGATTGCTCTGTTATTTATTATGTTCCCCCTCCGTTAATTCTTTCTGGTAGACTCCGAGACTACTGCCAATGTCCGTGTGTTCGACTACATTGAAGATGACCCTTCCTTCTTGCCAGAGCAACCAGGCAACCCCCCCCTTTGATCACCAGATATCGCCTACTCTTCTCTCTACTGCTTGCATTAGAGTAGTGTAGCATGTTATTGCTTTCCGTTAATCCTATTCTGATGCATAGCCTGTCCTTGCTACTACTGTTGTTACCTTTACCTGCTATCCTAATGCTTAGTATAGGATGCTAGGTTTCCATCAGTGGCCCTACACTCTTGTCCATCTGCCATGCTATACTACTAGGCCATGATCACTTCGGGAGGTGATCACGGGCATATTCGATATACTTTATACTGTTACATTACTTATGATACTGTTCGGAGTTGGGGGCTGAAGGGGCAGGTGGCTGCATCCCGGTAGAGGTGGGCCTGGGTTCCCGATGGCCCCGACTGTTACTTTGTGGTGGAGCGACATGGCAGGTTGAGACCACCTAGGAGAGAGGTGGGCCTGGCCCTAGTCGGCGTTCGTGGTTATTTCAAGATAACACATTTAACGAGATCTTGGTATTTGATCTGAGTATGGCCACTGGCCTATACGCACTAACCATCTACGCGGGGACAGTTATGGGCACTCGACGTCGTGGTATCAGCCGAAGCCTTCGTGACGTCAGCAACTGAGCAGAGCGCGCCGGATTGGACTGGAACGCCTGCTAGGCTAGGTCTGCTTCCGGCCGCGTTCACAACATGCAGGTGTGCAATGGGCGATGGGCCCAGACACCTGCGCCATAGGATTTAGACCGGCGTGCTGACCTCTCTGTTGTGCCTAGGTAGGGTTGTGACGTGTTGATCTTCCGAGGCCAGGCATGACCAAGAAAAGTGTGTCCGGCCAAATGGGATCGAGCGTGTTGGGTTATGTGGTGCACCCCTGCAGGGAAGTTAATCTATTCGAATAGCCGTGATCTTCGGTAACAGGATGACTTGGAGTTGTACCTTGACCTTATGACAACTAGAACCGGATACTTAATAAAACACACCCTTCCAAGTGCGAGATACAACCCGGTGGTCGCTCTCTAACAGGGCGACGAGGAGAGGATCATCGGTTAGGATTATGCTATGCGGTGTTACTTGGTGAACTTACCTTCTACTCTCTTCTCCTGCTGCAAGATGGAGGTTACCAGAAGCGTAGTCTTCGATAGGACTAGCCATCCCCTCTTATTCCGACATTCTGCAGTTCAGTCCACATATGATACCCTTTTTCCATTTGATACCAATGCATACATATGTAGTGTAGCTCCTTGCTTGCGAGTACTTTGGATGAGTACTCACGGTTGCCTTTCTCCCCCTTTTCCCCCTTCCTATATCCGATTGCTGCGACCAGACGTTGGAGCCCAGGAGCCAGACGCCACCGTCGACGACTACTACTACTACTCGGGAGGTGCCTACTACTACGTGCAGCCTGCTGACGACGACCAGGAGTAGTTTAGGAGGATCCCAGGCAGGAGGCCTGCGCCTCTTTCGATCTGTATCCTAGTTTGTGCTAGCCTTCTTAAGGCAAACTTGTTCACATATGTCTGTACTCAGATATTGTTGCTTCCGCTGACTCGTCTATGATCGAGCTCTTGTATTCGAGCCCTCGAGGCCCCTGGCTTGTAATATGATGCTTGTATGACTTATTTTTATGTGTAGAGTTGTGTTGTGATATCTTCCCGTGAGTCCCTGATATTGATCGTACACGTTTGCGTGTATGATTAGTGTACGATTGAATCGAGGGTGTCACAAGTTGGTATCAGAGCCGACTGCCTGTAGGAATCCCCCATCCACACTCCTTGGCCGAAGTCGAGTCTAGACATTACAAAAACTTTTACTAGCATGGCTGTGTGCCTTACGGGCCCACGTCGCCATTGGGTGGTATTAGGATCTTTTACTCCTTGTCTATACTCTGGGACTCTGATCTCTCTTCTATTCGGGTTAAATGAATTTTGCTAAATCTAACATTAGGATCTCGTTATCACTTTCACCCGAAGAGCCCCTTATTACTGATGATCGTCTGCTGCACGTGAAGACCCTGAAGATACTCTCTGCTGTTAACCCGAGAACTTGTGTTCATCGCGTTTGCAATTCCCCTTCCACCGTCAACCCTTATGGATAACTACTTGCAGTTGTTATGCTTACATACATCCCTAGTTGGTCTTGTTATTACAAGATACCCCGAAATACTCGTCATTGTTTCGATAATCCTTTGAGCTTACTGCCTTGCTGTTCTTTGTCATGAATACCCCTACGCAAAATTTCTCGCATTTATCGAGTATCCGCTCATCCCTAGATGATTCATGTATTTCACAAAATTCTTCGAAATACCATTCGGTCTTCCGAAAATCCTGAGCAACCTATTGCTCCTGAAATTCTTGCTTGCTTGCATTATGGTTAATCCCATAAGTATAGTAATCTTATTGGCAACCTTTGTCAATATCATTTTGAGTCCATTGATTCAATATGTTGCGAATGCTCGCAATCCTCACTCAAATCCTAGAATTCATACTTTCGGCTCAGACGTCATTTTAAACATGATCAGAATCTTGACCAATCAAATTGTTGTCGAATTTACCCCTAAGCTTACTCAACCTATCCATCCTTAATCAGAGCGTTTGCTTCTGATCCTTTGATTTGGAAATCATAATTCCTTCACATGTGAGCTTTGAATTAGCCAGTTACTTCTATAATCTAATGCCTTCGCATTGTTTCTTCCTCTGGTTGTGTGCCGATGCTCACATCAGCTCTGTTATGGACCGGCAGATCCTTTAATGGATTTTATCCGACAACGTCCTTCTTATTAAATAACTTTGTGAGCCTTCCCTCGGATACATAATGCCTTTGGTAAATTGTATCCTCTACTTTCTCAACCTTGCTCTGCTTTCGAGCTTGAGTTATTTACTTCTGAACTTTGTAGTATATGTTCCTAAGATACCTGATGGGCTGGACCAATGCCTTCCCTAATCTGTGCAAACCCTAGAGTTTTCACGAATCATATTCTTCCGGTGATTTACCATATAAAATTTCAACCCTACAACTTCGTCGAAAATGAGAAGTGAATGAAAGGATATGCATTGGAGAAGTGGGAGCCGACCTTGAACCTTGCGTTCATGCCCATGGACACGATGTAGATCTTATCATTAAAGCTTCTCTTAAATTAATTATTCCGTTGGTATAAGTTCATCTTATATCTGGGATCTGGCCTTTGGAAATTGTGGTTCTGTCCATGTTCTCCTTTAAATACCATTTCTCGTGCAAGTTTAAGCACTTGTCTTCTGTGGAGTAATACCCCAGTCAAAGATCTACTTTGATTTGTCATCGAGTATTACCCCCCTAGTATCTCAAGATTATCATAGAACTGTATAACTTCTTATGAGTTCTTCATCAAGTGCTACATTCTCATTGATTCCAATTTTTCACGGGCTCTGAGTTAAAACACTCAGACACCGATAACTGACTCGAGTCTGCATCGCGATTAAGCAACTCTTGGTAACCTTCATTACTTACAAGTTTGAAATCAATCACGTCATTCCTAGCATGCTTGGCTATATCCTTGTCGTGCCGATTTTAACTGTGCTACCTGGTCTTTCTTCCCGGAGCAAAATTTTTGACGGTGAGCTAATCTTACGTCGATCTTCCTCGTCATATCATTAGTCCTTAAACAACAAGCTTGATTTAGAGTTTGTGTCATACCCATGGTTTCAATAACTTTTCGCTTCATCATTCCGTTGACTTGATGTCATCGCCGATCGATTACATCTTCTTGAAACCTCTCAATAAATGTGTCGTGACCATCATCAACATTTTAACTTCTTCCGAGACGTACCTTGAGTTCCTGATGAGAAATTCCGTGCTTGCCCCCTCGATGAATTGAGTTAACATCGACAACATTATTAATCTCCCTCCCAACACAAAACTTGTTCTAGTTTTGCGTTGTACCTTGAGTTCCTTGCTATCCAACTTATGTTACGTTCTACCTTGGAGCATTACCATCTTTTATGTCAAAAATGTGGTGAGAATTTCTCCACCTCTTAAGAATTCTTGATATAGTAATACTTCTCGCCATCTCCGTTCATATCTTGGTCCCTATGTTGTTTCTAACCGGGATACGAGCCATTTAACTTTCATGTGTAATTTCAAAACTTCTAGCAACCCTATTGCTTGAAGTTATTGGTTGATAGCTTGATTCTTAGTCTATTGGTTATTGAATCATCATTCTAACATCAGTCATGCTACATAATCCCATATTTCGGTTGCACCTTTCAACTGATGTTTAATTGGGTATGTTTTCCTCGAGGATATCTCACTATATCATTTGATCTGACAAATTCTATCTCCTTGTTCACATAACTATGGAAATCCATCCTTTGAAATTCTCGATGAATTGTGGCTGAGTCCATCAACCACCTCCTCATCCTCTCCTTGGTTTACTGATGAACTCTTGTTTCGGAACTCGCTTCCATACTTCATTCTGAGAATCTTATAATGTCTTCACGTCAATTTGTCGCACCTTTTGTTCTTAGGCGTCCCGAGTCTAAGGTATCCTGACACCAATCAGATCTAAATCTCGGTCAGATATGATGGTTGGAACTTACTTTCAAGAGATATAACACTGGTCTTTATGTGACCCGGTAAGGTGATGTCATGCCTAGCACACCTGGCCGGAGGCCCTATTGTTATAGATTCCTTTTCAGCAAGGTTATCCATTCTTCCATGAGGAAATTGTAAGACTTATTCTATAAGTTGTTTCCGATGGATCCTTTGCATCCAAAGTTTGATCTTCGCTTGAAGACCATGCCAATGCTACCTCGAAGCATGTCTGTGGTACTCCAATTTTCAATAAGAGCATTTGAAGGACAATGCTAAATTTTCTTTGTCCATTATCCAAATACTGTTGTTTGGGTAATGTCATGAAATTCCTTTCCCCTTACCTAGACGGTTATCTACTTTCTATCATGTCATGGATATCATGCTCTGCTTGTCCTTGGGAAGGATATATCCCTGAAACATGTGTTTAAACAAATTTACCTTTCCATTGTTCTATTTAATCTGATGGTCACCTTTTCCTTTTCATTGATTTGTTTAACCTTTCTGGTGATCTATATGATCTAAGCAGTAATTTTCTCCTGCTTATGTAAACACCTTGGTGTACAACTGTGTCAGTAAGACCCTGTTGCATTTGTTGATGGCATTTCGGTAACCACCGATGGACGAGAACTTTGCCTATTGGTCTGCCTCGTTTAACGAGCAGGAAAATGGTTCTCTTTGTCCCTCGCCCTTGGTACCGACGTTGTTGCTGACATAACTCACGGGCTACCCTTTGACAGGCCTTGCTATCATGACCATGCAAGATGTCTCTGCCCCTGTTACTTTAACCCACATGGTGGGCCCATAACACACAGTTCCATAGGATCAAAACCTGACTCTTCTGTATATCCCTGTCTCCAAAGTTATTTCTCGTGCCTGGCTATGTATGTACTTGACGGGTCACCTTCCTAGTGATCTATTCTGGTATCAGACGCAATACTTATTCTTGTTGCCCTGAAACCCTTTCACCTTCTGATTAGGCATCGAACGAATGCCTATCCGTTTGAAACTTCTCATGGTACCTTCTTACTTTGCTCTCGGTATCTTCTTAAGTTTCAATTCAAGAGATACTTATGCTTCTTCTCTTGAGATTAACCGTTTGATGCTCGATCTTGTTAGAATCCATCCTTATAGAGTTTTCTCTTCTTACCCTTTTGTAAGTACGGTGAAGATCCTGAAGGAAGGACGACAACTTCATCAAGATGACCTAAAAGCAGAGAAATGAAGACATCAATGTAATGGATCGACCTCTTCGAGAAGAGCAACTATGACTGAGAAGAATCGTTAGAGTTTCATAACCAAATCCCTTCCCCCTCACTTCCCCTCTTAAATCTCGGGACGAGATTTCTTGTAGTGGAGGAGAATTGTGATGCCCGGATAATTAAGCTACAGTAACCCTCTACTAATGTTGCCACGTCCCCACGATTACTGTTGCTAATCTCGCAAAGATTCAAATCCCGTTCAAATTCAAATTTAAAATAAAGTTAAACAATACAACTTTTTCAAACATTAAAACTAAAATGTTCTTACTATTTAAAATAATCCATTGATACTTTTCATGAAGAAACCCCACTTGAGAGAATCTCTAAAATGCCCCTATCTAATTATAGAATGCACCAACAACATTTAAAGTGGCCCATTTAAATGCTAACATAATTATAAACTTTTCATGCTGGCCTCAAGATTTTCGAGCAACCTTAGAATATTCCAAAGAATTTATGTACCAAGTTTTATATTTAGTAAAAATCGTTTGGACACTCTTTTAATTAGAAAACAGTGGCTAAAAATAAATAAAAACAGAAAATTATAAAATGAGAAGTAAGTGGAAGTTTACCTGTTGGACTGGGCCTTAAGTCAACAGTGCAGGCCCAGCCCAGCTCCTCCTTATCCCCTTCCTCTGTTCATTGAACAGAGGCGTGGCGGCCATCCATGGCGCCGTGGCCGCGCCTGGCCACGTGCCGGCCATCCGTCCCCCGTGGATGCCTACTTAGCCATCCCCATCGCCCCACACATGAACCCTAGCACCTCACTCCCCCCCTCTCATTCTTCCTCTCGCTCGGGAAATCAACCGAGAAGCGCCGACGCCGCCGTCACCGCGCACGTCGTCGATTCCGCGACCATCGTCCTCCCCGGCGCCTGAAGCCCTGTCCACGGACTCCACTGGCCTCCTCTTCCTCCTCTACGACCACTACTTTGAGCTGGAATGCGCCAAGTCGAGCGGATCAGCCTCTTCTTCCTCTTCGGCCGCCGGACCTCCCCGTCAAATCCGGCGTTGTCTGCTGCTCCCGGACACCACCGAGCCTCCCCCGGGCCCGCTTTGCACCTCTACAGCCGCGAAGTGAGCTCCCATCGATTCCCCCTCTGATTCTCCCTCAAATTAGCCCATATCATAGACGCTAGATGCCGCGCCCGCGCTCGCTTAGCGTTCCCACTCACCAAGCGCCGTCCACGCCCGCGGGCCTTCCTGCCGCGCGCCCCACGCCCCGAACAGCATGCGTGCGGCGGCTCCCTTGCTCGTGGCTCCCCTGCCGCTCGACCACTCCCATCTGCAGCGCCGCCACGCTTGGAGCTCCGCTCCCTGGCCCCTGCCCGCTGCACCAACGTCTACCTGCCGCCGCCCGTGCGACGCTAGCCACTATCGCCTCGCCTCTGCTCACGCAGCCGCCGCGCCCGCCCCCGCTCTTGCCCGCTGCTGCCCATTTCGCCTGCCTCTGACGCGTGCTACAACCGCCGCGGCCGCAGGTGCTTCCCCACGCGCTGCTCGCTGCAGGAGCCCCGCCTCCGCGCCTCCCCAAGGCCCCGGCCTGCTACTCCTGGCTGCAGCCGCCGAGCGCCGGTGCGCACACAGGCGTGCATGCCTGACGAGGCCGCTTGGCCTTCTATAATGGAGGTCGGCCCCTTCTGCATTAAGGGGCTAATCCCCTTTTAGTGCTAACCCCCCTAGTCAATGACATTGGGCCCAAGGCCATTAGGATTATATTAAGAAAAAGGTTTTAGTTTAAAATATACACCGAGTCACTTACAGGTGGGGCCAACGCCACTGTTCATAGTCTGACCAGTCAAACATTGACTGCTGACTCAGCAGTCAACGGCCCACATGTTAGCTTCTGTGGCTAGAGAGCCACTCGGTACATGCAGTTTTTCTGTTCTTTTTCGATTTAATAATAAATCAGAAAATCCTTTAAACTTTGAAAATTAATAGAAAAATAACCGTAACTTGGATGAAAATGTTTGATATATGAAAGTTGCTCAGAATTTCGAGACGAATCCGGATACGCAGCCCGTTCGTCCGCCACACATCCCTAGCATAGCAAACAGGCAACTTTCCCCTTCGGTTCACCGGTCCAAAAACGCGAAACATCGGGGATACTTTCCCGAATGTTTCCCCCTTCGCCGGTGTCACCTCCTACTGCGTTAGGTAACCCCTAGCACCGCGTATCACCATGTTATGCTTTGTGTTTATTTGATTGCTCTGTTATTTATTATGTCCCCCCTCCGTTACTTCTTCCCGGTAGTCTCCGAGACTACTGCCGATGTCCGTGTGTTCGACTACATTGAAGATGACCCTTCCTTCTTGCCGGAGCAACCAGGCAAGCCCCACCCCTTTGATCACCAAATATCGCCTACTCTTCTCTCTACTGCTTGCGTTAGAGTAGTGTAGCATGTTATTGCTTTCTGTTAATCCTATTCTGATGCATAGCCTGTCCTTGCTACTACTGTTGTTACCTTTACCTGCTATCCTAATGCTTAGTATAGGATGCTAGTGTTCCATCAGTGGCCCTACACTCTTGTACGTCTGCCATGCTATACTACTGGGTTGTGATCACTTCGGGAGGTCATCACGGGAATATTCGATATACTTTATACTGTTACATTACTTATGATACTGTTCAGAGTTGGGGCTGAAGGGGCAGGTGGCTGCATCCCGGTAGAGGTGGGCCTGGGTTCCCGACGGCCCCGACTGTTACTTTGTGGTGGAGCAACAGGGCAGGTTGAGACCACCTAGGAGAGAGGTGGGCCTGGCCCTGGTCGGCGTTCGCGGTTATTTCAAGATAACACATTTAACGAGATCTTGGTATTTGATCTGAGTCTGGCCACTGGCCTATATGCACTAACCATCTACGCGGGGACAATTATGGGCACTCGACGTCGTGGTATCAGCCGAAGCCTTTGTGACATCAACGACTGAGCGGCACGCGCCGGATTGGACTGGAACGCCTGCTAGGCTAGGTCTGCTTCCGGCCGCGTTCGCAACGTGCAGGTGTGCAATGGGCGATGGGCCCAGACCCCTGCGCCATAGGATTTAGACCGGCGTGCTGACCTCTCTGTTGTGCCTAGGTAGGGTTGCGACGTGTTGATCTTCCTAGGCCGGGCATGATCCAGAAAAGTGTGTCCGGCCAAATGGGATCGAGCGTGTTGGGTTATGTGGTGCACCCCTGCAGGGAAGTTAATCTATTCGAATAGCCGTGATCTTCGGTAACAGGACGACTTGGAGTTGTACCTTGACCTTATGACAACTAGAACCGGATACTTAATAAAACACACCCTTCCAAGTGCCAGATACAACCCGGTGGTTGCTCTCTAACAGGGCGACAAGGAGAGGATCATCGGTTAGGATTATGCTATGCGATGTTAATTGGTGAACTTACCTTCTACTCTCTTCTCCTGCTACAAGATGGAGGTTACCAGAAGCGTAGTCTTCGATAGGACTAGCTATCCCCTCTTATTCCGACATTCTGCAGTTCAAGCCACATATGATACCTTTTTTCCATTTGATACCAATGCATACGTATGTAGTGTAGCTCCTTGCTTGCGAGTACTTTGGATGAGTACTCACGGTTGCCTTTCTCCCCCTTTTCCCCCTTCCTATATCCGATTGTTGCGACCAGACATTGGAGCCCAGGAGCCAGACGCCACCGTCGACGACGACTACTACTACTCGGGAGGTGCCTACTACTACGTGCAGCCTGCTGACGACGACCAGGAGTAGTTTAGGAGGATCCCAGGCAGGAGGCATGCGCCTCTTTCGATCTGTATCCCAGTTTGTGCTAGCCTTCTTAAGGCAAACTTGTTCACTTATGTCTGTACTCAGATATTGTTGCTTCCGCTAACTCGTCTATGATCGAGCTCTTGTATTCGAGCCCTCGAGGCCCCTGGCTTGTAATATGATGCTTGTATGACTTATTTTTATGTGTAGAGTTGTGTTGTGATAGCTTCCCGTGAGTCCCTGATATTGATCGTACACGTTTGCGTGTATGATTAGTGTACGATTGAATCGGGGGCATCACACCTGCGTGGGATTCTTGGCATGTCTGAGGGATGCCAGGCGAATATGTCCCAATTCTCGCGCAGGAACTCTCGTAGTGCGGCATCCACAGCGGGGCTTAGTTGTGCCCCGATGGAGGCTGTTTTTGTAGGGTCAGTTGGGTGGACTTGGAATTTGACTATTTCATCCGCTGGTTTAAAAGAGGTGGACTTGGATCTCTTGTCGAGTATCACATTGTCCCTGTCCACTGTGGAGCGTAGCATGGTTAATTCCTCGGCCGAGAGGGCTTCGGATAATGCCTCGAGGGCCAATGCGGCTGTTTTGTTTTCGGCGCGGAGTGCTATGTCCGGATCGCTGGCGAGGGTGATGATTCCGTTGGGCCCGGGCATTTTGAGCTTCATGCACCCGTAATGGGGTACGGCTTGGAGGATTGTGAATGCCTCCCATCCTAAAAGAGCGTGATAACCACTGCTGAACGGGGCCACCTGGAATGTAATTTCTTCGGACCTGTAATTATCCGGCGTGCCGAATACCACATCTAGTGTGATTTTCCCAGCACAGCGTGCTTCCCGACTGGGGATGATTCCTCTAAAGATTGTGCTACTTTGCTCAATGCGTTTCTAGTCTATTTCCATCTTTTGAAGAGTTTCCTCATAGATGAGGTTTAATCCGCTGCCGCCGTCCATGAGTACTTTGGTGAGTCGAAAGCCGTCCACGATTGGACTGAGGACCAGTGCGGCTGGTGCTCGGGCTGTTTGGAATTTAGGTTTGTCACTGGCATTTAAGGTAATAGCCGTGTCACTCCCTGGATTTATTGCTGCTACATGGCAGATTTCGGACATGTTGCGGAGTGTTCGCTTGCGTCTATTATTTGATGCGAAGCTCTCAAAGACCGTTAACACCGTATTGTTATCCACGGGATGGTGCTCTGTGGTATTTGGGAGAAGTAGATCCTCACCACTTTTGGCCACCTGCCGGAGTATCCAACATGCTCTAAGGCTGTGCGATGGTATCGTATCTGCTGTACTATGAATTTTGCAGGGTCCGTTGAGCCATCCCTCCAGTACGGTTCCATACCCTGTAGAGGGTTTTTGCTTTTTGGTAGTTGACTCGGGTGTATTGTGATAATGCACCCTTTTGTTTCGGACTGGGTTTGTATTCAGGGCCGGATTATCCCAAAAATTTATTTTGGTTTTCCAGGCACTTTCCATCGCACAGTACTTTCATACTAGGACGCCAAATCAGCAACGCGTGTTATCTCACGGCGATTTATGGCGTTAAGGATTCCCTTGTCCATGCAATTATTGCAGAAAAATAGGATTGCGTCTTCCTCACGACAGTCCTTAACCTTGTTCATCGCAAGGAGGAATCTGGCCCAATAGTGATGTACTGTTTCCTGGGGCTCTTGCCTGATGTGGGAAAGATCACTTATGTTTGGGTGGGTGGGTGGAATTGAATCCGAACCCTCACCTGATCTGGGATCCAGGGGCCGAGGAATTTCCAATTTTGGAAGTTCCGGTTCCGGGGTGTGACCCGATAATCCTGGCCCGCTGCCTGACTCTAAGTTCAGGGATTGGATGTTGTCCTCCCGCGAACGGGCGTCTGGCTCAGAGATCTCAGGAATCTGGACATAGTTGGTCCTCAAGATGGAGGAAAGGTCGCTGCATTGTTCCTCCACCACTGCAATATGATGGGTGACCGGTGGAGAGTTAATCTCCCTTTGATCGGGTTTAAGCCCAATCCGATCATAGTCCGCAGCGACTCCCAAGGCGACAATGCGATCTAAGAGCTCGTTTAAGGAGGCGAGCTCCATTGGATCCATCTGTTCGGCGAGTGCCGATTTGACATGGAGGCTGTTTTCGATGACCCGAGAAGTCATCGTCGGCGCGGCGGTCGAATAGGCGGTCATGATGAAACCGCCTAGCCGGAGAGTTTGGCCGACAGCCAAAGCTCCCCTGACAGTAGTACCGTCTTTAAAGACGAGATGAGACATCCTTCCTTCTAGTGATGGCACATAGGAACTCTCAATGAAAGCACCAATGTCGGTGTCAAAACCGGCGGTTCTCGGGTAGGGGGTCCCGAACTGTGCGTCTAGGCGGATGGTAACAGGAGGCAAGGGACACGAAGTTTTACCCAGGTTCGGGCCCTCCTGATGGAGGTAAAACCCTACGTCCTGCTTGATTAATATTGATGATATGGGTAGTACAAGAGTAGATCTACCATGAGATCAGAGAGGCTAAACCCTAGAAGCTAGCCTATGGTATGATTGTATGTTGTCCTACGGACTAAAACCCCTGGTTTATATAGACACCGGAGAGGGCTAGTGTCGGTGTCAAAACCGGCGGATCTCGGGTAGGGGGTCCCAAACTGTGCGTCTAGGCCGGATGGTAACAGGAGGCAAGGGACACGAAGTTTTACCCAGGTTCGGGCCCTCTCGATGGAGGTAAAACCCTACGTCCTGGTTGATTAATATTGATGATATGGGTAGTACAAGAGTAGATCTACCACGAGATCTAGGAGGCTAAACCCTAGAAGCTAGCCTATGGTATGATTATTGTTGTCTATGTTGTCCTATAGACTAAAACCCTCCGGTTTATATAGACACCGGATAGGGTTAGGGTTACATAGATTCGGTTACAATGGTAGGAGATCTACATATCCGTATCGCCAAGCTTGCCTTCCACGCCAAGGAAAGTTCCTCCCGGACACGGGACGAAGTCTTCAATCTTGTATCTTCATAGTCCAGGAGTCCGGCTGAAGGTATAGTCCGGCTATCCGAACACCCCCTAATCCAGGACTCCCTCAGTAGCCCCTGAACCAGGCTTCAATGACGATGAGTCTGGCGTGCAGATTGTCTTCGGCATTGCAAGGCGGGTTCCTCCTCCAAGTACTTCGTAGAAGATTTTGAACACAAAGATAGTGTCCGACTCTGCAAAATAAGTCTCCACATATTGCCATAGAGAGAATAATATTTACACCAATCTAATCTTCTAACGTATTCCGTAGCATGACACACCACGGCCAAGCCTTTATCTGAGTCATTTCATTATCCCACCTCAGCGCGTTATGCGAGGCGGTTTCCGTGGCACGTCTTGTTAAAGCAAAGATCATGTCCCCTTATCCCAGTATTCTCATCAATACGGGTGTGGGTAAACCAACCGCTTCTAGGACTCCTAAATTATAGGCAAGTCCAAACGGACACGGAGAGGACGCTTGATATTCACCCTCTTTATAAAGGGGACAAGGCTTTTATCTTTCCCTCCCATGCTCAATCGAATCCTTCCCCCACCACAAGCTCAAACGCCCGAAGTTCAGGTCAGGTGCTCCGAACCTCCAGTCATGTCCGGATCTATCCTTCAAGGCTGATGGATGCCTTCCTCCATCACGGAAGAAGACATCAAGAAGTTGAGGGAGGCCAGATATCTGACCGTCGAGATTTTGCATCGGCTGCCTCCCCGAGGGCAGGCCGTCCCCACCCCCGAACCCAACGAGAACGTCGTGTTCGTTTCCCACTTCCTCCGAGGTCTAGGCCTTACCCTAGATCCTTTCGTCAGGGGTTTGATGTTTTACTACGGGATAGATTTTCATGATCTAGCTCCGGACTCCTTTCTTCACATCACGACATTTATTGTCGTGTGTGAGGCCTTCCTCTGGGTTACCCCTCACTTTGGCCTATGGCTCAAGACCTTTGAAGTGAAGCCAAAGATGGTCGAGGGGCAACATGCAGCATGTGGAGGTGCCTCAATATGCAAGATGACGAGAGCTCCGTGGCCCAAAGGTTCCATCCCAAAGGTGTCTGAATTGTGGCAACAGGAGTGATTCTACATCACGGCTCCTAGAAGTGCCAAGTGGGCGGCCCCCCTGCTTTCCGCTCGGGCCCTCCACCACAGCTGATGTCATGGATCAGTAGAGGTCTGAGCTGGGGTCCAGTCAAGGACGTGCCTATATTGCAAGGCCGCATTCGAGGTCTCTTCAATGGGGATTTCAGTTTGGTTGCGGTAACACAGGTTATGCTGGTTCGTCAAGTCCAGCCTTGCAAACGCCGGCCTCTTCGCCTATGGGAGTTCAATCCCAAGGGACCGCGTGCCGTTCAGGATTTTCTCGGCCTAACGCACAAGGAGATGTACAAGTCATTCTTCGGACCTCAGGTGGAGTGTCCGAAAATCACCGAGGACGTGGGCCTGAGTAGTAACCGCACCGCCGAACAAGTAAGGCATCTTCCGGCCGAACATACTCTCTCTACTTCGTTACGAAGTTATTTCTGAGAGTTTGCTTTTTGACCAGGACTGGCTAACAAAGGAGAAGTTGATTCGGTGTTCGGCCCCCCTCCCTGAGGGTTTGGAAAATCCGGTATTGGAAAAGATGCTCCAGACCACACCTTGCCCGGAGCCCTTGAAGGAAGATACTGTCGAGGATAATGCAGATGGACGCGGGCCCCCAATGCTGCCCATTCTAGCCGAGGGAGCGAGCGTCTCCATGAGGGAAGGCGACCAGAAGAGGAAAAGGACTGCGCCCGGGGATTCGGAAGCCGAAGCTTCCAAACGGGAGAAGAAGTCTCCCACAGAGGGTCCTACCTTGGGGGGCGCTGTTACCACACAAAGTCCGCGGGGGGATCAATTCTCCCTCGAGTCGTAAGTGACCCGAAATACTTTTAATAGTACAAATATGCCATCTTTTTCTTCTGAAGAAATAACCACCGCATATATTTTTGCAGTTCGGGCCTTAGCCCCTCTCAAATGAGCTCATCTTCGCGGGATCTTCTTCCAGAGATGATGGAGAGCGAAATGCCTCCTCCGGATTCCTCCGCTCCAAAAGCGGGTGACCCTGAAGTGTCGTCGCGGAGGGCCTCTCCGAGTCCGGTGAGGCCAGAAGATAATCCCATGGACCCCCGAAGCTCCCAGTGTCCGGCTCCCGAAGAGAGCGGAAAAAAGAGTCCGACACCGTCTAGTGCGCGATCGGATGTTCTGAGGGAGTTGGTGGGGCGAGCGGCCATCTCAGATGAACACCGTGTGATGATGAATACGGTGATGGAGAGAATATCGTCCGCCGAAAGCGGATTGCATGAAGCTTTTATGAGTCTACTGACAGGCTTTGAGGTACGTAAAAGAATGTATGATAATCCTGCACATGCTAGGTGTGCCCTGTGTAGATAGTAGCCCCTGAGACTCTAGTTGTCATCAGAAACGATGACGAACAGAGGATCATATTCCCAGGAAATAACCATACTGCCTCTATGTGCAGGTGATGGAAGCTCCGGTGGCTAGCCGGACTAGCGAGTTTGCCCATTTAGAGCGGCAGTTGGATGCGGCAGACGCCGACATCGAGCTTGTTAACAAAAGGCTTGACGAGGCACAGGGTAAGTGTGATTATCTTGTAAATGCCACATAGCAAAAGCAGCATGATGCCAGTATCTTTAATATGTTGTGACTGCAGATGGAGCTGCCACTGTTGAAGCCTTGCGGGCAGAACTTGCCCGAGCCAAGGAACAAGCGAGGTTGGGTAATGCGGCTGCTGTGAAGGCGGCCGAAGAGTTGCAAGCCGAGAAGGCCACGCATGGCGAGACCCGAGACAAGATGGCCAAGATGGCTATAGAATTAAAAGCCGCCGCCGACCGTTGCCGGGTTCTTGAAAAGGAAAACCAAGCGAAGGCATCGGACTTGAGAAGGCTGCTGCGACGAAAAAGGATCTTCGCTCTGCTATGAGGGCAAAGAAGGAGGAGCTGCAGGAAGCCGGGGATATTGTAGCTGGGAAATCCTTTATGTTGCGGAGGAAATTCGGAGATCCACGGTATGCCCCTCTGGATCGGCTATGGAGTTCGGAGGATGTGTATATGGATTTGGCGGCGAGCGCTACCTATGCGGCCAAGTACTTCCAGGGTCAGGCGGACCGTGGAGTAGACCAGCTGTTTTGGAGACAATTCCATTCTCCCGAGTGTCCACTTTCATTGACTGACCAATTAGCCGAATGGGCCAAACTAAATAGGTTGTCCGGACTCTCTATGAGGTCTGTTGTGGATCAGCTATGGCCGAGAAGGTCAAAACCGAACAGCTATTTCAGCTTGGTGCGGCAGGTCCTTGATGTGGTGTCGCGCATTAATGCGATGAGGAGGTCGGCGTGCATAGAGGGCGCACGGATGGCCTTTGCCCGTGTTAAGGCATATTGGGCGGAGATGGATGCTACCAATGTTGCAACGCGGGATTCGGCTATAGGTCGAAAGGCTGCCGAGCACTACTTTGAAGAAGTTCTTGAGGGTGCCCATTTGATAGAGACCCAGTGCTCAAGAAATATTATGTTTGAGTGATATGTAATCTCATTGTAAGCGAAATGCTTTTATAAATTTTTATAAGGCTATTTTTATACTTTTGCCTGAAAGTAATATGATGCCTCCTGGGCGGCCGTTTATGTATACATGTGTATAACTTGAAAGATTGCAGCCGTCGGCTTCAACCCTCATGCATATAATGCGGAGGTGCTCGCAAAAACACGCATTCACACTTAACCCAACATCTTGGTCCTATTAAGGAGGTGATAGCGGAGCGAGCGAGGCAACCGGACTATAATGATTTAGCACTTTCACTTAGCCATAGGAGTTTGACAGTGGGGCTACTAGATAGCCCCTGGTGGCTCCGCACTCTCCCGATCTCGGGGTGCATACATGCCTGGCTGGGAAACGGCCCTTCGTTAAGGCGGAGGAATTCTAACATTCCCACAGGTCATCAGGTGGTTGACCAGTCTCACGCTATATCATGACAGTCAGTTTTCGGCTTTCTCTACTGAGGTGCTTGTCCGGATGAACTAGGGCACAATCGCAGTAGTTCTCCTGGTGCTACCTTAGCCGGCAAGGCGGAACGTAAGGCACCAAAACACAGGAGCCGGGCAAACCCAACATTTGACCAAAGACAATGATTCGGAGCTGATGCATATAGGGCCAAACTCGCGACGCCAAACACTCCCTAAGGTATTCGGTCTTTGTGGTATAAACCGGGCCTAAATAGTGGCCTTTGTAACAAGCCACGTGTGTCCAGGTACGTGCATTGTTCTGGCGTGGCCACATGCCAAGATGTCAGCATCCTTCTCAACGGTGGATATGTATCAACAAGAGACAGTAAAAAAGGTTTACGCAGGGTCTTAATCTAAAAAGAATCCTTGGAGCGGGTCCCTGCTGCACGTCTGCGCCTGTGTCTCCGTTGTGCTATATCCTGGACGGGTGTAGCACGATGATCGTCTGTAAAAGGAGGAAGTTAAGTGAAAAAGTTGTCGTGCGAAAGGCTAGTTTTTAAAGAAACCATGTATAATTCAAGATGATAAGAAATTGCCACTTGTCTGCGCGCGTTGAGCCCCTTGTATTGACAAATAGGGGTGTGACCACTTATTTCCGTATAAATAGCGGCGCCGGACTTGATTAGTTGTATCTGAGGTCTTGACGACCTATTGGATGCTTTTGTTTGTTCGGGCGCCTTTAGTGTGCGGCGGCCAAGGCAGCCTCACTCTCTTCGGCGCGTAGAGATCGCTTGATATTTCCGTGCAGTGTAATGATGCCATGTGGACCGAGCATCTTGAGTGTGAGGGAGGTGTAGTGTGGTATTGCATTAAAGTGAGCGAAAGCTTCACGTCCGAGCAGTGCTTGATAGCCACTTTGAAACGGAGCGATGTGGAAAGTTAAATGCTCGCGACGGAAGTTATCGGGGGAGCCGAATGTAACTTGTAGTGGGAGGGAGCCCGTACAACGAGCCCCTGGGCCTGGCGTTACTCCTTTAAAGGTAGTATTGCTATGGCGAATTTGTGTTGGGTCTAGCCCCATCCCGCGGATTGTATCTTGATATATTAGGTTTAGGCTACTGTCGCCGTCCATCAAGACCCTTGTGAAGTGATATCCGCCAATTACTGGGTCTAATACCAGGGCAGCCCATCCTGCGTGTCAGATACTTGCTGAGTAATCGCGATGGTCGAAAGTGATCGGTTGAGATGACCAGTGGCAGGACTTCGTGGTGATAGGCACTTGGGTATACTTTCCTGGGAGTGCCGCATTGTTTTTCCCTTGATTACGTGTAACACATTTACTATTTTGACTTCTAGTGGAAATTGCTTTTGTTCCCCCGTGTCTTGCTTGGGGGGCTCGTCCTCGTCTTCACTTGGTGTATCCTCCCCCTTGTGTACGGCGTTGAGCTTGCCGGACTGCTTGAAGACCCAACATTCTCTGTGGGTATGATTAGCAGGTTTACGAGGGGTACTATGAATCTGACATACTTGGTCCAGAATTTTATTGAGGTTGGACAATTCGTCCCATGTGCCTTTAGGGGGCGGCTTTTGGCCTGGCCGAGAGCTTTTGAATCCGGCATTTACTGTCGTGCCCTTCGTGCTGTCTTCTTTATTCCGGCGTTTGTTATTGCTGTTGCGCCGTGATTTCCCGTTTCCATCTCTAACTTCAGATGTACTGGGGTTGCTGGTGCTGCATCTGGCTAGCCAGCTGTCCTCCCCCGCACAAAAGCGGGTCATGAGGTTTGTTAGTGCGGCCATCGTTCTCAGCTTATTTTGGCTGAGGTGTCTGGCGAGCCATTCGTCACGGACGCTATGCTTGAAAGCTGCTAAGGCTTCGGCGTCCGGACAGTCGACAATCTGGTTCTTTTTAGTAAGAAACCTGTTCCAAAGCTTTCGGGCTGACTCTCCGGGCTGTTGAGTTATATGACTCAAATTGTCCGCATCCGGAGGTCGGACATAAGCCCCTTGAAAATTTGCCCGAAAGGCGTCTTCGAGCTCTTCCCAACTTCCAATGGAGCTTTTGTGGAGGCCTTTGAGCCAGTGACGAGCTGGCCCTTTGAGCTTGAGGGGTAGGTACTTGATGGCATGGAGATCATCTCCTCGAGCCATATGGATATGAAGGATGTAGTCCTCAATCCAGACCCCAGGGTTTGTTGTTCTGTCGTATGCCTCTATGTTTACGGGCTTGAATCCCTCTGGAAATTCGTGGTCCAGCACCTCATCGGTGAAACATAGGGGGTGTGCGGCACCCCTGTAGCTGGGTGTACCGCGTTGTTCGGATGTTTGTTGTGTTGCATTGTATGCTGGGGCGCGCTTGCGTGGTCCATAGATGGATCTTGTTGCACCGTCCTTTGGGTGCGAGCCCTCGCATTGGTTGTGTGTTGTATGGTGAGCGGCGTTGTATGCCGCTCTGTGTTGGTAGGGGGGTCGTCTATCCGACCAGGTGGCTGCTTTGATATTTGGTTGTGGGGGGTCTGAGGCCTCCTCATCGAATTCGGGTAGCAGCTTCCGCTTTGGGTAGCTCTTGTAGGGGCGATTGTCGCCGTACCTTGCTGCTGTATTGAGTATTTTACTCCATCTGATTTGGAGTGTGTCTTGCGCGGCCTTGAGCCTTTGCTTCTGTTTTTTCAGACTCCTCGTGGTGGCAACAAGCCTTTTACGGGCAGTCTGCTACTCTGGGTACCTGTCCGGCGTTATGTTGTCCGGATCATTATCCTTGATAGAATTTGTTTGTTCCGTTTGATTATCCGGATTGCCGTTGTCCGGCAGCGGTTCGCCTTGCTCTAGCGCTGGGTCTGTGTGATCGCTATTTCTGTCGAGGCGGGATTTGGGGCGGCGCTTGCGTCGCCGTTTTGACTGCTTTTCGAGGGAACAAGCCTTCGGTGCGTCCTTCTGCTCCTCCTCGTCATCTTTTGGTGCGTCCACCATGTATACGTCATATGACGAGGTGGCGTTCCAGGGCCCAATAGGCGCTGGTTCTTCATCGTCTCCTTCATCGGCGTCCATACCGTCGATGTCTTCGGAGTCGAGGTCGAGCATGTCGGTTAAATCATCGACAGTGGCTACAAAGTGGGTGGTGGGTGGGCTTTGAATTTCTTCATCGTCCGTACCCCAACCTTGCTGACCGTAGTTCGGCCAGGGATCTCCTGATAAAGAGAGAGACTTTAGTGTCTTCAGAATATCGCCGAAAGGCGAGTGCAGGAAGATGTTCGCGGCAGTAAACTCCATGATCGGCGCCCAATCGGATTCGATCGGTAGGGGCGCGGAGGGTTCGGGGTCCGGAGAGGAGTCCGGCTCCTTGGAGTCACGAGTCTCGCAGAGTGCAGGGCTGGTGTTTGGCTCAATCGCCGTTGGGATCGCAGCCCCTGAGGCGGCGTCCAACCACCCATCCTCGATCGGCGCGGTTGGCTCCGAATTAAGGGTCGAAGCCGATGCGGGTGCGGCCTCCAGGGCACTGTTCGGCGGCAGAGCTAGATCATGCTCGTCGGGACAGTGCAGCGCGCTCGGCAGTGGCTCGAATCCGTCGAAGATCAAGTCCCCGCGGATGTCAGCCGTGTAGTTTAAACTTCCAAATCTGACCTGACGGCCAGGGGCGTAGCTTTCGATCTCCTCCAGATGGCCAAGTGAATTGGCCCGCAGTGCGAAGCCGCCGAAGACGAAGATCTGTCCGGGGAGGAAGGTCTCACCCTGGACTGCATCGTTATTGGTGATCGTAGGAGCCATCGAGCCTGACGGCGACGACACAGAGGAACTCTCAATGAAAGCACCAATGTCGGTGTCAAAACCGGCGGATCTTGGGTAGGGGGTCCCGAACTGTGCGTCTAGGCCGGATGGTAACAGGAGGCAACGGACACGATGTTTTACCCAGGTTCGGGCCCTCTCGATGGAGGTAAAACCCTATGTCCTGGTTGATTAATATTGATGATATGGGTAGTACAAGAGTAGATCTACCACGAGAATGAGGAGGCTAAACCCTAGAAGCTAGCCTATGGTATGATTATTGTTGTCTATGTTGTCCTACGGACTAAAGCCCTCCGGTTTATATAGACACTGGATAGGGTTAGGGTTACATAGAGTCGGTTACAATGGTAGGAGATCTACATATCCGTATCTCCAAGCTTGCCTTCCACGCCAAGGAAAGTTCCTTCCGGACACGAGACGAAGTCTTCAATCTTGTATCTTCATAGTCCAGGAGTCCGGCTGAAGGTATAGTCCGGCTATCCAAACACCCCCTAATCCAAGACTCCCTCAGCTAGGGTTACACAAGGTCGGTTACAAAGGAGGAGATATACATATCCGTATTGCCTAGCTTTCCTTCCACGCCAAGTGGAGTCCCATCCGGACACGAGACGAAATCTTCGATCTTGTATCTTCATAGTCTAACAGTCCGGCCAAAGGATATAGTCCGGCTGTCCGGAGACCCCCTAATCCAGGACTCCCTTAGTGTCCTCGGAGGTAGGCCCTCTGCCGGGGAGGTGCTCCAGAGCCTACCCCCGGCAGAGGACCCGTGGTCGCCGAGGGCGCCGCTGGTGTCCCCTCTGCCCTCGTTGGTGTCGTCCTGGTCTCCGGTCGTCCCAACGGTGGTGGGGGTGGCGCATGGCGGGGCCCTCCTCTGGTGATATGAAGTAAGGCTCGCACCTGTGAAGATCGCCGCCCGTGACACTCTCACGTAATAACTAGTGGGGTTGTACACACCCCGGACTCTCAGGAGTGCCGCCCTCGGGCCTCGGGGGCTCCCTCCCACGTCCTAGTGGCAGCACTTAGCTCCATGCTGGTGAGAAGACTTGAAGACAAGAAGACTAGACTAGGTGCCGGACACAGCCATTTGCTTTGGATCCCCTTTTTCTGTAGCCTTGCCTTCTGGATTTGGATTTAAGTTGGAGTTGAGTTTTCATTTGATGCACGCGGGGGGTGCCTTTTCTCGTTCGAGCGATTTCCTGTTGTCTATTTCTTGCCTTATTTCGGAGTTCGCGCCTGTTGCTTCCCCCTCGCGAGCGGGGCTGAGTAAGACGCACACGCGCCGCGCGCATGCCGCGCCCCGGCTAGCGCTCTCTTAGCACGCGGCCCCCTCGAGCGTCTCGGCGAGTTCCTCCAGAGTTTCCAACCTCACGAGCCAGTTTAAGCTCGGCCAGGCTAAGGTAAACCGCAAAGCAACTTCGCCCCAGGGCATGTGAGTCGCGAAGATACATATTCAATTCGACCTAGAAAGATAAAGGCAGTAGCTAGTTTACAAGAGGGGCTTCCCCTCCAAAAATGCTCTTACAACTTCAAGGGCTACGCCCGAGCTTCTGTGTGCAGGACAAATAGCTAGGAAGCACGGGATCAGTCGGACATGTCACTCGCCGCATCCCCCGGATCGCCCTCAGACGCGTCGCTGGCATCGCTGCCATCATCGCTGGCATCGCTGCCACCATCGATGGCATCACCATCACATCCACCAGCGCCGCCATCCCCGTCGTCAACCACGTCGCCCACATCCACCGCGACCGCCCCCCATCATCGTCGGAAGTGAAGGCCCTAACCAGCATGTCCACATTGTCTTCCACCCATCGCGACAGGTCGCCCCGGATGGCCTCGGGTACGGGAGCGATGGCGGCATCAAAGTTGAAGTTGGGGTCAGCGTTCTGGAGATGGCTGAAGACTTGGGAGAACACACGTCTGAGCAGGCCGTGGATCCTCTCTTCGACAAGTTGGCGGGCCCTCTCGGAACGGCTCTCCAGGCGCATCACCATGTCAGCGAAGAAGCGGAGGTGGCTGGCGTAGTCGTTCGCGTGGGGATGAGGAGCATTCTCATTGCAGATATGGCCCAGGGTGGTGTTGGCCCTATTCCTAAGATCCTGGAGCATGGGGGCATGCACACGCTCCAACGTCCGCCACTGAAGCACTTCTTCCTTGTTCTGCCATGCGATGGACTTGGCGTCGGCGACCCGTAGCCGAAGAGGGAGTAGCTCAGCGCGGGCGGAAGCCCGCTCAGCCTGCGCCGAGGCCAGGGCGGTTGCGGCGGCCTCCTCGCGCCACTCCACCTCAATCAACCTAGACTTGAGGGCAACAGTCCTACCAGCGGCCCGAGCTTCAGCTTCAGGTCGTGCCTGCTCTCGAGATCCGCGCGAGCCCACCCGGCGGTCGACCTCCTCCTGGGCCCTGGCCTCGCGCGCGCCGACGTCATCCTCCGCCTGAGCAACCTGGCGCTCCCTCATCTCCAGCCGTTCGAGTTCAAGGCTACGCTCCACAGCTTCCAGCGCCAGCGCCTCCTCGCACTTCCGGACCTCTTCCTCCTCGGCGGGTGTCCCCCTCATTGACGCAAGGGCATCCCTGCGCGCCTCCACCTACTGATCCAAGACAACACTCCAGGCTTGGAGCTCCCACACGTGCTTCTCCGCGTCCCCACGGTGGCGGTCAACTTCCCGAGCCTCTTCTAGAGCTTGGGAGCAGGCCTCACGGGAGGCTGCGAGGGAAGCCTCGGCCTTCGCATTATCAAGCTCGCGCTGGTGGTGCCCGAGGTTGATGGCCACCTTCTGCTTATGCCGCTCCTCCACCAGCCTAAGACCCTCGGCCACGAGGCGCGCGTCCACATCCACGAGCTCTTCACCAAGCCGGTTCATCGCGCCCATCGCCTCTTGAAAGAGCTCGTGGCAAACGACGCTCCTTTCTCGCGCCAACACGATCATGCTGCTGACTTCATCCTCCGCCACGGGGACCGCGGATGGGGCCTGAAGTGGCTCGCCCCCTCTCAGCAGGGGGCTGGGGGCTGGCATCGACCCATTTGTGGGATGGGCCTCACGAGGGGCCCAAACGAGTGAAGGCCCGCTGTTTGAAGAAGACCCCAGGATCGAAGCCAACCAGTCGCCGTCCAGCACTAGGAGAGGAACCCTTGGCATGCTTGCTGTGCTCCGAGCAAGGCCGCGAAGAAAAGACGAAGAAGGCGCGAGCTCGAGACACCTTGTTGATGGGCCGGCCTCCCCGGTTGACTCCACACCTTGAGAAGAGCACGGGCTTGAAGCGCTCGAGCCTGGCAGGAGAAGCAAGGAGAGAGGAGGCTGCTCCTCAGGAGATCTTGCGGCCTTGGCGGAAGGAATCCTGAAGAGATATCGTCAGGAAGGGAAACAACACGTGGAGAATCACCAAGATAAGGTACTTACTCGTCAACGGTGATGTACTTCCTCCACTTTAACTGCCCGAAGGTGCCGCTGCTTGGGGACCCTTTCCTCTTGCGGAGCTCTTCGAAGTCCACGCAAAGCCGACTGAAGCGCTGGACGTGGCGGCCAACACGAGGCGCAATAGGAGAAGTGCTCGAAGGGGCAGTCTCAAGAGTGCCAAGCCTAGGGGAGCCGTCAGGCCCTGCCTCGCAGCGACCTGTCAAGGTCTCAGGAGCCCCGGCCTCGGGAGACGTGGGCTACATCACCTCCTCAACGACCGCCCCAGGGCGAGAGTCGCGAGTTCCTGTGGATGCTGCCTCAGGAGCCGTGGGCGGCATCAGCATCTCGGCACCTTCGCCATCAGCCCCCAGCGGTGCTCGCCCCCCTGCATCCACACTTGGGGCGAGCTTGGTGCCAGCAGCAAGAAGAGGAACCACGATGATGGGGTTCTCACGAGGCCCCACAAGGCTGACTGGACGCAGTCCCCACTCATCAAAGGCGGGCATCTGCTCCGGAAATGTCGCCTTGTTCAAGCAGCGGTACAGAAGGCAACTCTTCCTCGGCATGTTGTCAGGACCTCGAGCACGTTCGTCGCACCTCGAGAGGGAGCCTGGACTCCTGAAGCCTCATGTTCAAGGCTGGGCAAACCTCGCGAGGTTCCAGGGACGTGATCCATGACGACCAAGGCCAGACGGGTGCCAGCGTGCATAGTGTCCTTGTTTCCTCTTCGGTGCTAAGGAAGCAGGCGCAGGCGCGGAGTACCAAGGCGTCAAGCAAAGGTTTCCATATCAGTGCAACAAGACCAAGACTAGAAGGACGGAAAGACGGAGGTCACCGTGGAGCCCAAGGCGGCGTCACCACCAGAGCCTTTGACAGGCAAAGACTGCTTTTGTCAGGATAAGCTATACTAGTTGTCCCCCTTCGAATTGGCCATTGTTGGCTCCCTTCCCGCTCAATATTTGGGGAGAGGACCAGGGCCTCTATAAATAGGACTAGCCACCACCATATCTAGGGAGAGGATAGATAGACCAATCTGGCCAAGAGAGACCCGGACAACCACGAGTTCACCAAGCACAAGAACACCTCTCCTCAGGAGGCTATTCTTCCCCTTGTACTAATCATCCTCAGCCCAAGAGGCAATCCACCACACCACACTCGAGTAGGGTATTACACCACAACGGTGGCCCGAAGCAGTATAAATCTCGTGTACCTTGTGCTGTGAGTTTGTCGAGTTAGTTCGTAAGATCTTACCTGAGCTAGGACGTGGATCGGTAGGGGGAGATCTTCGCGCACTCCAGTGTTTGAACCTTGAGGGTTTTGCCAGAACCCGTAATCCGACAGTTCTGATAGGTGGTGCTATCGTACATCCACGTTGATGGAGACTTCAACCCATGAAGGGTAACGGTTGCGCGAGTCCACGGAGGGCTCCACCCACGAAGGGTCCACGAAGAAGCAACCTTGTCTATCCCACCATGGCCATCGCCCACGAAGGACTTGCCTCATTAGGGTAGATCTTCATGAAGTAGGCGATCTCCTTGCCCGTACAAACTCCTTGGTTCAACTCCACAATCTTGACGGAGGGTCCCAAGTGACACCTAACCAATCTAGGAGACACCACTCTCGAAAAGGTAATAGATGGTGTGTTGCTGATGAACTCCTAGCTCTTGTGCTTCAAATAATAGTCTCCCCGACACTCAACTCTCTCTCATAGGATTGGATTTGGTAGAAAGATGATTTGAGTGGAAAGCAACTTGGGGAAGGCTAGAGATCAAGATTTATGTGGTTGGAGTGGAATATCTTGACCTCAACACAAGTGTAGGTGGTTGTCTCTCAGAAAATGTATGTTGGAAGTGTAGGCATGTTCTGATGGCTCTCTCCACGAATGAAGAGTGGGTGGAGGGGTATATATAGCCTCCACACAAAATCTAACAGTTACACGCAAATCTCCAAACTCGGTGGGACCGAATTAAAAAACTCCGTCAGACTGATTTAGTTTAAAATGTGAACGTTAGGATTTTCGATGGGACCGACATGTCAACTGATACGTCTCCAACGTATCTATAATTTTTGATTGCTCCATGCTATATTATCTACTGTTTTGGACATTATTGGGCTTTATTATCCACTTTTATATTATTTTTGGGACTAGCCTATTAACCGGAGGCCCAGCCCAGAATTGCTGTTTTTTGCCTGTTTTAGGGTTTCGAAGAAAAGGAATATCAAACGGAGTCCAAACGGAATGAAACCTTCGGGAACGTGATTTTCTCAACAAATAAGACCCGGGAGACTTGGACCCTATGTCAAGAAAGGAAATAGGAGGCCACGAGGAAGGGTGGCGCGCCCACCCCCACTAGGCGCGCCCTCCACCCTCGTGGGCCCCTTGTTGCTCCACCGACGTACTCCTTCCTCCTATATATATTCACGTACCCCCAAACGATCAGATACGGAGCCAAAACCCTAATTCCACCGCCACAACTTTTTGTATCCACGAGATCCCATCTTGGGGCCTGTACCGGAGCTCCGCCGGAGGGGGCATCAATCACGGAGGGCTTCTACATCAACACCATAGCCTCTCCGATGATGTGTGAGTAGTTTACTTCAGACCTACAGGTCCATAGTTAGTAGCTAGATGGCTTCTTCTCTCTTTTTGGATCTCAATACAATGTTCTCCCCCTCTCTTGTGGAGAACTATTCGATGTAACCTTCTTTTTGCGGTGTGTTTGTTGAGACCAATGAATTGTGGGTTTATGATCAAGTCTATCTATGAATAATATTTGAATCTTCTCTGAATTCTTTTATGTATGATTGGTTATCTTTGCAAGTCTCTTCGAATTATCAGTTTGGTTTGGCCTACTAGATTGATCTTTCTTGCAATGGGAGAAGTGCTTAGCTTTGGGTTCAATCTTGCGGTGTCCTTTCCCGTTGACAGTAAGGGCGGCAAGGCACATATTGTATTGTTGCCATCGAGGATAACAAGATGGGGTTTTATTCATATTGCATGAGTCTATCCCTCTACATCATGTCATCTTGCTTAAGGCGTTACTCTGTTTTTCACTTAATACTCTAGATGCATGCTGGATAGCGGTCGATGAGTGGAGTAATAGTAGTAGATGCAGGCAAGAGTCGGTCTACTTGTCTCGGATGTGATGCCTATATACATGATCATACCTAGATATTCTCATAATTATGCTCAATTCTGTCAATTGCTCAACAGTAATTTGTTCACCCACCATAGAATACTTATGCTCTCGAGAGAAGCCACCAGTGAAACCTATGGCCCCAGGTCTATCTTTATCATATTAATCTCCTACTACTTAGTTATTTCCTTTGCTATTTACTTTGCCTTTATTTTACTTTGCATCTTTTATCATAATAATACCAAAAATATTATCTTATCATATCTATCAGATCTCACTCTCGTAAGTGGCCTTACAGGGATTGACAACCCCTATTTGCGTTGGTTGAGAGGATTTATTTGTTTTGTGCAGGTACGAGGGACTCATGCGTAGCCTCCTACTATATTGATACCTTGGTTCTAAAAAACTGAGGGAAATACTTACGCTACTTTGCTGCATCATCCCTTCCTCTTCAAGGAAAACCAACGCAGTGCTCAAGAGGTAGCAAGAAGGATTTCTGGCGCCGTTGCCGGGGAGGTCTACGCAAAAGTCAACATACCAAGTACCCATCACATACCCTTATCTCCCGCATTACATTATTTGCCATTTGCCTCTCGTTTTCCTCTCCGCCCCACTTCACCCTTGCTGTTTTATTCGCCCTCTCTCTCTATCCTCCCTCTCTATTTGCCTCTTTTTGCTTGCTTGTTTTTTTTTGCTTCTGTGTTAGTTTGTTTACTTGTCGTTATGGCTAGTCCCTTATCTTCTCCGTTGTCTCCCGAGAATGAAATTCTAAATTTTAAGCAAAGGGAGGGGGAAATCTAAAAGATGCTTGGTATAGAATTTGCATTGCTCAAAATAGATCTACTAGGAAGCAATCTACTTCCGTTCTCCTTCGCAATTTTTATGTAGGCATTACTCCTTGGCACCGTTATGTTCTTGATACTATTACCGGAGGGAACTTTTTGGGTAGCCATACTTTTGATTCTTATAATGCTATGTTATATTTATTTGGCTCACCCCCTCTCATGGTTAATGGAACTATATTAACTTTGGAGCATGTAATGCAAAGGCTTGAAATTATTGAAAATAAGGTTGCTACCGTAGAGTTAATTGAAAATTTGGATAAAAAGATCCACAGCCGAATCTCTCAATATGGATCTAAAGTAGGAGTTACTTTGAAAGATATTAAAGAAAAGGAACCCATAGTTAATGAGAAAATAAATCACGATTCCGTTAGGATCGATAAACTTGAGAATATTATTACCAACTTGGGAACTGCTTTTTCTTCCATAAAGAATACTCCAAGTCCTTCCACTAAAGTTGCCAAGCTTATGTACGTTCCTAAAAATAAGGGTGAATCATCTAGTAAGGAAAATGCGGATCTCAAATCTATAAGTATGCATCCCAATCTTTTTTCTATCATTAAGGAACCATTTGTTACAAATGAATTTTTCGATCTTGTGCCTAAAAGTTTGATAATTAATAAAAAGAAAGAAATTCCTAAAGATGGTAGATGCCTCATTGAAGAATTGCCTACCAAGATGGCAATACCTAGATCTATTCTTGCTTGTTATGCCTAGCTAGGGGCGTTAAACGATAGCGCTTGTTGGGAGGCAACCCAATTTTATTTTTATTCCTTGCTTTTCGCTCCTGTTTAGTAATAAATAATTTATCTAGCCTCTGTTTTGGTTTTGTTTTTTGTGTTTAATTAGTGTTTGTGCCAAGTAGAACCGTTGGGAAGACTTGGGGAAAGTCTTGTTGAACTTGCTGTAAAAAACAGAAACTTTAGCGCTCACGAGAACTACTGCCATTTTTATTTGGAAAGTTATATTTAGTTAATTCTTTTGCAGATGATTAATAGATAAATTCCTCACGTCCAGAAATTTATTTTAGAATTTTTTGGGTTCCAGATCTTGCGCTAGCTACAGATTACTACAGACTGTTCTGTTTTTGACAGATTCTGTTTTTCGTGTGTTGTTTACTTATTTTCATGAATCTATGGCTAGTAAAATAGTTTATAAACCATAGAGAAGTTGGAATACAGTATTTATAACACCAATATAAACAAAGAATGAGTTCATTACAGTACCTTGAAGTGGTCTTTTATTTTCTTTCGCTAACGGAGCTCACGAGATTTTCTACTTTAAGTTTTGTGTTGTGAAGTTTTCAAGTTTTGGGTAAAGATTTTTTTTACCTGAAACTGTAGGGTATGGACCCCACAGTAAATTTATTCCTCCCAGAAAAAGATTACATATGTACACAACATACAAGGTCCAAGAGACCCAAAAAGAAAAAAGAGGAAAAAACAACAAGCTAACCTCAAGGTGGCAAAAAGGAGATCCATCTAAGCAGTTCCTCTTTGAACTTAGGCTTAATCCTATGAACCAAGAGGTAAATGTATAAAATAAAAGAAGACCTCCATCTACGAAAAGAGGGTCTAATATTCCTGAAAACTCTATCATTCCTAGCATTCCAGATGTTCCAGCATGCTAGGAAAACCACTTCAGAGAAGAAAGGCTTGGCAAAATCCCTTCTAGCATGAGTTTTGGGTAAAGATTTGATGGATTATGGAACAAGGAGTGGCAAGAGCCTAAGCTTGGGGCTGCCCATGGCACCCCAAGATAATCTAAGTACACCTAAAAGCCAAAGCTTGGGGATGCCCCGGAAGGCATCCCCTCTTTCGTCTACTTCTATCGGTAACTTTACTTGGAGCTATATTTTTATTCGCCACATGATATGTGTTTTGCTTGAAGCGTCTTGTATTATTTGAGTCTTTGCTTGTTAGTTTGCCACAATCATCCTTGCTGTACACACCTTTTGAGAGATCCATACATGATTTAGAATTTGTTAGAATACTCTATGTGCTTCGCTTATATCTATTGAGTTATATAATTTTGCTCTAGTACTTCACTTATATCTTTTAGAGCACGGTGGTGGATTTGTTTTATAGAAACTATTGATCTCTCATGCTTCACTTAGATTATTTTGAGAGTCTTAAATAGCATGATAATTTGCTTTAAATCCTAATATGCTTGGTATACAAGATTAATAATAAAACTTTCTTATGAGTGTGTTGAATACTGTGATAAGTTTGATACTTGATAATTGTTTTGAGGTATGAAGATGGTGATATTAAAGTCATGCTAGTTGAGTAGTTGTGAATTTGAGAAATACTTGTGTTGAAGCTTGTGATTCGCGTAGCATGCACGTGTGGTGAACCGTTACGTGATGAAGTCGTAGCATGATTTATTTTTTGATTGCCTTCCTTATGAGTGGCGGTCGGGGACGAGCGATGGTCTTTTCCTACCAATCTATCCCCCTAGGAGCATGTGCGTAATACTTTGCTTTGATAACTTGTAGATTTTTGCAATAAGTATATGAGTTCTTTATGACTAATGTTGAGTCCATGGATTATACGCACTCTCACCCTTCCACCTTTGCTAGCCTCTCTAATACCGCGCACCTTTCACCGGTATCATACACCCACCATATACCTTCCTCAAAACAGCCACCATACCTACCTATTATGGCATTTCCATAGCCATTCCGAGATATATTGCCATGCAACTTTCCACCATTCCGTTTATTATGACACACTCCATCATTGTCATATTGCTTAGCATGATCATGTAGTTCACATCGTATTTGTGGCAAAGCCACCATTCATAATTCTTTCATACATGTCACTCTTGATTTATTGCATATCCCGGTACACCGCCGTAGGCATTCATATAGAGTCATATTTTGTTCTAATTATCGATTTGTAATTGTTGAGTTGTAAGAAAAATAAAAGTATGATGATCATCATTATTAGAGCATTGTCCCAGTTAAGAAAGGATGATGGAGACTATGATTCCCCCACAAGTTAGGATGAGACTCCAGACGAAAAAAAGAAAAAAAAGAGGCCATAAAAAAGAGAAAAGGCCCAAATTAAAAAATAAGAAAGATGAGAGAAAAAGAGAAGGGACAATGTTACTATCCTTTTACCACACTTGTGCTTCAAAGTAGCACCATGATCTTCATAGTAGAGAGTCTCTCATGTTATCACTTGCATATAGTAGTGGGAATCTTTCATTATAGAACTTGGCTTGTATATTCCAATGATGGGCTTCCTCGAAATGCCCTAGGTCTTCACGAGCAAGCAAGTTGGATGCACACCCACTTAGTTTCTTTTTGAGCTTTCATACGCCTAGTTGATGTGAGACTATCTTCTTCCTTTTTGTCTTCTCCACAACCACCACTCTATTCCACCTATAGTGCTATATCCATGGCTCACGCTCATGTATTGCGTGAAGATTGAAAAAGTTTTGAGAATGTCAAAAGTATGAAACAATTGCTTGGCTTGTCATCGGGGTTGTGCATGATTTAAATATTTTGTGTGGTGAAGATAGAGCATAACCATACTATATGATTTTGTAGGGATAACTTTCTTTAGCCATGTTATTTTGAGAAGACATAATTGCTTTGTTAGTATGCTTGAAGTATTATTATTTTTATGTCAATATGAACTTTTGTCTTGAATCTTTTGGATCTGAATATTCATACCACAATTAAGAAGAATTACATTAAAATTACGCCAAGTAGCACTCCGCATCAAAAATTCTGTTTTTATCATTTACCTACTCGAGGACGAGCAGGAATTAAGCTTGGGGATGATTGATACATCTCCAACGTATCTATAATTTTTGATTGCTCCATGCTATATTATCTACTGTTTTGGACATTATTGGGCTTTATTATCCACTTTTATATTATTTTTGGGACTAGCCTATTAACCGGAGGCCCATCCCAGAATTGTTGCATGTTTTAGGGTTTCGAAGAAAAGGAATATCAGACGGAGTCCAAATGGAATGAAACCTTCGCGAACGTGATTTTCTCAACAAACAAGACTCGGGAGACTTGGACCCTATGTCAAGAAAGGAAACAGGAGGCCACGAGGTAGGGGGCGCGCCCACCCCCACCAGGAGGGCCCTCCACCCTCGTGGGCCCCCTGTTGCTCCACCGACGTACTCCTTCCTCCTAATCCACGTACCCCCAAATGATCAGATACAGAGCCAAAACCCTAATTCCACCGCCGCAACTTTCTGTATCCACGAGATCCCATCTTGGGGCCTGTTCCGAAGCTCCGCCGGAGGGGGCATCGATCACGAAGGGATTCTACATCAACACCATAGCCTCTCCGATGAAGTGTGAGTAGTTTACTTCAGACCTACGGGTCCATAGTTAGTAGCTAAATGGCTTCTTCTCTCTTTTTGGATCTCAATACAATGTTCTCCCCCTCTCTTGTGGAGAACTATTCGATGTAACCTTCTTTTTGCGGTGTGTTTGTTGAGACCGATGAATTGTGGGTTTATGATCAAGTCTATCTATGAATAATATTTGAATCTTCTCTGAATTCCTTTATGTATGATTAGTTATCTTTGCAAGTCTCTTCGAATTATCAGTTTGGTTTGGCCTACTAGATTGATCTTTCTTGCAATGGGAGAAGTGCTTAGCTTTGGGTTCAATCTTGCGGTGTCCTTTCCCGGTGACAGTAAGGGCAGCAAGGCACATATTGAATTGTTGCCATCGAGGATAACAAGATGGGGTTTTCTTCATATTGCATGAGTCTATCCCTCTACATCATGTCATCTTGCTTAAGGCGTTACTCTGTTTTTAACTTAATACTCTAGATGCATGCTGGATAGCGGTCGATGAGTGGAGTAATAGTAGTAGATGCAGGCAGGAGTCGGTCTACTTGTCTCGGACGTGATGCCTATATACATGATCATACCTGGATATTCTCATAACTATGCTCAATTCTGTCAATTGATCAACAGTAATTTGTTCACCCACCGTAGAATACTTATGCTCTCGAGAGAAGCCACTAGTGAAACCTATGGCCCCCGGGTCTATCTTTATCATATTAATCTCCTACTACTTAGTTATTTCCTTTGCTATTTATTTTGCCTTTATTTTACTTTGCATCTTTTATCATAAAAATACCAAAAATATTATCTTATCATATCTACCAGATCTCACTCTCGTAAGTGGCCTTATAGGGATTGACAACCCCTATTTGCGTTGGTTGCCAGGATTTATTTGTTTTGTGCAGGTACGAGGGACTCACGCGTAGCCTCCTACTAGATTGATACCTTGGTTCTCAAAAACTGAGGGAAATACTTACGCTACTTTGCTGCATCATCCCTTCCTCTTCGGGGAAAACCAACGCAGTGCTCAAGAGGTAGCATCAACTTGGTGGGACCGATTCCATTAGGGTTAGGGCATAATGTAATCTTGGTTAGACCGATTACACAAACTCAGTGGGACCAATTTTGGTAATAGACAAACAAAGAGTTGGTCAGAAAAACTCGGTGGTACCGATTCGCTCATCTCGGTTAGACAGAAACCTTGCGAAGGGGAAATAGAGAGTTTGCATTGCAATCTCGGTGGGACCGATCGCTCATCTCGGTTGGACCGAAACGTTACGAAGGGAAACAAAGAGGTTGCAATCCCATCTCGGGGAGACCGAGAGCCCTATCGGTGAGACCGAAGTGACTAAGGTTTGTGGCAGTGGCTATGTCAAGTGAACTCGGTGGCGCCGGATAGAAGATTTCGGTGGGTCCGAGTTTGACTTTTGGTTCGGGACATATGTGGATATGAGAAAGTAGTTGAGTGTTTTTGGAGCATATCACTAAGCATTTTGAGCAAGTAACTCATTAAGCAACACCTCACCCCCTTTTAATAGTATTGGCTTTTCCTATGGACTCAATGTGATCTTGGATCACTAAAAGTAAAATGTAGAGTCTTGTGCTTTGAGCTTGAGCCAATCTTTTGTCCTTAGCCTTTTGAGGGGTCCACTTTCTAATCCATGCCATGCCAATCATTGAGCTTTCCTGAAATATTTATCTTAAAATAGCATTAGCTCAATGAGCTATATGTTATTAGGAATTACCAAAACCACCCAGGGATAGTTGCACTTTCAATCTCCCCCTTTTTGGTAATTGATGACAACATATAGATCAAAGCTTCAACAAATGATCATAAGATTGAAAAACATCGTCGCTTTGAGAAGTATGTGATAAGCAAGAGCTCCCCCTAAATTTGTGCATTATTTAAGATTTTCTTTTGAATGCAAATGCACAATCGATTAGGATCATGGGTTACTCTTCCATGTCACATACATCTTGGTGGAGCACTCAAAATGATAGAAATTAAAAGCATGCACTCATCACCAAGCAAGTGAATGATCATATATGAGATATAAAAGATAGTATCATCCAACCAAGCAAAAAGGTAGCAAATGATCAACCACATGATCAAACAAGTATCTCACACAAGGACATAAAGTATCTCACACAATAAAAAGTTCAACCAAAGACAAAGAAGCAAAACACTCTCTCGAAGCCTATGATCTATACATATTTCTCCCCCTTTGGCAACAAGTTACCAAAAAGTTTGAAAATGCATAGTGTTATGCGTCTCTCAGGCTTGGTCTTCGGGAGGTGGTGTAGAGAGAACTCCAAGGAGGAAGGCATCTTTCGATGTAGTTGGAGCAGGTGGAGTGGGTGCTAGAGGTGGCACTGGAGCTGTAGCTGCTGGTGCTGACAATGTAGCTCTAGCATCTGAAACTGGCATTGCACTAGACCTCGGACCTCGTGGCACACGCTGAAAAGCATCAGTAGTTGCCTTCCCCCTCCTCTCTTATGCTTCCTCCTGAAGCTGCTCAACTGCAGTCTGTATCTCAGTTACCTTGAGATCAAGATCATAAAATTTTGTCTCAACAATCCTCTCCAGGCTCTCCTGATTCTGAGTCAGGGTGGCCAAGCCCTTCTCAATCCTCAGTGTAGCTTGAATCAGATAGCCTAATTGATCTTGTTTGCTCTTCAGGAAAACTTGAGATGCCTCTTCAACACTTGGCATATTGGCAGCTTTCTCAACCTTAGCTTTGGCTCTCTTCTCTTGTACTTGAGCGGATGGTGGTTCCTCCTCATTCATCACAACAGTGTTGTCTTTAGAATCAGGATGTAAGGGTAGATGCTCCTTGTCCAGCAAATACATTCCTGTTCCCATCTTAGAATTGATGAGCTCCTGAATGTGTCGAGCATACCCACAACTTCTCTTCTGGTCAGCAGCAGTCCTCTTGATTGTCTCTACAATCAGACTCATGACCTTGAACTTCTGAGGGACATCAAAGATTTGAAACATGTTGATGGAGTGTCCTCTGATCATCTTGTGATCTCCTGACTTGGGTAGCAATGTGTGCCTTAAGATCCAGCTGATGGTAGGCAGACCAGACAATAGGAAATGTACAGATCCAAGCTTGTGTGTCTCCAAAGCTTTATCAGGGATCTCTTTGTACATGTTTGCCATGGAGTTGTGGTCTTTCTTCTTCTTGGCATACACATCCAAGTCATCCTCATGTTCCTCTGGGGCATTGATTAGTTTTCCCCATTCTTCAACAGTGGATTGGTACCTAGTACCTTCAGACATCCATACTATCCTTCCATCTGGATAGAATTGGGTAGTGGAGTAAAACTGCATGATCAGCTATCATTCCATTTGGTGAGCTTCTGTCCAACAAATTCATCTACTCCACATGCTTTGAAGCTATCATATACTCCTGGGAAGTGATCTTCATTCTCCTTGATGTATTCCCAATCCACCCGTTTCATGTCACATACAATGGTATTCTTGTCAAGCAAAATTGTCTCATAGAAGTCTTGTTGTTCTTTTGTGTGGAACATGTAGTCAACTGCAGTCCTCCTCCTAACAGCATAGGGATCAGATTCTCTCCACAATCTCAGTCATGCATCTTTCCTGATGTGCATGTCCTCAGCGACTGGATGAGCATCATTGTGGTCGGGAATCTTAGGCTTCAACTTCCTCAAAACAAGTGAATCATCTTCCTCTTCTTCATCTTGAGGCATTGGGGCCTTGTTATTTTCTGTTGCAGGAATACTTCTAGTATTTCTCTTGGGTGCAGAAGGCTTCTGAGCTGGAGCTTTGGGAGCAGACTTGGGCTTAGATGGAATAGCCCCTGATTTGATAGCATCTCCCATAATCTTCTGAGCTTTGGGTGCTGGTGCATCATCCTCTTCCTCTTCTTCTAGATCTCTCATAATGGAGGATCTACCAAGCACTCTGGCAGTGGTCTTCTTAACCCTTTCCTTCCTCTTCTTTCCTTCTCCAACAGCCACTCCAGTTGGCTTGGAGGTTTCACCAGTTGAGGCTCTAACCTTTAAGGTTGGCACCCTCTTGGCAGGGGCCTTCTTGTGCAAGCCAGGCTTAGTTGTAGCAGCTAACCCATATTATTTCTTCAGCAACTTCTTCTTGGAGCTGACTTCCTCCTCAACACCCACATAGTCCTCATCTTCATAATCTGAGGTTCTCTTCTTCCTTGACCCGGTGGCTGCTTTGGGCAAGTTACTTGGTGTGCTCCTGCTGCCATCATTAGAACTACTTGAGGGACTAGTGCCCTCACTCAATTGCACTTGTTCTTCAGACCTGTTCTGACTGTCACTTTGATCAGACATCTCTGCAAACTTACTGACAGTAGACCCTATGAATAGATATAGATGAGGTAGAGTGGATGAGCATCACAAAGTGCAGAGTTTTTGCAAAAGAGATGACTTAAAAACTTAGTTTTAGTTCTCCACAGAAAGCATTTCGGAGCTACCGATTTGTAAAGTCGGTGATACCGAAGCAGCTTTTGGAACCAAAACTAGTGCACTCGGTCAAAACGAGTCATAGTTCGGTGGCACCGAGACTACTAGGGTTTCACAAAGAATCGAACTTGGTCACACCGATTTGCAGTTTTCGGTCAGACCGAAAGTGCAAGTGCAATGGCCTAAGCCAAATCGATGAGACTGATTTCTACAATTTGGTCGGTCCCAAATGAGTTCAGTGGAGACCTAACCCTAAATCTTCAAATCAAATCTAACCTAAAGGAATTTTTCATTGGATGGATTGTTTGCATACGTGGTCATGATCATGGCAAAGTAATGTGCTACGAATCGGAGTTAAAATAATAGCACAAAGGATCGAACTCATACCCTAGTTTGGCGGAGTTCACTACAGCGGCAACGGAGGGGCAGAATTCCGTTGACGGCGATGGAAACCAGCGGCGGGAGGTTGCTGGCGGCGAGAAGACGATCCAGAGACCCGAGGCGGCAGAGCAGGATACGCACGGGCTGAGAGGTTTCGAAGAAATTTCCAAAATCTCACCCGTGGGTTTATATATCCCGACCCTGTCGGTGTAACCGAGTTGAACAACTCGGTGGCACCGAGATGCAAAATCGCAAGCGGTTACTGCAACTCGGTGTGACCGAAAAGTTCAAATCGGTTGCACCGAGATTGAAAACCTAGATCGACTTAGTGATCTCGGTGTGACCGAAATGGATGACTCGGTCATACCAAAATACACAAAGAGGTTTTGGAAGTTTAAGTCTATGACGAATCGGGGACTCCAAGTGCTCCTCACACAGAGTGGTTCGAATCTGACTTGATCAAACTTTGTGATGTAGCATGAATAGAGTTTGAGACGAGAAAAGCATAGATAGCTAGAGGGAGTTCTTAGGCATTCTTGTCCATCCATTTGGCAAAAGAGAAAAAGCTAAACAATCAAAGCAACAAATGGATGTCCTCGAATGAGTAAAATATGCATCCAACATGCTCACACAATAAAATGACAAATGAAATATGTGACAAAGCATGCACAATCACTCTAGCATCTATCAAGCAATTTGGCGATGACTAGGTCATCTATATATGAGTATATTGACTTAGCAGTCAAATGAGAACATTTGATCATAGGTCATACTCATCGTTTAAGCACAAGTGGGGTTGCCACTTTTACATAAAGCATTGTTGTGCTCACATCATTAAAGTTGCTTTAGCTCAATTGATTAGAGTAAAGCTCCCCCTAGATGTGATATCCCCCTAAGAGGGATGAACTAACCTTGGGTTTTGTCGATGATGACTTCATGTAGGTGTTGAAGATGTAGATGCTCAATGTTGATGTAGATCATTCAGAGCAATCCTTTGGAGTGAGTTGCATTTTCAATACCTACACGGGTTAGTCCCACAAGGAACAAACAACGATATCCATAAACATAGAGTGATATTCACATGAGATGATGTCCATGAATGCATTAGGTTACCTTGTCCCTTGTCTTACCAACAAGAGGGTTTGTGACTCCTTGAACTAGTGTAAGATATGGAAGTTGTTTGCACTTGCCCTTGCCAAGATGATAAGAGAGAAGTATGTTGGCGGAGTCACCCTCAAGAACTCTCTAGTTCTTCTTCTTAGGGATCCACACCATCTTGATGGGAATCCTTGGAGTTGTAGTCATACTTGATGAAGTGGAACTTGATGTAGTCTTGGGAACCCACTTGACCAAGGCCTTAGGTGCTTCTTCAAATGCATCAATCTCCTCTTGAAGCTTGTCCTTGCCTTTTAGCTTGTGGTCTTGTGGTGGAAGATCATCTTGAGCTTGTGTTCCTTGGAAATAAGTAGGATCATACTTCTCTTGTTGAGGAACAAACTTCGTCTTGGGGTATTGATCTTCTTCCCACTCAACTCCATTGGCATTGAACTTTCGTTCAAAACCAACACCTTGATTCTTCCGGTATGTTCCTTGCTTGCATACAATTTCCTCAAATTGTTTGCTTCCGGCAAGACTCTTGTAAACACCTTTCTCTATAATTCCCTTCAATAAGCTATTTTCTTTCTCAAGTGTAACTTGGCTAAGAGAATCATTAGTGGAATCAAGAGAACTACAAGAAGCAACAACATTGGATTTAGCATGATTGTTGTTACTATTAGAGGAAGAATCTTTCTTCTTGTTGTTGCTAGATTTAACTTGTGGCATGTAAGTAGACAAGAGTAAACGCTTGGCAATGTAAGAAGAACTTTTCTTGCGAAGATCATCATTGATTGCTTTTAAGAACTCATGCTCTTGCTCAAGGTTGAGCTTTTCAAAGCATAGCTTCTCATGATTCTTTAAAAGTTCTCGATGATCTTCCAAGGTAGTTTCATGAGCTAACTTAAGAGTGTTTAGTTCTTTAGTTAGACGCCCAATCTCCTTCTTATCATTGTTATTCGTTTTATCTTGATTATCATGATTAATAGCAAGTTCATCATAGTTTTCATAACTAGAGTTGTCAACAAGTAAATCATCATCTCCTAAAAAATCATCTTCGTCACTATTAAAATCAACATACTCGGGGTGTGTTACTTTTGGACCTTTAGCCATGAAGCATCTTCCAATTCCTTCATTTGGTGAGTCAAATATGTCGTGGGAGTTGGTTGACACAAGTGCTAGACCGGCAACACCTTCATGTTGAGTATATTCGGAGTCGGAGTGATAACTTCTCTCAGAGTGATTGTCAGAGTCGGAGCCGGATACCCATTCACCAACATGAGCTTGATGTCTTCGTTTTGTGTAGCTCTTTGATGACTTGTCCTTCCTTTCTGAATCCTTGCTCCTCCGTGATGTTCTTCGTTCATCACGGTCACCTCTACTCATTCTCTCGCTTGGTGGTGATTCTTCTCTTCTACTTCTTCTTTTGGGAGAATATTCTCTTATTTTGTAGGGAGCCATACACTCATTCGAGTAGTGTCCGGGTCTTCCACAATTGTAGCAGTTACGTTCACGACTTGAAGATCTTTTGTCATTGTCGGACCTTGACTTGGAACTTCTTTCCTTGCTTCTACTCTTGTAGAACTTGTTGAAGTTCTTCACCATTAGGCTCAATTCTTCGTTAAAGGTTTGTTTCTCACTTGATGATGTGGGAGCATCACATGAGGCTTTGTAAGCACCAATTGACTTGTTGTGAAGCTCTTCCCTATCCTTGAGTGACATCTCATGAGCAACAATTCTTCCAATAACTTCCGTTGGCTTGAGATCTTTGTAATTGGGCATCATTTGGATCAATGTGCACACGGTATCATATTTCCCATCCAAGGCTCTTCGGATCTTCCTAATGATGAATCTATCGGCCATCTCTTCACTTCCTAAGCCGGCAATCTCATTTGTGATGAGAGCAAGCCTAGAGTACATTTCAGCGACACCTTCACCATCCTTCTTTTTGAACTTGTCAAGTTGACTTTGAAGCACATCCAATTTGGATTCCTTGACGGAGTCGGTACCATCATGCATATCAATCAAAGTGTCCCAAATTTCCTTTGCATTCTCAGGACGGCTAATTTTGTTGAATTCTTCGAGGCACAATCCGTTGAAGAGAATATCACAAGCTTGAGCATTGTATTGCAGCATCTTCAACTCTTCCGTGGTAGCTTCACGGTTCGGTTCTCTCCCATCAAAGAATTCACCTTGCAAGCCAATACACACAATAGCCCAAACGGCGGGGTTATGTCCAAGAATATGCATTTTCATCTTATGCTTCCAGCTAGCAAAATTAGTACCATCAAAGTAAGGACCTCTATGGTGGTAATTTCCCTCACTAGACGCCATACTCTCCTAGGTTGTGAAACCAAGGCTATGATCACCAAAAGTTATGGAAATCAATGCAAATGGAGACCAAGGCTCTAATAACACTTGTAGGATCGAAACTATGTCTAGAGGTGGGTGATTAGACTACTTGACCAAATAAAAATCTAGCCTTTTCCCAATTTTAAGTCTTGGCACATTTTAGCAACTTAGCACAATTCAAGTAATCAACCTACACATGCAATTCTAAGAGTATAGCAGCGGAATGTAAAACAATTGCATCTGAAGGTAAAGGGAGGAGTTTGGAGGGAGGAAACACAATGTAGACACGGAGATTTTTGGCATGCTTCTGATAGGTGGTGCTATCGTACATCCACGTTGATGGAGACTTCAACCCACAAAGGGTAATGGTTGCGCGAGTCCACGGAGGGCTCCACCCATGAAGAAGCAACCTTGTCTATCCCACCATGGCCATCGCCCATGAAGGACTTGCCTCACTAGGGTAGGTCTTCACGAAGTAGGCGATCTCCTTGCCCGTACCAACTCCTTGGTTCAACTCCACAATCTTGACGGAGGGTCCCAAGTGACACCTAACCAATCTAGGAGACACCACTCTCCAAAAGGTAATAGATGGTGTGTTGCTGATGAACTCCTTGCTCTTGTGCTTCAAATGATAGTCTCCCCAACACTCAACTATCTCTCATAGGATTGGATTTCATAGAAAGATGATTTGAGTGGAAAGCAACTTGGGGAAGGCTAGAGATCAAGATTTATGTGGTTGGAGTGGAATATCTTGACCTCAACAAAAGTGTAGGTGGTTCTCTCTCAGAAAATGTATGTTGGAAGTGTAGGCATGTTCTGATGGCTCTCTCCATGAATGAAGAGTGGGTGGAGGGGTATATATATCCTCCACACAAAATCTAACCGTTACACACAAATCTCCAAACTTGGTGGGACCGAATAATAAAACTCGGTCAGACCGATTTAGTTCAAAATGTGAATGTTAGGATTTTCGGTGGATTGACATGTCAACTCGGTGGGACTGATTCCATTAGGGTTAGGGCATAACGTAATCTTGGTGAGACTGATTACACAAACTCGGCGGGACCGATTTTGGTAATAGACAAACAAAGAGTTGGTCAGGCAAACTCGGTGGGACCGATTCGCTCATCTCGGTTAGACCGAAACGTTATGAAGGGGAAACAGAGAGTTTGGATTGCAATCTCTGTGGGACCGATTGCTCATCTCAGTTGGACCGAAACGTTATGAAGGGAAACAGAGAGGTTGCAATCCCATCTCGGTGAGACCGATATCCCTATCGGTGAGACCGAAGTGACTAGGGTTTGTGGCAGTGGCTATGTCAAGTGAACTCGGTGGCGCCGGATAGAAGATTTCGGTGGGGCCGAGTTTGACTTTTGGTTTGGGACATATGTGGATATGAGAAAGTAGTTGAGGGTTTTTGGAGCATATCACTAAGCATTTTGAGCAAGTAACTCATTAAGAAACACCTCACCCCCTTTTAATAGTATTGGCTTTTCCTATGGACTCAATGTGATCTTGGATCACTAAAGGTAAAATTTAGAGTCTTGTGCTTTGAGCTTGAGCCAATCTTTTGTCCTTAGCCTTTTGAGGGGTCCACTTTCTAATCCATGCCATGCCAATCATTGAGCTTTCCTAAAATATTTATCTTAAAATAGCATTAGCTCAATGAGCTATATGTTGTTAAGAATTACCAAAACCACCCAGGGATAGTTGCACTTTCAAAAACCCATGATGAAAAGACTTGGCTACGAGAGATTTAGAGTCGGCATGATGACCACAATCTCCTTCGTGAATCTCTCGCATAATCTCACAGCCTTCTTCAGGAGAAACGCAATGTTGAAATGCCCCTGTGACACTGCGATGGTGTAACTCCCCATTGACAATCGTCGTTGACTTAGACCGACGGGTTATCTGCCTGGCCAAAATTTCATCCTCAGGCAACTCGCCCTGGGTCATGTAAGCCAAATACGGAACTGTCCAATCAGGAATGGCATGAAGAGCCGCCACCAATTGTATTTTTGGGTCAGGAACAGCAAGATCCTCCTCTGTAGGTAATTTGACCGAAGGGTTAAGCAGAATATCCTGGAACGTGTTAGGTGGCACCGGCTTACTCTGAGACCCTAACCGGCTTAAAGTGTCAGCTGCCTCATTCTTCATGCGATCAATATGCTCAACTTGGTAACCCTTGAAGTGACCCACAATGGCATCAACCTCTCGACGATAAGCCGCCATGAGTGGATCCTTAGAATCCCAAGTGCCAGAAACCTGCTGAGCTACTAGATCTGAGTCGCCGAAGCACCTCACCCGGCTTAAGTTCATCTCCTTAGCCATTCGAAGACCGTGGAGCAAGGCCTCATACTCAGATGCATTGTTAGTACAAGGGAACATTAACCGGAGAACATAAGAAAATTTAGAACCTCATGGGGAAGTCAAGACAACTCCATCCCCCGAGCCCTCCAACTGCCTGGATCCATCAAAGTGAATAGTCCAATATGTGTTATCTGGCTTTTCCTCAGGCGTCTGCAACTCTGTCCAATCATTGATAAAATCCACGGGTGATTGTGACTTGACGGCCGTACGAGGCACATACTTTAAACTGTGGGGTCCAAGCTCAATAGCCCACTTGGCTACCCGACCGGTGGCTTCTCTATTTTGGATGATATCCCCCAAAGGAGCAGAGCTAACCACAGTAATGGGATGACCCAGAAAATATTGCTTGAGCTTTCGGCTGGCCATGAAAACCCCATACACAAGCTTCTGCCAATGCGGATACCTCTTCTTGGACTGAATAAGTACCTCGCTGATGTAGTAAACTGGTCGTTGAACCGGATACTATTTGCCTGCCTCTTTCCTTTCCACCACAATGGCCACACTGACAGCCCGGCCATTGGCAGCCACACATAACATGAACGACTCCTTATCAATAGGGGCAGCAAGAACCGGTGGCTCAGCCAGTTGCTTCTTAAGTGCCTCAAATGCCTCATTAGCCGCATCACTCCAGACGAAATCACCTGTCTTCTTCATCATCTGATACAGAGGAATAGCCTTTTCTCCTAAGCGGCTTATGAACCGGCTCAAAGCCGCTATCTGACCCGCCAAGCGTTGGACATCATTAACACACTTTGGCTTAGCCAGGGAACTAATATCCTTGATTTTCTCTGGGTTAGCTTCAATACCTCGGCCTGAAACAAAAAAAACCCAAAAGCTTACCCGCCGGTACACCAAAAACACACTTGGCCGGGTTAAGCATCATTTTATAGACCCGGATATTGTCAAACGTCTCCTTCAAATCATCAATCGGGGTCTCCTTCTTCCTGGACTTCACCACAGTGTCATCTACATGAGCATGAACATTACGCCTGATCTGATTGTGAAGGCAATTTTGCACACACCGCTGGTAAGTCGCCTGGGCACTCTTGGCCCGAAAGGCATGGACACATAGCAGAAGGCTCCGAACAGAGTAATGAAAGTTGTCTTCTCCTGGTCCTTAACTGCCATCTTGATCGGATGATAACCAGAATAAGCATCCAAAAAACTCAAACGCTCACAACCCGCAGTAGCATCAATGATTTGATCAATACGAGGGAGAGCAAACGGATCAGTCAGACAAGCCTTGTTTAAGTCCGTGTAATCCACACACATTCGCTAAGTGTCGTTCTTCTTAAGCACCAATACCGGGTTAGCCAACCACTCAGGATGAAAAACTTCAATGATAAACCCGGCCGCCAAGAGCCGGGCCACTTCTTCACCAATGTCCTTCCGCCTCTCCTCATTAAAACGACAGAGGAATTGCTTGACCGGCTTAAACTTCGGATCAATATTAAGAGTGTGCTCGGCGAGTTCCCTTGGTACACCTGGCATGTCTGAAGGCTTCCACGCAAAGATGTCCCAGTTCTCACGGATGAACTCGATGAGCGCGCTTTCCTATTTTGGATCCAGATTAGCACTGATGCTGAACTAGTTAGATGAGTCGCCAGGAACAAAATAAACCATTTTAGTGTCATCTGCCGACTTAAACTTTAGCAAAGGATCATGCACTGTGGTTGGCTTTTTCAAAGACGTCATGTCCGCCGGGTCAACATTATCTTTGTAAAATTTCAGCTCCTCCGTTGCACAGACAAACTCAGCGTAAGCAGCATCGCCTTCTTCACACTCCAATGCCACCTTGCGACTCCCATGCACTGTGATGGTACCCTTGTAACCTGGCATCTTAAACTGCAAATAAACATAACAAGGCCTCGCCATGAACTTAGCTTAAGCCGGCCGCCCAAATAGAGCATGATAAGGACTCTTGATTTTAACTACCTCGAAAGTCAAGGTCTCAGATCTAGAGTCATGCTTGTCTCCAAAAGCAACCTCCAAAGATATCTTACCCACTGGATATGCCGACTTGCCCAGCACCACACCATGAAAAACGGTGTTTGACGGCTTGATTTTTGTCGGTCAATCCCATCCGACAGAAGGTTTCATAGTAAAGTATATTAATGTTGCTGCCTCCATCCATGAGCACCTTAGTAAATTTATAGCCCCCAACCTGAGGCTCCACCACTAGAGCCAGGTGACCCGGATTGTCAACCCGGGGCGGGAGATCCTCACGACTCCACAGAATAGGCTGCTCCGACCACCGCAAGTAACGCGGCACCGCTAGCTCGATAGCATTCACCGCCCTCTTATGAAGCTTCCGATCCCGCTTAAACAAGCTAGTGGTGAAGACATGGTACTGTCCACTATTCAATTACTTCGGGTTGCTATGATAACCAGACTGTTGCTGCTGCTGATTCCCCTGATTATTCTGCTGGTTGTAACTGCCTTGATTGCCTTGGCCATGAAACCCAGAATTTGAGCCGTTCTACCTCTTGAGCATTGCGTTGGTTTTCCCTTGAAGAGGAAAGGGTGATGCAGCAAAGTAGCGTAAGTATTTCCCTCAGTTTTTGAGAACCAAGGTATCAATCTAGTAGGAGACTACACGCAAGTCCCTCGTACCTACACAAACAAATAAGAACCTCTCAACCAACGCGATAAAGGGGTTGTCAATCCCTTCACGGTCACTTACGAGAGTGAGATCTGATAGAGATAATAAGATAAATATTTTTGGTATTTTTATGATATAGATAGGAAAGTAAAGATTGCAAAATAAAATAGATTGGAAACTTATATCATAAAATATAGACCCAGGGGCCATAGGTTTCACTAGTGGCTTCTCTCAAGATAGCATAAGTATTACGGTGGGTGAACAAATTACTGTCGAGCAATTGATAGAAAAGTGCATAATTTTGAGAATATCTAGGCATGATCATGTATATAGGCATCACGTCCGTGACAAGTAGACCGAAACGATTCTGCATCTACAACTATTACTCCACACATCAATCGCTATCCAGCATGCATCTAGAGTATTAAGTTCATAAGAACAGAGTAACGCATTAGGCAAGATGACATGATGTAGAGGGATAAAATCAAGCAATATGATATAAACCCCATCTTTTTATCCTCGATGGCAACAATACAATACGTGCCTTGCTGCCCCTGCTGTCAATGGGAAAGGACATCGCAAGATTGAACCCAAAGCTAAGCACTTCTCCCATTGCAAGAAAGATCAATCTAGTAGGCCAAACCAAACTGATAATTCAAAGAGACTTGCCAAGATAACCAATCATACATAAAAGATTTCAGAGAAGAATCAAATATTGTTCATAGATAAACTTGATCATAAACCCACAATTCAACGAATCTCGACAAACACACTGCAAAAAGAATTACATCGAATAGATCTCCAAGAAGATCGAGGAGAACATTGTATTGAGATCCAAAGAGAGAGAAGAAACCATCTAGCTAATAACTATGGACCCGAAGGTCTGTGGCAAACTACTCACACGTCATCGGAGAGGCTATGGTGTTGATGTAGGAGCCATCCGTGATCGATTCCCCCTCCCGCGGAGCTCCGAAAAAGGCCCCAAGATGGGATCTCTTGGGTATAGAAGGTTGCGGCGGTGGAAATAGGGTTTCGTGGTGCTCCTAGATGTTTTCGGGGTATATGAATATATATAGGAGGAAGAAGTAGGTCGGTGGAGCTGCGAGGGGCCCACGAGGGTGGGGGTGCGCCCAGGGGAGCAGGCGCGCCTCCCTGCCTCGTGGCCACCTCGTTTCTTTCTTGACGTCTACTCCAAGTCCCCTAGATCATGTTTGTTCTGAAAATAACTCTCCCGAAGGTTTCATTCCATTTGGATTCCATTTGATATTCCTTTTCTGCGAAACACTGAAATAGGCAAAAAAAACATCAATTTGCACTGGGCCTTGGGTTAGTAGGTTAGTCCCAAAAATAATATAGAAGTGTATAAATAAGCCCATTAAACATCCAAAATAGATAATATAATAGCATGGAACAATCAAAAATTATAGATACATTGGAGACGTATCAAGCATCCCCAAGCTTAATTACTGCTCGTCCTCGAGTAGGTAAATGATAAAAACAGAATTTTTGATGTGGAATGCTACCTAGCATAATTCTCAATGTAATTTTCTTTATTGTGGCATGAATATTCAGATCCGAGAGATTCAAGACAAAAGTTTAATATTGACATAAAAATAATAATACTTCAAGCATACTAACTAGGCAATCATGTCTTCTCAAAATAACATGGCAAAAGAAAGTTCATCCCTACAAAATCATATAGTTTGGTCATGCTCCATTTTCGTCACACAAGAATGCTCTCATCTTGCACAATCCCGATGACAACCCCAGCAATTGTTTCATACTTTAGTAATCTCAAACTTTTTTCAACTTTCAAGCAATACATGAGCATGAGCCATGGGTATAGCACTATGGGTGGAATTGAATATGATGATGGGGGTTATGTGGAGAAGACAAAAAAGGAGAAACTCTCACATTGACGCGGCTAATCAACGGGCTAGGGAGATGCCCATAAATTTATGTCAATGCAAGGAGTAGGGATTGCCATGCAACGGATGCACTAGAGCTATAAATGTATGAAAGCTCAACAAAAGAAACTAAGTGGGTGTGCATCCAACTTGCTTGCTCACGAAGACCTAGGGCATTTGAGGAAGCCCATTGTTGGAATATACAAGCCAAGTTCTATAATGAAAAATTCCCACTAGTATATAAAAGTGACAAAACAAGAGACTCTCTATCATAAAGATCATGGCGCTACTTTGAAGCACAAGTGTGGAAAAAGAGGATAGTAGCATTGTCCCTTTTTATTTCCTTTTTTATTTTATTTTGGGCCTTCCTTTTTTTGGCTTTTTTCTTTTTTTCTTTGGGACAATGATCTATTAATGATGATCATCACACTTCTATTTATTTACAACTCAATGATTACAACTCGATACTAGAACAAAATATGACTCTATATGAATGCCTCCAGTGGTGTACCGGGAAGGGCAATGAATCAAGGGTGACATGTATGATAAATTATGCATGGTGGCTTTGCCACAAATACGATGTCAACTACATGGTCATGCAAGGTAATATGACAATGATGAAGCGTGTCATAAATGAAATGGTGGAAAGTTGCATGGCAATATATCTCGGAATGGCTATGGAAATGCCATAATAGGTAGGTATGGTGGCTGTTTTGAGGAAGATATAAGGAGGTTTATGTGATAGAGCGTATCATATCATGGGGTTTGGATGCACCGGCGAAGTTTGCACCAACTCTCAAGGTGAGAAAGGGCAATGCACGGTACCGAAGAGGCTAGCAATGATGGAAAGGTGAGAGTGCGTATAATCCATGGACTCAACATTAGTCATAGAGAACTCACATACTTATTGCAAAAATCTACAAGTCATCAAAAACCAAGCATTACACACATGCTCCTAGGGGGGTAGATTGGTAGGAAAAGACCATCGCTCGTCCCCGACCGCCACACATAAGGAAGACAATCAAAGAACACCTCATGTTTCAAATTTTTACACAACGGTTACCATACGTGCATGCTACGGGACTTGCAGTCTTCAACACAAGTATTTATCAAATTCACAATTACTCAACTAGCACACTCTAATATCACCATCTTTATATCTCAAAACAATCATCAAGTATCAAACTTCTCATAGTATTCAATGCACTTTCTATGATAGTTTTTATTATACCCATCCTGGATTCCTATCATATTATGACTAATTTTATAACCAAAGAAAATTTCCAAGCTGCTCTAAAAGACTCCCAAAATAATATAAGTGAAGCATGAGAGATCAATAAAACCACCACCGTGCTCTAAAAGATATAAGTGAAGCACTAGAGCAAAATTATCTAGCTCAAAAGATATAAGTGAAGCACATAGAGTATTGTAATAAATTCCAATTCATGTGTGTCTCTCCCAAAAGGTGTGTACAGCAAGGATGATTGTGGTAAAATAAAAAGCAAATACTCAAATCATACAAGATGCTCCAAGCAAAACACATATCATGTGGTGAATAAAAATATAGCCTCAAGTAAAGTTACCGATGAAAGAAGACAAAAGAGGGGATGCCTTCTAGGGAATCCCCAAGATTAGGCTTTTGGTTGTCCTTGAATTTTCCCTTGGGGTGCCCTGAGAATACCCAAGCTTAGGCTCTTACCACTCGTTATTCCATAATCCATCAAATCTTTACCCAAAACTTGAAAACTTCACAACACAAAACTCAACAGAAAATCTCATGAGCTCCGTTAATATAAGGTACTGTAATGAACTCATTATTTATTTATATTGGTGTTAAAACTAATGTATTCCAACTTCTCTATGGTTCATACCTCCGATACTAGCCATAGATGCATCAAAATAAGCAAACAACACACGAAAAACAGAATCTGTCAAAAGCATAATAGTCTGTAGTAATCTGTAGGTTTCAATACTTCTGTAACCCCAAAAATTCTTAAATAAATTGTTGGACGTGAAGAATTTTTCTATTAATAATCTTCAAAAATAATCAACCTAATCGCAGTCTCCACTAAAAATGGCAGCAAATCTCGTGAGCGCTAAAGTTTCTGTTTTTTACAGCAAGATCGCAAATTTCCCCCAAGTCTTCCCAAAGGTTCTACTTGGAAAAAACACTAATTAAAAGCATAAAACCACATCTAAACAGAGGCTATATGAATTATTTATTACTAAACAGAACCAAAAAGCAAGAAACAAAAATAAAATTGGGTTGCCTCCCAACAAGCGCTATCGTTTAACGCCCCTAGCTAGGCATTGATAATTTCAATGATGCTCACATGAAAGGTAGTAATTGAAACACAAAGAGAGCATCATAGAACATGTGACAAACACACTTAAGTCTAAAATACTTCCTATGCATAGGTATTTTATAAGCAAACAAATTATCAAGGCAAGCAAAAACTAGCATATGCAAGGAAGCGGAAAGAAACAATAGCAATCTCAGCATAACGAGAGGTAATCTAGTAACATGAAAATTTCTCCAATCATATTTTCCTCTCTAATAATAATTACATGTGGGATCATAAGCAAATTCAACAAAATATCTATCACATAAAATATTTTCAACACGATCCACATGCATGCAAAGTTGACACTCTTCCAAAATAGTGGGATTAACATTAACTAAAGTCATGACGTCTCCAAACCCACTTTTATCAAAAATTTCATAAGATTGAACATTCCCCAAATATGTGGGATCTAAAGTTGACACTCTTCCAAACCCACTTTCAATATTGCAAATATTATTATCAATCTTATATTCATCATGGGGCTTAAATAAATTTTCAAGATCATAAGTAGAATCACCCCAATCATGATCATTGCAGCAAATAGTAGTCATAGCAATACTAGCATCCCCAAGCTTGAGGTTTTTCATATCATTAACACAATTGACATTAAGAGAATTTATGATAACATCATTGCAATCCTGCTTTTCATCGAAGGAACTATCAAGTATGGGTGCAATAGCAACGATCTCATGTTTAACATAAGGAACTATAGCAAATTCATCTTCACAAATATTGGCATCATGGCCACAAGAATAGCAAGCATCATCTTCATCAAGGGATATTTCAATCAAATCATTGGAATCATAATTATCTATATATTCATGCATATCATCATTTTCTTCCAAAGCAGCGGTCATTCTTTCAATAAATTCTTTGACATAGACATTATGAGCATAGTTTTCATAGCAATATTTAAGTATGTCAAGATTTTCATATTCGTAGAGAGTAATATCATACTTTTCAATCAAAGAAGCAACTTCATAAGCACCCTTAAAAGTAACAAATTCTTAAATTTGTTTGATATCGTAGTAACTATAAACACCCTTTGCATAAGAAGAAAATATGTCATTATCATTAAACTCACATAGGTAGGGGAGGTGTTTTTTAGGGTTCTTAGAGAAACAAGTAAAATCACAAATTTCACAAAGATTCCAAGCATAACACAACAATCTGTTTATTTGATCCCATAAGAGTCTCCCTTTTTTAGACAAACGGTGACGCACAAAATGAGCATGCTCATCTAAAGATTTCCCATCAACTAGGCTAGTTGGGGTTTCAACATGAGCGCATAAGGATCAAAGATGATCCAAGTAGAACACTTTAAGTGGATCCATATCAATAGATTTTTAGCAAGCAAAGATGCAAGCAAATAGAAGGCACATGGAAACACAAACAAAGATACATACGGGAAGAAGGCGAAGAAAAGGCAAAGGTTTTCGAAAATCATTTTAGAAGTGGGGGAAAGGAAAACGAGAGGCAAATGGCAAATAATGTAATGCGAGGGATAAGAGTTTGTGATGGGTACTTGGTATGTCTTGACTTGTGCGTAGATCTCCCCGGCAACAGCGCCAGAAATGGCTTGTTGATGGGAGATCAAATTCTTGACTTGACTTGGTGCAACCTCCCCGGCAACGGCGCCAGAAATCCTTCTTGCTACCTCTTGAGAAATGCGTTGGTTTTCCCTTGAAGAGGAAAGGGTGATGCAGCAAAGTAGATAAGTATTTCCCTCAGTTTTTGAGAACCAAGGTATCAATCCAGTAGGAGACTGCACGCAAGTCCCTCATACCTACACAAACAAATAAGAACCTCGCAACCAACGCGATAAAGGGGTTGTCAATCCCTTCATGGTCACTTACGAGAGTGAGATCTGATAGAGATAATAAGATAAATATTTTTGGTATTTTTATGATATACTTTGTCCCATAATGTAAGACATTTTTGCAGTTCAATTTGAACTGCAAAACGTCCCATATTATGGGACGGAGGGAGTAGATAGGAAAGTAAAGATTGCAAAATAAAATAGATTGGAAACTTATATTATAAAAGATAGACCCAGGGGCCATAGGTTTCACTAGTGGCTTCTCTCAAGATAGCATAAGTATTACGGTGGGTGAACAAATTACTGTCGAGCAATTGATAGAAAAGTGCATAATTATGAGAATATCTAGGCATGATCATGTATATAGGCATCACGTCCGCGACAAGTAGACCGAAACGATTCTGCATCTACAACTATTACTCCACACATCAATCGCTATCCAGCATGCATCTAGAGTATTAAGTTCATAAGAACAGAGTAACGCATTAGGCAAGATGACATGATGTAGAGGGATAAACTCAAGCAATATAATATAAACCCCATCTTTTTATCCTCGATGGCAACAATACAATACATGCCTTGTTGCCCCTGCTGTCACTGGGAAAGGACATAGCAAGATTGAACCCAAAGCTAAGCACTTCTCCCATTGCAAGAAAGATCAATCTAGTAGGCCATACCAAACTGATAATTCGAAGAGACTTGCAAAGATAACCAATCATACATAAAAGATTTCAGAGAAGAATCAAATATTGTTCATAGATAAACTTGATCATAAACCCACAATTCATCGAATCTTGACAAACACACCGCAAAAAGGATTGCATCGAATAGATCTCCAAGAAGATCGAGGAGAACATTGTATTGAGATCCAAAGAGAGAGAAGAAGCCATCTAGCTAATAACTATGGACCCGAAGGTCTGTGGTAAACTACTCACACATCATCGGAGAGGCTATGGTGTTGATGTAGAAGCCCTCCGTGATCGATTCCCCCTCCGGCGGAGCTCCGGAAAAGGCCCCAAGATGGGATCTCTTGGGTGCAGAAGGTTGCGGTGGTGGAAATAGGGTTTCGTGGTGCTCCTAGATGTTTTTGGGGTATATGAATATATATATAGGAGGAAGAAGTAGGTCGGTGGAGCTGCGAGGGGCCCACGAGGGTTGGGGTGCACCTAAGGGGGCAGGCGCGCCTCCCTGCCTCGTGGCTACCTCGTTTCTTTCTTGATGTCTACTCCAAGTCCCCTAGATCATGTTTGTTCCAAAAATAACTCTCCCGAAGGTTTAATTCCGTTTGGATTCCGTTTGATATTCCTTTTCTGCGGAACACTGAAATAGGCAAAAAAAGCAGCAATTTGCACTGGGCCTTGGGTTAGTAGGTTAGCCCCAAAAATAATATAGAAGTGTATAAATAAGCCCATTAAACATCCAAAACAGATAATATAATAGCATGGAACAATCAAAACTTATAGATATGTTGGAGACGTATCAAGCCGCCGCCTCCATGACCCAGACCATGAGGGCCGGACCCTGAACCGCCATCGGACCATGGTTGTGCTGGAAAGACTCCCTGAAGTGCCTCATAATGCTGCAATCCTTCCACAGATGGGTAGACGGCTTCTCCTCTGTCCTATGCTTCGGACATGGTTGATTCATTATCGCTTCAAGGTCAAATTTTGTCCTTTGAGACAGTCCCCCCTTACGACGCTGGTTATAATTCCGTGCACCGGTGTTAGCCACAAAATCATCAGCTTTATGATTACCTTTACCGCCCTGATTGGCCGGGTTGTGCTGTTGTCCTCTCATACCGCTACTCTTCTTTCCCTTTCCCGATCGTTCATCCTCGGAGTCAGGGTCCTTGGTACTATCAGAGTCGGCATACTTTACAAGACCCGCCATGAGCTCACCCATGTAACTGCAATGGCATTTAAGCTGCCCAAGCTTCTGCGTGAGTGGAAGGAAACGGCAATTCTTATCCAACGTTAAAACCGTTGAGCCGATGTTGATATTATCTGAAGAATGTATGATGGTCGAGACCGGGCGTACCCAGCTAGTTGTTGACTCGCCCTCAGCTTGAACACAAGAAACTAAATCCATGATCGACATAGGCTGCTTGCACGTATCTTTGAAATTTTGGATAAAACGGGCCTTCAGCTCTGCCCACGACCCAATGGAGTTGGCGGGCAGCCCTTTCAACCAAGTGTGAGCCATCCCTTCCAGCATCATGGTAAAATACTTAGCATATGTAGCTTCACTAACATCCAGCATCTCCATAGCCATCTCATAACTCTCCACCCAAGCCTCAGGGGGCTGATCTGCTGTGTAATTAGGCACCTTATGAGGGCCCTTGAAATCCTTGGGCAAACGCTCATTTCGCAGAGCCGCCGTTAAACACGGCACATCCCAAGCCCTAGAAGTCACACCTGCCTCAACTGAAGTTGTCGGGTAAACTGGCGCGTGCTGATGAGCTGCCAGCTGAGCCGCCAGCTCGGCCTCTCGGCGCACTCTGCCCTAGTCCACCAAATTATGTGCCTCGGCACCATTGCGCACCGGGTCATGCCCACGAGGCTGGTTATGGCGCTGCTCAGTACTCGAAACTGCTGGCGAGTCTATGTGCCTACTGTAGCTCCGGCTTGGATGAGGGGTCGAATGAATCCGGTCACGACTATAAGAATAAGCTTGCTGCTGTACTAGCGTTTTTTGAAGAAGTTCCCTAGCCCTTCGGGTTTCAACGGCCATCGGAGTCTCGCCCTCGACTGGCAAAGCCACCAATCGCGTAGCTGCAGCAATCATATTGTCCAAAGGGGTGGAATAATGACCCAGCGGCGTCACCACGTGATGAGGTGGGGTATTATTCACATGCGGAGAACCTGTCACGTGCGGCTGAACCGGCGCTCCACCCCCTGGTGCTTCAGCCATCTGGTTTATCACCAGTGGGTTACTGGCCCCTGCTCCCAATGTGTTGAAGAGTATCCTCGACTCATAAACCAAAGGCAGACGACTCCGGTGCTTTCTCCTCAAGACTTCGTTTGAAGCGTTCTGATCCACCATGAGCTGGTATGAGTCCGCTTGAATTTGCTGGGCTTGAGCGTTCAAAACGGCCCGCTCTGCAGTCATCCTAGCGTTCTCCGCCACCAGCTCTACCTTGGCTTGAACTATCTCATCGCGCAGTTTAGCTACATCCACCTTATGTTGTTCCTGGTTGTCCGGGGTTACCTCCACCTCCATCAGAGTTGCCAGAGCCTCTAAAAGATCTGTTAAAACTTGAGCCGGCGGGCGTGCTGATCCGCCAGCACCCGCTGTCGTTACCGCCGCTGCGCTGGAAGTCATAGCCGCGGCGGCTGTTGAACCAAGAACCGGCTGGGTGCCAGCCATGAAAATCGCCACCCTGTTCGGTGGATCATAGGGGTCCGGAATACTATCACCATCGGAATAGCCCCCAAGCCGTTCGTCTTGTAGTTGATACATTGAGCCGGTCTCGCCCGTGGACGATTCACCATCAGAGTAGATGGCCGTCTCACCGCCAGACACAGAGCCCTCTAATTCAGCCCCTTGGATAAATCCAACAAAGGCACGCTTCACGGCGGGTAGCACCCGGGCAGGTCGTGCATGCTGAGCCGTCTCGATGAAGTCGGTGCAGATGTCCGGCTCAGGGCCCGGTTCGCCGATCTTGCCGATGGAGATGTGGATTCCGCCGAAGGGGACCCGGTACCCGTACTCAATTGAGCTGGCCTCGGGGCCCCAGCCTGTGTCGTCGATGTAGAGCTTGCCGCGATGACTCTTGGTCATCCGGCCCACAGCGTATCCCTTGATCCCTTCAAAGTTGCCCTTCAACAACTCAAAACCACCATGCGCAGGCCCCACGGTGGGCGCCAACTTTCGTGGAATTGTCACGGCAGATGTCCTAGTGGAAGGACTTAGTTCTGGAGCCATTGCGACGTAGTTAGCTTAAAGGGGTTTAAACAGGACAAAGGACACGAGGAGTTTATACTGGTTCGGCCCCTTACCGTGAAGGTAAAAGCCTAATCCAGTTTGAGGTGGTATTGCTAGGGTTTCTATTACTAGGGAGCGAATACGCTTAGCCTAGCTTTCGATCTATTGTTTCTTGCCCTAAGCCGCTGCCGGGTCGTCCCCTTACATACACGGATTGACGCCCCGTGGCTTACAGAGTCCCGGCCGGCTCATACAAATGTGTCCGGCCCGATGACTTATCTTACATGCCTTACAATACAAGTCACATATACATGGCGGTTTACACTTACGGGCCTTAAGATGCCTTTGGGCTTTGGGCCCTTTAACAAGCCTACTATATGAACCTCCATCTTCAACATATTCACGGGCTTGGTTTATGAACCGCCATTAGGATAACCCGACCCCTCCTGGGCGGGTTATATCCACTAGTAATATCCCCAACACCTTCCTTAACAGAAATTGAAATCTAATGTTTCTTTATTTCATATCAATAATTGCACCAATGGTTCTAAGGAAAGGTCTACCAAGAATAATAGGACATCTAGGGTTGCAATCTATACCAAGCACAATAAAATCTACGGGCACATAATTCCTATTTGCAACAATAAGATCATTAATCCTTCCCATAGGTTTCTTAATAGTGGAATCTGCTAGATGCAAATTCAAAAAACAATCATCAAATTTATGGAAACCTAGCACATCACATTGAGTTTTTGGAATAGTGGAAACGCTGGCACCCAAATCACACAAAGCATTACACTCACAATCTTTAATTATAATCTTAATAGTAGGTTCCCGCGCATCATAAAACTTTCTAGGGATAGAAACTTCCAACTCAAGTTTTTCTCCAAACGATTTCATCATAGCATCAACAATATGTTTAGTAAAAGCTTTATTTTGATTATAAGCATGAGGTGAATTAAGCATGGATTGAAAAAAGGGAATACAATATGTCGGATGTGGGGTTCCGGCAAACCCTTAAGGTTCGAACACTGGGGTGCGCACGAAGTCTTTTCCTCCCACCGATCTACGCCCTAGCTCACTAAGATCTCGCGGACGAACTCGACGAACTCGCAACACAGAAAGACACAAGATTTATACTAGTTCGGGCCACCGTTGTGGTGTAATACCCTACTCCAGTGTGGTGGTGGTGGATTGCCTCTTGGGCTGATGATGAATAATACAAGGGGAAGAACAGCCTCCTGAGGGTGAGGTGTTCTCGTGCTTGGCTAACTTGTGTGTGTGGGGATGATCTTTTGGATCCCCCGCCTATGGTGGTGGCTAGTCCTATTTATAGAGGCCCTGGTCCTCTTCCCAAATATTGAGCGGGAAGGGAGCCAACAACAGCGGGCAAATTTGAAGGGGGCAGCTAGTACAAGCTTTCCTGACAAAGGTGGTCTCCGCCTGCAAAAGGCTCTGGTGGTGACGCTGTCTTGGGCTCCATAATGACCTCCGTCTTGCCATCCTTCTGGTCTTGGTCTTTTTGCACCGATATGGCAACCTTTGCCTGATGCCTCGGTACTCCTTGCGTACGTTGGCCTCCTTAGCACCATAGAGGAAACAAGGACGCTGCGCACGCTGGCGCCCGCCTGGTGTCGATCATCATGGCTCACGTCATGAGAGCCTCGTGAGGTTTGCCTCGCCTTGTTATCTCCACCCCACGTGAGCCTTCCCGACTAGGTCACTCCAGAGGAAGTCTTGTGTCGTCCGCCTCGCGAGGCTTGGCCCCTCGCGAGGGTCTTGGATGCTTTGTTGATGAAGATGGGCCGTACGGCCTGCTGGCTTTGCCACGCCACGGGCCGCAGGCAGGCAAGTCTGGGGACCCCCGTTCCCAGAACGCCGACAGTAGCCCCCGGGCCCAAGGTGCGCTTGGGCTTGGCTTCGCGGTGAAGCCAAGGGTCAAGTACGGAGCACCGCGGGTCCCCAAAAGCATGCGGCCTCGGTTGACGCATGGCGGTTGATTGGACGTGGGCGTCTCCGCTTCCCCATGCTGCCTTTGAATCCTCCTAGCTATGCGGCCCCCACCTCTTACATAGTTATTCATCCTTCGCCACGCCTGGCTCTTCCAATCTCCCTACTTCCTCGAGACCCTGCTCTGCCCTCCCAGACTGACTTGCGCTCCGCCTGCTTCACCGCCATGGCGTCGAAACAAGTCGAAAGGGGAAGAAACCTCTGTCTCCGCCAACTGCGCCTCCATCCTTTGAGCCGGCGCTCGGCCGGCCTCGGGTGCTCAACAACGAGGCCCTGGACAAGGTGCGCCCCATGCTTTCCTCCAGTTTCAACGAGTGGGGAGAGACGGTGGCTTGGCCCGCGTCCCATGCTCGCATGGCTCGGGCAGTCACCGAGGTTCCGATCTTCATAGAGGCCCTCTGGGCTAGCCTGATTCCTCCCTTCTCCGCCTTCTTCAACGTGGTGCTCGAGCATTATCAGATCCACATGCTCCATCTCGGCCCTCAATCTGTGACCCTTCTTGCCGTCTTCGCCTTCTTGTGTGAGGCCATGGTGGGCATCGCTCCTTCCGTGGCACTCCTCCGCCACTTCTTCCTGTTGCATCTCACCGATCCCCGGCAGAGCTCGGGGTGCGTGAGCTTCCAGGCCGTGGCCGCGACGGCGGGTGCGGGGATCGACTTCGAGCTTCCTTCATCCACGAGCGAGTTCCGTATTCGATGGGTGTTTGTTGACGCCGGTGTGCTCAGCCCTCTGCTCCAAGTTCTGGTGGGGCCCGTTGTTCCAAACTCCGGCTGGGTCCATCAGAAGCTCATGAGCCCCTGCCTTGCCCCCGTCTGGGCTAGGCTGAGGTGGTTGAAGGACCTCGACATGACTGCGCCCATGGTGGTGAAGGAGTTCGTCAGGAGCCGAGTCACTCCGCTTCAGCGCCACTCCCGCCCTATGTCGGACTTGTTTCGCAGCCAGGACAACATGAGGTTTCAGGAGAAGGGGCTTCCTCTTGCGGCGCGGCAAACAATGCTCATGGTCCTATCGGGTGTCCCCATGCCTGATGAGATGCCCAAGAATAGCTGCATGTTGTACCGCTGCGAGAACAAAGCCGCATTTGCCGCGAGCATGCCTTCCTTTAATGAGTGGGGGCTGCGCCCAATCGGCTTGGTGGGGCCCCGCGAGAACCCCGTCATCGTGGTTCCCTTCCTCGCCGTTGGTGCCGAGCTCGCCCCAGGTGACGATGCGGGAGAGCGAGCTCCGACGGGGGCCGGTGGCTTGAGTGCTGAGGATCACATGCCGAGTGGTGATCTGGGGGCGTCGTCCTTGAGGGCCTATGACCCCTGTCCTGAGGCGTCGGTTGCTGAGGAGCCGCGGCGTGCGGCTCCCGAGGCTGAGGCTCTAGGAGCCTCGGGAGGTTGCAGCGAGCGGGCGCTGGGCTGCTCGCCACGACCGGGCTCCCCTGAAGCCATCCCTCTCAGTCCTTCTTTGGCTCCGCCGCACACCGGCTGTCACGTCCAGCGCTTCGGTCATCTTTGTGTGGACTTCGAGGAGCTCCGCAAGAGGAAGGGGTCCCCCAGCGGCAGCAATATCTTCGGGCCGTTGAAGTGGCAAAAGTACATCGCCATTGACACGTAAACATCTTATTGCCGTGGCTTCTTGCGTGTGGTCTTCTTGTCCTGACGTCTGTCCTTCAGGGCTCCCTCCGTTAAAGCTGTTGCGCCTTCTGAGAGGCGGCCTCCTCCTTCATTGACTCCCCCATCGGCCTTGAGCATTCTTGGCCTGCCTGCCGCCCCTGGAGCGGGGTCGGTCGGGGGAGCATCCCCGCCTTCGTGGCGCACTGAGTCAGCGGTTTGGCCATCCCTCCTCCACGGTCTGGTGTGGAGCTGGGCCGGCGTGCCCAAGACTCCTCCCTTGCTCATGGACAGCCGCTGGTTGACTTCGATCTTTGGTTCCTCTTCAAGCGGCGAGCCCCGATCAGCTTGGGCTCCTCGCGAGGACGGGCCGGCGTCAGGCGCGGAGTCAACCCCCAGCCCCCTGCCGGGAGGTAGCGCACCACTTGGCGCTCCGCCCGCATCCCCCGAGGTGGAGGACAAGGCGTGCTGAGCGTTCGAGCTCGAGCACGGGCGGAGCGTAGTCCGCCATGAGCTCTTCCAGGAGGCTATGGGCGCAATGAGCCACCTCGGTGAAGAGCTCGCTGGTGTCGACTCGCGTCTTGAGGCTGAAGGTCTCTGGCTGGTGGAGGAGCGGTGCAAGCTGAGGGTGGCCATCAACCTCGGTCGCTATCAGCGCGACCTCGAGAATGCGAAGGCCGAGGCATCCCTCAAGATCGCCCATCAAGCCCGCTCACGAGCCTTGGAAGAGGCTCGCGAGGCTGACCGTCATCGCGAGGCTGCGGAGGAGTGCGCGGGGGGGGGGGGCTCTAGGCCTGGAGTGTGTCCCTTGAGCAGCAGGTGGAGGTGCGTGGGGCCGCTGTTGCATCGCTGAGGGGGATGCCCGCGGAGGAAGAGGAGGTCCAGAATCGTGAGGAGGCGCTAGCCCTGGAAGCCGTGGAGCGCAGCCTCGAGCTCGAGCAACCGGAGACGAGGGAGCGTCAAGTTGCTCAAGCAGAAGATGCCGTTGGGGCCCGCGAGGCCGGAGTCGAGGAGGAGATCAATCGCCGGGTGGCCGAGGTTTGCGCGGATCTGGAGGGCAAGTACGACTTGAAGCTGAAGCTCGCGGGTGTTGAGGATGCTGGTAGGGCTGCGGCCCTCAGGCCCAGGTTGGATGAGGCCGAGAGGCGTGTGGAGGCCATGGCCGCCGCCCTGGTTACGGCGCAGGCGGACCTGGCCTCCGCCCGTGCCGAGCTGCTTTCCCTCCGGAACCGAGTTGATGATGTCGAGGCCATCGCACGGCGAAACAGGGAGGAAGTGCTCCGGCGCCGGACTCTAGAGCGCGAGCATGCTCCTATGCTTCAAGACCTCCGGAACAGGGCCAACACCGCTCTGGGTTACATCTGCGACGAGAATGCTCCGGCCCCTCACTCGAATGACTATGCCAGCCACCTGACCTTCTTTACCGAGGTGGTGACGCGCCTGGAGGCTCGATCTGCCAGAGCTCACCAGCTTGTGGAGGAAAGGGGTCGTGGCCTGCTTGAGCGTGCTTTCTCCCGTGTCTTCAGCCACCTTCTGAATGCCGACCCCAACTTCGATTTCGACGCCGCCATTGCCCCTGTACCCACGGCCGTCCGTGGTGACCTGACGCGTTGGGTAGAGGACAATGTGGACGCGTTGGTCAGGGCCTTCACCTCGGAGGATGACGCAGTGGTGGTCATCGCAGACGAAGGCGACGTGGTCGACGATGGCGATGGGGGCGTCGCCGACGGCGGCGATGATGCCGACGAAGACGATGACGACGCGAGCGACGCGTCCGCGGGTGATGTAGCGAGTGATATTTCTGGTTGATCCCATGTTCTCCTTCATTTCATCCTGCACGCAAAACTCGGGCATGGCCCTTGGAAGACTCGTAAGAGCATTTTGAGAGGGGGAGCCCCTCGTGTAAGCAAATTGTAGTTTTTACTTTCCTATGCAATGTGGGTATGTGTCCTCGTGAACTCGTGGAGCCAGGGGCGAGTTTTTCGTCGTGGTTTACCTTAGTCAGCGTTAGCTTCGGGCTGGGTCGTGCAGCGACGAGTTTCTGAGAATCCTGCAGAGCTTATCGCCCCATCTGAGGGGGCCCACAAGAGGTGACCACTAGCCACAGTGCTGGCGCATGCTTGACGAGCGTGTGCTCCGCGCGGTGCCGCTCGTGAGGAGTCATGAGGGAAAGGCGATGGACTTGAGTCCCAAACCAAGCGAGATCCAGAAGGCAAGAAATGGCTCGAACGAGAAAAGGCACCCCCCACGCGCATCGATAAAAATTCGGCTTCAACTTAAATCTGAATCCATAAAGCAAAACCACGGAAAGAGAGATCCAAAGCAAAAGGCCGCGTCCGGCACCTAGTCTAGTCTTATGGTCTTCAAGTCTTCTCACCAGCGGGAGCTAAGTGCTGCCACTAGGCGTAGGAGGGAGCCCCAGGGCCTGAGGCCGGTGCTCTTGAGACTCCAGGGCATGTACAGCCCCAACTCATTATTACGTGAGAGTGTCACGGGCAGCGAGCTTCACATGCACTGGGCCTTCTTCACAGGAACCGGCCTTGCTTCATATCACCAGACGAGGGGCCCGCCTTGCGCCGCCCTTGATCTCCTCTGTTCCGACCGGTCACTAGGACGACAAAAGAGGGAAAGGGCATGCCAGCGGTTCCCTCGGCGACCACAGGTCCTCTGCCGGGGGAAGGGTCGTTAAAGCCTCCCCGGTAGAGGGCCTACCTCCGAGTATCCCCTGGCCTTGCATGCTTTGGGGAGGGGCCTGGCTCCCGACCCCTCTCCTGCTGCCCCCAGCGCGATCCTCCTGCCGTCAGGGAGGCCGTCGAGCTGGGGCCGCTGGCCGTTGTGGCGATCTGTTCCTCCTGTGACTCATGGTTAGCGTAAGCTTGCTCCTGAGGGATTAGGGGTACCCTGTAGTGGTCGTCGCACATGCGGTCGTGGTGGTTCCCCGGCAGCTCCTGGAAGGCTTCGACTCCTAACGTCCCTTCTTCCCAATCTTCTCCAACGAACGAGCCGGGGTCATCCTCTGGTGTGTACTCCTGGTCCGTCATGCAGGGCACGTAGGCTTCCGGGCTGTTACCCCGAGCACCTCGTCGTGATGCCCCACACTCCATGTCGCCCGGCCGGCGTGACATCCTGGAGGTGATAACGCGGTGTCCCAATTGGGCCATGGAAGGTGACGCTTGTGCTCATGCTTGTTGCGGGCGGTATGGGGGCGGCAGAGCCCCTGGTGCCGCCGGCCATGCTGGTGTTGACGAAGCCCCCTGGCGCACCTGACGGTGCGTGGTGGTGGCATGGTCTGCCGTGAATCCCCACAGCAGCCTGAGGAGGGAGATGATGGCAGAAGGGCGGGGCTCCCGAGGCCGCCGCGTCCAGCAGCTCGGCAACACGTTCCAGCAGCGCGGCCCGGCCGCTTTCCATCAGCCAGCACCGCAGCAGCTCCCTTGCCACGGTGAGTGCGGCCCGCGCGTTTGCCTGTTCCCGTTGTGAGTGCGGCGTCGTCGCCGTGGTGTGGCTTGCGGCTCTGGCAGCGGCTCGCACTTGCCGCAGAGTGAGGGTAGATGACGCCTAGCTGCGTCGCCCGCGCCCCGTGGGATTGGATGGCGCTCATGCCGCCTGGAGCACGGGGTTGAGGTCTTCATAGGCGGGCGGCGACGACCGGGCTGGCCAGGTTGCCCAGCGGTCGGAGTCAGCTCTTGGGTCGTCAGACATCATGACCGCGGAGCGTCTGCCAGTCGATTGGCGAAGAAGAAGCTCCGGCGCACCCCTACCTGGCGCGCCAAATGTCGGATGTGGGGTTCCGGCAAACCCTTAAGGTTCGAACACTAGGGTGCGCGCGAAGTCTTTTTCTCTCACCGATCTACGCCCTAGCTCACTAAGATCTCGCGGACGAACTCGACGAACTCGCAACACAAAAAGACACAAGATTTATACTGGTTCGGGCCACCGTTGTGGTGTAATACCCTATGTAACACCCTCGATGCGACTATATCTCCCACGTGTCGAGGCACGACTTAGAGGCATAATTGCATTGAAGGCATATGTCGCAAGTTAGGTAATCTTCACAACATCCCATGTAATATATATGTAATAAAAGGGGAGGTAACATAGTTGGCTTACACTCGCCACGTCAATCAAGTACATAAATAACATTACATCAAACAATCACGCATGGCCCGACTACGGCGCCAAAATAAAAGAGAACCCAACATGCGACACGGTCCCGATCACCCCCAACTGGGCACCCCTACTGATCATCAGGAAAGGAAACATAGTAACGTTGAGAATCCTCGTCGAACTCCCACTTGAGCTCAAACGCGTCTCCTGGAGCGGAATCATCAGGCCCTGCATCTGGTGTAATAGTAATCTTTGAGCCACAAGGACTCAGCAATCTCGCACCCTCGCGATCAAGACTATTTAAGCTTATAGGTAAGGCAAGGTAAAAAATAGGTGGAGCTGCAGCAAGCGACTAGCAAATATGGTGGCTATCCTGTTCGCAAAAGAGAGCGAGATGAGGGGGCAAAGCGCGAGCGAGAAACTAGAGAACAACCTGCGCAAACATTACTCCAACACCATGTCCACTTCCCGGACTCCTCCGAGAAGAGGCCATCACGGTAACACACTCAGTTGATTCATTTTAGTTAAGTTAAGGTTCAAGTTATCTACAACCGGACATCAACAAATTCCCATCTGCCCATAACCGCGGGCACGGCTTTCGAAAGTTCAAAGCCCTACAGGGGAGTCCCAACTTAGCCCATGACAAGCTCTCATGGTCAACGAAGGAATAGACCTCCTCCCAAGACGTTCCGATCAGACTCGGTATCTCGGTTCTTCAAGACACTTCGACAGGTTAAAACAAGACCAGCAACACCACCCGAATGTGCCAACAAATCCCGATAGGAGCTACACATATCTCTTTCTCAGGGCACACTCAGATTGTCTAAACTTCCAGTAGGCCAGCCCAGAGTTGCCCCTGGTAGCCACTAGCGGCTGACAGTTTGGACCAACATTCAGAGGAGCACTGGCACGGGGGGTTAAAATAAGATGACCCTCGGGCTCCGAAAACCCAAGGGAAAAGAGGCTAGGTGGCAAATGGTAAAACCAAGGTTGGGCATTGCTGGAAAAGCTTTAATCAAGGCGAACTATCAAGGGGTTCCCATTATAACCCAACCGCGTAAGGAACGCAAAATCCGGGAACATAACACCGATATGACAGAAACTAGGGCGGCAAGAGTGGAACAAAACACTAGGCGAGAGGCCGAGCCTTCCACCCTTTACCAAGTGTATAGATGCATTAAGATAACAAGATAATATAATGATATCCCAACAAGTAAATAAAAGTTCCAACAAGGAACGGCCTCCAATCTTCACCTGCAACTAGCAACGCTATAAGAGGGGCTGAGCAAAGCGGTAACATAGTCAATCAACGGTTTGCTAGGACATGGTGGGTTAGAGGTTTGACATGGCAATTTGAGGCGGCTTGAAAGCAAGTGGTAGGCATCGTAGCATTGGCATAGCAAAAGAGCGAGCAATCTAGCATAGCAAAGATAGTAGTGATTTCAAGGGTATGATCATCTTGCCTGCAAAGTTGTCAGAGTTGACTGGATCCTCGAAAGCAAACTCAACGGGCTCCTCGTTAGCGAACTCGTCTCCCGGCTCTACCCAAACAAGACAAACAAGCAACAAGGACACAATCAACCACGTGCAAGGACCAAACAAGATGATGCAAAGATGATATGCTATGCGGGATGCGATGCGGGATGCATATGCAAGATATGAAAAAGGATGCATGAACCTGGCCTCAACTTGGGAATAAAAGTGTGCCACTGGAAAGATGAGATGAAATCGCTTGAAAACGATATAAAGAACGCCGGAATCGGAGTTACGGTTTGGAAATGACAAGCGATTCAAATATGACCACGTTTTGTGATTTACAGCAAGTAGCCATCTAAATGAAACGAGATGAACATGCTACAGCACCCAAACATGACAACAAAATACATGGCAGGGATGCATTCATGATGCTTAAAAAAAGTCTAGCACTGAGCTACAGCCAATTTATCCATTAACAGGTTCAAACAAGCATGGCAAAAATGCATATGACAAAAAGATTTCAGACTTAGTGAAATTAACACTTGTCTGGAATTTCAGATCAGGTAGCACTCTTCGGAGCAACAAACTACATGCCACAGGAACTGAACATGGCAAAGTAAAGCATGGCATGGAGCTACTCAAAGAGCTTAACAAAAGTCCCTTAGTGACCTTGAGCCATAAGGGATCAGAAAATACAATTGCAAGCATGTGAACATAGCAAAAACATAATCAGTTTTCATACTTAGTGAAAACTGGCACATGCTGAAACATAACTCAAGTAGGCATGTTTGCGAGCTCGATGCACTCACTACGGTGCAAGTCATGACAAGCTAAGCATACACCCATCAAGAATACACAAAATGCAAGCTAGACATGGCAAGAACAACAGCATAGCACACACGGGTCAACTACAACATCATCGGCAAAATTGCAAACAAGGTGACAATCTGCCCAGATTCACAAAGTAGCAAAAGTAGAGCTCGATTGACTCAAGCTAGGGTGCTCCATAATTGCAAACAAAGACATGGATGGATAGAGCACTACAAGATCAACAAAACATCCTTACTGATCATCCTCAAAAGAGGCACGGATCACTAGGAAACAACATGAACATATGGCAATATGACATAAACAGCTCAAAGACTTGGTGGAAATGCTAAGTCCCTGAAATCAGAATTACCAAGTGCACCACTTTGCAAGCTCGTGCTAATCACCACACACATCACAAAAATACATGGGTTGCACCTCTGGAAAGATGACAAAACCCTTAACAGAACATATGTAGAACTCATGGGCATATCATGCACACAATAATCATGGCAAAAATGACAAATGTCTAAATGGAGCAGCAGATCTGACAAATATCTCAAGTAGCCCTCTTCTAACAGCATTTCAGGCATCAAGATGAACTCAAATGAAAAATGCAATGGAATGAAATGATGTACTCTCTGAGATGAACATTTTGATATGCTATATGCCAAAAACGAAGTTACGGATGCGGAGATACGACGCCATGAACAGGAGCATATGGACTAGGAAATTCCGGGGACTTAGAAAAAAAAGAACCACCAGATCTAGGGTTTCTTCGGCGGTTACTGTAGCCGACGGGCTCGAGGCCTCCGGAGACGGATCCGACCGGAGAGAGCTCGTCGGCGGCTCGGGGACACGGGGCCGACGAGGGCACCACGGGGCAACGGTGGCCGGGGCGGCGAGCGCCGGCACGGGGCGACGGTGGCCGGGGCGGCGAGCGCCGGCACGGGGCGACGAAGAACGGCGGCGGGGGGCGAGCTCGGCCTTGGCGCGCGGCGGCCGGAGTGGCGGATCCGCGGTGGAGCGCGGCGCCGGCTCGGGAGGAGAAGGGCGGCGGGCGGCGGATGGCGGCTACGGACCTGGGGGGGCGGCGTTGGGCCTGGCGGGCCCGCGCGGGTGGCGGCGCGGCGATGTGGGCACGCTGCCATGTGGCGGTGCGGGATTGGCCCGGGTGGGGCGGAGGACGTGTCCGGCCGGGGACGGACGTGTCCGGCCGGTGCGAGGTGGATTTTTCTAGGGTTTCGGGGAGGGGATCCGAGATTTGGAATGGGGGTTCTTTAAATAGGCATAGAGGGAGCTAGGAGAGTCCAAATGAGGTGTGGTTTTCGGCCACGCGGTCGTGATCGAACGCTCTAGATGATGGAGAAGGTTTTGGTGGGTTTTGGGCCAAAATGGAGGGGTGTTGGGCTGCAACACACACGAGGCCTTTTCGGTCCCTCGGTTAACCGTTGGAGTATCAAACGAAGTCCAAATGATACGAAACTTGACAGGCGGTCTACCGGTAGTAAACCAAGGCCGCTTGGCAAGTCTCGGTCCAATCTGGAAATGTTTAATCCCCACACATGAAAGAAAGCTAGAAATGACCACCGGAGGAGAACGAAGCGTCGGAATGCAAATCGGACAACGGGGAAAATGCTCGAATGCATGAGATGAACACGTATGCAAATGCAATGCACATGATGACATGATATGAGATGCATGACAACGACAACAACACACGGAGACAAAGACCCGAACCCGAGAAAATAAATTAACTTAACACCGGAAACGGCAAGAGTTGGAGTACAAATTGGGAAAGTTACATCCGGGGTGTTACACCCTACTCCAGTGTGGTGGTGGTGGATTGCCTCTTGGGCTGATGATGAACAATAAAAGGGGAAGAACATCCTCCTGAGGGTGAGCTGTTCTCGTGCTTGGCTAACTTGTGTGTGGGGATGATCTTTTGGATCCCCCGCCTATGGTGGTGGCTAGTCCTATTTATAGAGGCCCTGGTCCTCTTCCCAAATATTGAGTGGGAAGGGAGCCAACAACGGCGGGCAAATTTGAAGGGGGACAGCTAGTACAAGCTTTCCTGACAAAGGTGGTCTCCTCCTGCAAAAGGCTCTGGTGGTGTCGCCGTCTTGGGATCCACAATGACCTTCTGGTCTTGGTCTTGTTGCACCGATATGGCAACCTTTTCCTGATGCCTCGGTACTCCTCGCCTGCGCTGGCCTCCTTAGCACCAAAGAGGAAACAAGGACGATGCGCGCGCTGGCGCCCGCCTGGCGCCCGTCTGGTGTTGATCGTCATGGCTCACGTCACGAGAGCCTCATGAGGTTTTCCTCGCCTTGTTATCTCCGCCCCTCGTGAGCCTGCCCGACTAGGCCACTCTAGAGGAGGTCTTGTGTCGTCCGCCTCGCGAGGCTTGGCCCCTCGCGAGGGTCTTGGATGCCTTGTTGATGAAGATGGGCCGTACAGCCTGCTGGCTTCGCCACGCCGCGGGCCGCAGGCAGGCAAGTCTGGGGACCCCGTTCCTAGAACGCCAACACAATCTATCAAAGAACAATTATCATAATTGAAGTCCTTGAAATCCAAAAGAGTGGGTTCATCGCTACTTAAAGTTTTGACCTCTCCAATCCCACTTTTATCAAATTTTTCATTAAGATCTTTGAACTCCAAATTATTGGGATCCCTTCTAGCTAAAGTTGACTCATCTCCAGTCCCATGTTTATCAAGATTTATATTAGCAAACAAAGATTCAATAGGAGTCACACCAACCACTTTAAGATCTACACCATTATTATCACAAGAAATAGAAGAACACACTTTTACAAACCAATCTCTTTTAGCACGCATCCTAGTGGTTCTTTCTTTACATTCATCCATAGAAAATTTAATAGCTTTTAGAGATTCATTAATATCAATCTTGGGTGGCATAGACCGAATCTTTAAATAATTAATCTCAAGAGAAATCCTATCAATGTTCCTAGCCAAATCATCAATCTTAAGCCATTTTTGTTCTACCATACCATTGAAATTCTTTGAGAATTAATGAAATTTTAATATTGTTCTGAAGATAAGTAGGTATTTTATTATAATTTATATAAGAATTGTTGTAGGAATTACTAGAATTATTAGAGGAATTACTAGGAAACAGCCTAGGGTTGAAATTACCTCTATATGCGTTATTACCAAAATTGTTCCTACCAACAAAATTCACATCCATAGGTTCATTATTATTCTCAATCAAAGTGGACAAAGGCATATAATTAGTATCAATAGGATCAATCTTGCTAGCAATCAAGTTCATAAGTTCATCCTCTTTCCACTCAAAGTATTAATTTCTTCAATCGCATGCACTTTTTTACTAGTGGAAGATCGGTACGCCATTGAGAGTAATTTGCCATAATTATCTAGGAGTTTAGTGGCTTATCCTAATGTGATTTCCATAAAAGTTCCTCCCGCGGCGAATCTAAAAGATTTCTAGATGCAAAATTCAATCCGGCATAAAAATTGTATGATCATCCATAAACTTAAACCATGAGTAGGGCAATTTCTTATCATCAATTTCATCCTCTCCCAAGATTGTGCAACATGTTCATGATCAAGTTGCTTAAAATTAATTATATCATTCATAAGGGAGATGATCTCAGGAGGAGGAAAATACTTGGAAATAAAATCATCTTTACACTTATTCCATGAATCAATACTATTTTTAAGCAAAGATGAAAACCTAGTTTTAGCACGATCTCGTAGTGAGAACGGAAATAGCTTTAATTTAAAAATATCTTTATCCACATCTTTATTCTTTTGCATATCACAAAACACAATGATAGTATTTACATGGGATGCGACATCTTCATTAGGACTACCGGAAAATTATTCTTTCATAACTAGATTCAAAAAGCGGCATTAATTTCATAAGATTCCGCACTAGTGGCGGGAACAATTGGAGTACTAATAAAATTATTATTATTAGTGTTGGAAAAGTCACACAATTTGGTATTTTCTTGAGACATCGTGACAAACCAAGAAATCTAGCACAGAAGCAAATGCAAAGCAAACGAAAAGACGAACGAAAGAAGGGCGAATAAAAAGGCAAATGTTTTTGTGTTTTTCTGAAAACATTTTATAAGTGGGGGAGACGAAAACAAGAGGCAAATGGCAAATAATGTAAGTGCAAGAGATGAGAATTTATGATGGGTACTTGGTAGGTTTGATGTAGAACCTCCCTGGCAACGGCGCCAGAAATTCTTCCAGCTACTTCTTGAGCTTGCGTTGATTTTTTTTCCTTGAAGAGGAGAGGGTGATGCAGCAAAGTAGAGATAAGTATTTTCCTCGGTTAAGAACCAAGGTATCAATCCAGTAGGAGGCACAAGCAAGTCCCAATATATGCACCTGCACATACTAACAAACATTTGCACACAACACGAAAAAGGGGTTGTCAATCCCTTCACGGTCACGAACAAGAGTGAGATCTAATACAGATAGGTATAAAACATAAACAAAAGATCAAACTAAAGTAAATATAAATAAATTGCAGCAAGGTATTTTTGGGTTTTTGGGTTTATAGATCTGAAAATATATGATGGAAAATAGACCCGGGGGCCATAGGTTTCACTAGAGGCTTCTCTCTTGAAAGAAAACATACGGTGGGTAAACAAATTACTGTTGAGCAATTGATAGAAAAGTGCATAATTATGAAGATATCTAAGTCAATGATCATGAATATAGGCATCACATCCGTGAAAAGTAGACTGAAACAATTCTGCATCTACTACTATTACTCCACACATCGACCGACTCCTGCCTGCATCTAGAGTATTAAGTTCATAAGAACAGAGTACCGCCTTAAGTAAGATGACATGATGTAGAAGGATAAACTCAAGCAATTTGAAATAAACCCCATCTTTTTATCCTCGATGGCAACAATGCAATACGTGCCTCCCTACCCCTTCTGTCACTGGGTGAGGACACCGCAAGATTGAACCCAAAACTAAGCACCTCTCCCATTGCAAAAAAACCACGCTAGTTGGCCAAACCAAACCGATAGTTCGAAGAGAAATACAAAGATATCTTAATCATGCATAAAAGACTTCAGAGAAGACTCAAATTCATAGATAATCTGATCATAAATACACAATTCATCGAATCTCAACAAACACACCACAAAAGAATATTACATCGGATAGAACTCGAAGAACATCGAGGAGAACATTGTATTGAAGAGCAAAGAGAGAGAAGAAGGCATCTAGCTATGGACCCTTAGGTCCATGGTAAACTACTCACGCATCATCGAAAGGGTGGCAAGGTTGATGTAGAGGCCCTCCGTGATCGAATCCCCCTCCGGCAGGGTGACGGAAAAGGCCCCAAGATGGGATCTCATGGGAACAAAGGCTTGCTGCTACTTCTTGAGCTTGCGTTGGTTTTTCCCTTGAAGAGGAAAGGGTGATGCAGCAAAGTAGAGATAAGTATTTCCTCGGTTAAGAACCAAGGTATCAATCCATAAGGAGATACAAGCATGTCTCCAATCTATGCACCTGCACAAACAGTCAAACACTTACACCCAACGCGATAAATGGGTTGTCAATTCCTTCACGGTCACTTGCAAAGGTGATATATGATAGAGATAGATATAAAAGATTACTAAAACATAAAACAAAATAAAAGTAAATAAATTGCAGCGAGATATTTTTGGGTTTTTTGTTTTATAGATCTGAAAATATATGATGGAAAATAGACCCGCGGGCCATAGGTTTCACTAGAGGCTTCTCTCTTGAAAGAAAATAATACGGTGGGTGAACAAATTACTGTCGATCAATTGATAGAAAAGCACAAAGTTATGATGATATCCAAGGCAATGATTATGAATATAGGCATCACGTCTGTGTCAAGTAGACTGAAACGAATCTGCATCTACTACTACTATTACTCCACACATCGACCGCTATCCAGCATGCACCTAGAGTATTAAGTTCATAAGAATAGAGTAACGCCTTAAGTAAGATGACATGATGTATAGGGATAAATGCAAGCAATATGATGAAAACCCCATATTTTTACCCTTGATGGAAACAATACAAATACGTGTCTCGCTACCCCTACTTTGTCACTAGGTGAGTACACCGCAAGATTGAACCCAAAACTAAGCACCTCTCCAATTGCAAGAAAAACCAATCTAGTTGGCCAAACCAAATCGATAATCTGAAGAGAAATACAAAGACATCAAATAATGCATATAAGAATTCAGAGAAGATTCAAATAATATTCCTAGATAAACTGATCATAAATCCACAATTCATCGGATCTCGACGACCACACCGCAAAAGAAGATTACATCAGATAGATCTCCAAGAACATCGAGGAGAACATGGTATTGAGGATCAAAGACAGAGAAGAAGCCATCTGGCTACTACCTATGGACCCATAGGTCTGTGGTAAACTACTCACGCTTCTTTGGAAGGGAAATAGAGTTGATGTAGAAGCCCTACATGATCGAATCCCCCTCTGGCAGGGTGCCGGAAAAGGTCCCTAGATGGGATTGAAGGAAATATGCCCTAGAGGCAATATTAAAGTTGTTATTTATATTTCCTTATATCATGATAAATGTTAATTATTCATGCTAGAATTGTATTAACCGGAAACTTAGTACATGTGTGAATACATAGACAAACTGAGTGTCACTAGTATGCCTCTACTTGACTAGCTCATTAATCAAAGATGGTTAAGTTTCCTAGCCATGGACATGAGTTGTCATTTGACTAATGGAATCACATCATTAGAGAATGATGTGATTGACTTCACCCATCCTTTAGCTTAGCACGATGATCATTTAGTTTGTTGCTATTGCTTTGTTCATAACTTATACATGTTCCTATGACTATGAGATTATGCAACTCCTGAATACCGGAGGAACACTTAGTGTGCTATCAAATGTCACAACATAACTGGGTGACTATAAAGATGCTCTACATGTGTCTCCGATGGTATTTGTTGAGTTGGCATAGATCGAGATTAGGATTCGTCACTCCGTGTATCGAGGAGGTATCTCTGGGCCCTCTCGGTAATGCACATCACTATAAGCCTTGCAAGCAATGTGACTAATGAGTAAGTTACGAGATGCTGCATTACGGAACGAGTAAAGAGACTTTCGGGTAACGAGATTGAACTACGTATTGAGATACCGGCGATCGAATCTCGGGCAAGTAACATACCAATGACAAACGGAACAACGTATGTTGTTATGCGGTTTGACCGATAAAGATCTTCGTAGAATATGTAGGAGCCAATATGAGCATCCAGGTTCCGCTATTGGTTATTGACCGGAGATGAGTCTCGGTCATGTCTACATAGTTCTCGAACCCGTAGGGTCCGCATGCTTAACGTTTGATGACGATCAGTATTATGAGTTTATGTGTTTTGATGTACCGAAGGTTGTTCGGAGTCCCGGCTGAGATCACAGTCATGACGAGGAGTCTCGAAATGGTCGAGACATAAAGATTGATATATTGGAAGGTTATATTCGGACACCAAAAAGGTTCTGGGGGTCATCAGATAAATACCGGAGTACCGAGGAGTTACTGGAACCCCCAGGGGGTCAATGGGCCTTCATGGGCCTTAGTGGAAATAGAGGGCAGCAAGGGAGCTATGGGGCGCGCCCCCCTAGGCCCAAACCGAATTGGTTTAGGGCTTGGGGGGGCGGCCCCCTCTTTCCTTCTCCCCTCCTCCTCTTTTCTTCCCCTCCTAGTTGGACTAGGAAAGGGGGAACCTACTCCTAGTAGGAGTAGGATTCCCCCCTTGGGGCGCACCCTATGAGGCCACCATCCCCCTCCCCTTGCTCCTTTATATACGAGGGCAGGGGCACCCTAGAACACACAAGTTGATCTCTTAGCCATGTGTGGTGCCCCCCTCCACAGATTTCCACCTCGGTCATATCGTTGCAGTGCTTAGGCAAAGCCCTGCGTTGGTAACTTCATCATCACCGCCATCACGCCGTTGTGTTGATGAAACTCTCCCTCGACACTCAGCTGGATCTAGAGTTCATGGGACGTCACCGAGCTGAATGTGTGCAGATCACGGAGGTGCTGTACCTTCGGTGCTAGGATCGGTCGGATCATGAAGACGTACGACTACATCAACCACGTTGTCATAACGCTTCCGCTTACGGTCTACGAGGGTACGTAGACAACACTCTATCCCCTCTCATTGCTATGCATCACATGGATGGATCTTGCGTGTGCGTAGGAAATTTTTTGAAATTACTGCGTTCCCCAACAGTGGCATCCGAGCCAGGTCTATGCGTAGATGTTATATGCACGAGTAGAACACAAAGGAGTTGTGGGCGTGGCTATATACATATTGCTTGCCATCACTAGTTGATTCTTGATTCAGCGACATTGTTGGATGAAGTGGCTCAGACTGACATTACGCGTACGCTTACGCGAGACTGGTTCTACCGACGTGCTTCGCACACAGGTGGCTAGTGGGTGTCAGTTTCTCCAACTTTAGTTGAATCGGATTTGATGAGCAGGGTTCTTTCTAAAGATCAAAAAGCAATCACTATACCGTGTTGTGGTTTTTGATGCGTAGGTAAGAACGGTTCTTACTAAGCCCGTAGCAGCCACGTAAAACTTGCAACAACAAAGTAGAGGACGTCTAACTTGTTTTTGCAGGGCATGTTGTGATGTGATATGGTCAAGACGTGATGAGATATAAATTGTTGTATGAGATGATCATGTTTTGTTGAAGTTATCGGCAACTGGGAGAAGCCTTATGGCTGTCTCTTTATTGCATAAGATGCAAGCGCCATATAATCGCTTTACTTTATCGCTGTGCGATAGCAATAGTTGCAAAAGCAATAGTTGGCGGGACGACCATGTGACGACACATTGATAGAGATCAAGATGATGGAGATCATGGTGTCATGCCGGTGACGATGGAGATCATGACGGTACTTTGGAGATGGAGATCAAAGGCACAAGATGATGATGGCCATATCTTGTCACATATTTTGATTGGATGTGATGTTTATCTTTTATGCATCCTATTTTGCTTAGTACGACAGTAGCATTATAAGATGAACCCTCACTAAATTTCAAGGTACAAGTGTTCTCCCTGAGTATGCATCGTTGCGACAGTTTGTCGTGTCGAGACACCACGTGATGATCGGGTGTGATAAGTCATTCACATACAATGGGTGCAAGCCAGTTTTGCACACGCAGAATACTCGGGTTAAACTTGACGAGCCTAGCATATGCAGATATGGCCTCGGAACACTGAGACCGAAAGGTCGAGCGTGAATCATATAGTAGATATGATCAACATAGTGATGTTCACCATTGAAAACTACTCCATCTCACGTGATGATCGGACATGGTTTAGTTGATATGGATCATGTGATCACTTAGATGATTAGAGGAATGTCTATCTAAGTGGGAGTTCTTAAGTAATATGATTAACTGAACTTTCATTTATCATGAACTTAGTCCTGGTAGTATTTTGCATGTCTATGTTGTTGTAGATAGATGGCATGTGCTGTTGTTCCGTTGAATTTTAATGCGTTCCTAGAGAAAGCTAAGTTGAAAGATGATGGTAGAAACTACATGGACTGGGTCCGTAACTTGAGGATTATCCTCATTGTTGCACAGAAGAATTACGTCCTGGAAGCACCACTAGGTGACAAACCCGTTGCAGGAGCAACGCCAGATGTTATGAACACCTGACAGAGCAAAGCTGATGACTACTTGATAGTTCATTGTGCCATGATTTACGGCTTAGAACTGGGACTTCAACGACGTTTTGAACGTCATGGAGCATATGATATGTTCCAGGAATTGAAGTTAATATTTCAAGCAAATGCCCGGATTGAGAGATATGAAGTCTCCAATAAGTTCTACAGCTGCAAAATGGAGGAGAATAGTTTTGTCAGTGAACATATACTCAGAATGTCTGGGTACCACAACCACTTGACTCGGCTGGGAGTTAATCTTCCTGATGATAGTGTCATTGACAGAGTTCTTCAATCACTGCCACCAAGCTACAAGAGCTTCATGATGAACTATAATATGCAAGGGATGGATAAGACGATTCCCGAGCTCTTCGCAATGCTAAAGGCTGTGGAGGTAGAAATCAAGAAGGAGCATCAAGTGTTGATGGTCAACAAGACCACCCGTTTCAAGAAAAAGGGTAAAGGGAAGAAGGGGAACTTCAAGAAGAACAGCAAGCAAGTTGCTGCTCAAGTGAAGAATCCCAAGTATGGACCTAAGCCTGAGAACTGAGTGCTTCTACTACAAGGAATGGTCACTAGAAGGCGAACTGCCCAAGATATTTGGCGGAGAAGAAGGATGGCAAGTGAAAGGTATATTTGATATACATGTTATTGATGTGTACCTTACTAATGCTCGCAGTAGCGCCTGATATTTGTATACTAGTTCTGTTGCTAATATTTGCAAACTCGGAAACAGGGGCTACGGATTAAGCAAGATTTGCTAAGGACGAGGTGACGATGCGTGTGGGAAATGGTTCCAAAGTCGATGTGATCGCCGTCGGCACGCTACCTCTACATCTACCTTCGGGATTAGTTTTTAGACCTAAATAATTGTTATTTGGTGCCAACGTTGAGCATTGAACATTATATCTGGATCTTGTTTTGATGCGGAGACGGTTATTTCATTTAAATCAGAGAATAATGGTTGTCTATTTATAATGAATAATATCTTTTAATGGTCATGCACCCCTTGATCGAGTGGTTCTTTTTTACTAAATCTTGATTAGTAAGTGATACACATATTCATAGTATTGAAGCCAAAAGATATAAGTTTAATAATGATAGTGCAACATATTTGTGGCACTAACCGTTTAGGTCATATTTGGTGTAAAGCGCATGTGAAGAAACTCCATGCTGATGGGCTTTTGGAATCACCTTGATTATGAATCACTTGATGCTTGCGAACCATGCCCATGGAGAAAGATGGACCTAAGACTCCCGTTCTCCGGAACAATGGAGCGAGCAACAAACTTATTGGAAATAATACAATACTGATGTATGCGGTCCGATGAGTGTTTGATGCTCGCGGCGGTATCGTTATTTCTTACCTTCACAGATGATTTGAGCAGATATGGGTATATCTACTTATGAAACATAAGTCTGAAACATTTGAAAAGTTCAAAGAATTTCAGAGTGAAGTGGAAAATCATCGTAACAAGAAAATTAAAGTTTCTACGATCTGATCATGGAGGAGAATATTTGAGTTGAGTTTGGTCTTCATTTGAAACAATGTGGAACAAGTTTCGCAACTCACGCCACCTGGAACACCACAACGTAATGGTGCGTCCGAATGTCATAACCGCACTTTATTAGATATGGTGCGATCTATGATGTCTCTTACTGATTTACCGCTATCGTTTTGGGGTTATGCTTTAGAGACAGCTGCATTCACGTTAAATAGGGCACCATCAAAATCCGTTGAGACAACACCTTATGAACTGTTGTTTGGCAAGAAACCTAAGCTATCGTTTCTTAATGTTTGGGGCTGCGATGCTTATGTGAAAAGCTTCAACCTGATAAGCTCGAACCCAAATCGGAGAAATGTGTCTTCATAGGATACCCAAAAGAAGACTGTTGGGTACACTTCTATCACAGATCCGAAGGCAAGATATTCGTTGCTAAGAATGGATCCTTTCTAGAGAAGAGTTTCTCTCGAAAGAAGTGAGTGGGAGGAAAGTAGAACTTGATGAGGTAATTGTACCTTCTCCTGAATTGGAAAGTAGTTCATCACAGAAATCAGTTCCAGTGATTCCTACACCAATTAGTGAGGAAGCTAATGATGATGATCATGAAACTTTAGATCAAGTTACTACCGAACCTTGTAGGTCAACCAGAGTATGATCCGCACCAGAGTGTACGGTAATCTGTTCTTGAAGGTCATGTTACTTGACCATGACGAACCTACGAACTATGAGGAAGCGATGATGAGCCCAGATTCCGCGAAATGGCTTGAGGCCATGAAATCTGAGATGGGATCCATGTATGAGAACAAAGTGTGGACTTTGGTTGACTTGCGCCGATGATCGGCAGGCCATAGAGAATAAATGGATCTTCAAGAAGAAGACTGACGCTGATGGTGATGTTACTGTCTACAAAGCTCGACTTGTTGCAAAAGGTTTTCGACAAGTTCAAGGAGTTGACTATGATCAGACTTTCTCACCCGTAGCGATGCTTAAGTCCGTCTGGATCATGTTAGCAATTGCCGCATTTTATGATTATGAAATTTGACAAATGGATGTCAAAACTGCATTCCTTAATGGATATCTTAAAGAAGAGTTGTATATAATGCAACCAGAAGGTTTTGTTGATCCAAAAGGTGCTAACAAAGTGTGCAAGCTCCAGCGATTCATTTATGGACTGGCGTAAGCCTCTCGGAGTTGGAATATACGCTTTGATAGTGTGATCAAAGCATATAGTTTTATACAGACTTTTGGAGAAGCTTGTATTTACAAGAAAGTGAGTGGGAGCTCTATAGCATTTCTAATATTATATGTGGATGACATATTGTTGATTGGAAATGATATAGAATTTCTGGATAGCATAAAAGGATACTTGAATAAGAGTTTTTCAATGAAAGACCTCGGTTAAGCTGCTTATATATTGGGCATCAAGGTCTATAGAGATAGATCAAGACGCTTAATTGGACTTTCACAAAGCACATATGTTGTGGTATTTCTCACGGGGGCTTGCGAGTCGACAGATGCCACAAGGGCTTAGTGTGAGGGTAAGACTGTTGCTGATAGGACCGGGAGCGGGTATGCGAGTAGCACGCGGTGGTTTACCCAGCTTCGGAGCTCTCCGTAGAGATAATACTCCTACTGCTGCATGTCTGAGTGTATCTATCTGGGGTGTACATCGGGCAGTACAAAGTGCTCCTGGAGCTGTATCTGGGATCAATGCCATAGGCATCTGACTTGGTAAATGCATGTATGTGGTATGCTAGTGGCCGGCCATGTATGGCCATGGCTTGCGGCCGTGAGTGTGTGTGAGTGTCCATCCTCCTGGATGGATGGATGAGTGCCCCTTTTATAGTGTGGGCTAGCTTACTATGTAAGCTATGTGGGTAGGCATGGGTAAGGCATGGTGCATGTCATGCTTGTCCCCTGGGTCACTTCATAAATAGTGCCAGGGGACAAGTGACACTGTACATGATGTCGTCCTGGTACGGTTGTCTTGTCTGCGGTATGGCCATCTTGTCGGTGTCTTGTCGATGTCGGGTCGGGCTGCAGTCGGCAGCCGGCTGGTTGGCGCAGTCGGCAGCCGGCTGGTTGGCGCAGTCGGCAGCCAGCAGGCAGACTGAGGGGCTTTGCTAGCCCCGATGTCTTGAAATATCGTCTTGCCGTCTTCGGGGTATCCGTGTCCAATTACTCCGACAGTAGCCCCCAAGCCTTCGGGCAACTTGGCAAAGTTGGGCGGAGGTTTTTTGGCAAATGTTCATGGAAATGATCATAAAAAAGGACAAAGTTAGTCCACGCAAATATATCATATGCTTGCTTTTAGTATTGCAAGTTTTATGCGGAGGGTGCCGACTCGGTTTCGTCCGAGCCCCCTTAATCTTTTTCGTGTTCCCTCCGCTTTTTGGCTTGTGCTCTTGCTTGCCGGACAGCCGCTCTGCGGTCTGTGGCTGAGAGTGGGCCACGAAGTGGAGTGTACAGTACTCAGAGTCTAGGAGCAGATTCAACCGAGTAGATACTCATAAAAGAAACGACCGGGTCACCCGAACCGTTTTTCTTCCCAGACGTTTTTCACGTGGGTGGCCTCCAACGTTCACCCTTGCTAGCCGGACAGCCGCTCTGCGGTCTGTGACTAAGAGTGAGCCTTTGGTACTGCGCACGCTACTAAGCCGTCTGCGGGAACAAACGTCTCAGGCCAAGCGGCCAGCCCCCGGGCCAACTCTGGCTGGCACCGGGGCGAACAGTGATGCAACTGTAATGAAATGCGGAGATAGTTCCCCAAGCATCGCTCGGGATTATCCGTGCTTGCGTAGTGCAAAAATATGCGGGTGAAGAGCTCACATTGATTTTTGTGTAGTCGCGGTCGTCGAAAACAGCCGGCGCGACTCGGCGCTCGCGGAGCGTGTCGGCGCACCCGCTGGGTGAAGCCTTCGAGCCTCCGGGTGCTCGGAGGGGGGTCCCGGCCGGTCAGGCTCGACCGGCCAGGCGGCGAGGCGTCTTGCAGCGCCCCTTTTTTCTGCCGGCTGCTGACAGCCGGACAAAACTCTTCTCTTGTCTGCAATCTTCGCGAGGGCGCGTCAGCGCACCCGCTGGGTGTAGCCAACGAGATTCGGGCCGACTGCTGAGCAGTCGGGCCGGATCTCCCGGCAACTACTTTGTCTTCTCTCTCGCGGGGGCGCGTCAGCGCACCCGCTGGGTGTAGCCCCCGAGATTCGGGCCGACTGCTGAGCAGTCAGGCCGGATCTTCCGGCAACTACTTTGTCTTCTCTCTCGCGGGGGCGCGTCAGCGCACCCGCTGGGTGTAGCCCCTGAGATTCGGGCCGACTGCTGAGCAGTCGGGCCGGATCTTCCGGCAACTACCTTGTCTTCTTCTTTTTCTTCTTCAGACGGCTGGGCGGGCGGACCCTAACACAGCAGTCGGGCTCTTTGTAGCCGGCCAGGTAGCCAACGGTCGGACGCAAATTTCTTTTCTCTCTCTCTTTTCTCGTCAGCCGGCTGTTGACTTGGTCAGTCGGACCTCTTTTCCTTTGCACGAGCAGCCGGCCTCAGCGGGCAGTCGGCCCTTTTTCTTTTTCTCCCAGTCGGCCTCTCTCTTTTTTTTCGAGCACGCAACCGCAGCCGGCGGCCTCAGTGGGAGCGTAGCAGCCGGCCTCTTCTTCTTTTCTATAGCCGGATGGGCACCCAGCCGCTTTTCTTCTTTTCCAACCGGCTAGCGGGAAGTCGGCCCTTTGCTTTTTCCTCCAGCCGGATCCTTTCTCTCTCTCTTTCTTCTTCGGCCGGCTAGGCACTCGGCTTTTTTTTTGGCACAAGCCGGCTCCGTTGACTTTTTCTTTTAGCCAGCGTGGGCAACCAGCCTCTGCTTTCTTTCTTCATTAAGGAACTCGGCCGAAGCGGAGCAGGGGAGCGAGCGCTCGTGCGCGGGGCGAGCCGGCCGCGGGGGGAGCCGGAGCCGGCCGCGGGCGGAGCGGAGGGCACGGAAGCGGCGTGGCAGAGCCAGAGGCGGAGCGAGCCTGAGCCGGAGTCGGACCCGGCCGCGGGCTGAGCCGGAGTCGGAGCCGGCAGGCGCGGGGCCACAGGAGCCAAGGGCGGAGCCGGCCGGGGTGTGGGGACCCGGCGCGGCGGCGGGGACCCGACGCGGGGGCGGGCGGAGACGGCCGGGCCGGGCCACAGGCGCGAGCCGGCGGGCGCTGGTCAGGACGCGCGGAGCCAGCGCAGAGGGTGTGGAAGTGTCGGCAGAGGAGCGTGGGGAAGGCCGGGACGCGGGCGCGAGCCGGCCAGCGCGGGAGGCCGCCGAGTGAAGCGGAGGTGACGAGCAGGACGCCGGACGGGGCCGGGACGCACGGAGCCGGCGGGCGGGACGCCAGACAGGGCCGGATCGCACAGAGCCGGCGTGTGGGACGCCGGACGGGGCCGGGTCGCGCGGAACCAGCGCGCGGGAGCCAGAGGCGGCCGGGCTCGGGCAGGAGCCGGCATGCTGGAGATGGCGCGAGCGTGGCCGCGGGAAGCGGAGATGGGCGCGAAGGCGGGGCTCGAACCCATGGTTGCGGGGGTGGTGCGGGGGCACTGTGGTGGCGGCTGTCCCAGGAGGCAGCGGTAGGAGCAACGCAGGCAGAGGGGATGAGCGAGGAAGCAGCTTGGGCGGGACGAGGCAGCAGCACGGCTGGAGAGGAACTGGCGCCGCGGGAGGCTGCCGGCGCGCGGATTGCGCGGCCCCCGGGGCGGAGGAAGCAGCCCGCAGCGACGAGCAGAGGAGGAGCAAGCCTATGGCCGTTATCTGACCAATGTCCGTCTACTATCTGATCGATATACAGGCGTTTATCCAACCTGCATATGGCTAGTGTATAGGCAATATCTGACTAATGGTTTGACCATTGTTTTGACTTGCTCTAGCTAGCTTGTATGGACGAAATGTGGAGGAGCGAAAGCGCATTCCGGTCAGAGCAAGGCGCAGCGCGGAGAGGAGCAGATGCAAGCCGCGCGTGGATGGTCACGGCCGACCGAAGCGAGGCCCCGCGCGCGGCGCGTGTGCGGACATACGGCCGGCGTTGCGATGGTGGTGACGAAGAGGCTGACGGCGAGGACGCGCCACCCCTCGTGGCCGCTCCGGGGGCGGGTCGATGTCAAGCCCCCGAGCGCTACCGGAGAGACGGCGCGACGCCGCGCCGGAGGCGATGAAGAAAAAAGGGTCCCGCCCGGACAGCGAAACCAGCAGCAGCGCGGTAGCATAGTACCGCCCCACGGTGGGCGCCAACTGTCATGGTATTTCTCACGGGGGGCTTGCGAGTCGACAGATGCCACAAGGGCTTAGTGTGAGGGTAAGACTGTTGCTGATAGGACCGGGAGCGGGTATGCGAGTAGCACGCGGTGGTTTACCCAGCTTCGGAGCTCTCCGTAGAGATAATACTCCTACTGCTGCATGTCTGAGTGTATCTATCTGGGGTGTACATCGGGCAGTACAAAGTGCTCCTGGAGCTGTATCTGGGATCAATGCCATAGGCATCTGACTTGGTAAATGCATGTATGTGGTATGCTAGTGGCCGGCCATGTATGGCCATGGCTTGCGGCCGTGAGTGTGTGTGAGTGTCCATCCTCCTGGATGGATGGATGAGTGCCCCTTTTATAGTGTGGGCTAGCTTACTATGTAAGCTATGTGGGTAGGCATGGGTAAGGCATGGTGCATGTCATGCTTGTCCCCTGGGTCACTTCATAAATAGTGCCAGGGGACAAGTGACCCTGTACGTGATGTCGTCGCGGTACGGTTTTCTTGTCCGCGGTATGGCCGTCTCGTTGGTGTCTTGTCGATGTCGGGTCGGGCTGCAGTCGGCAGCCGGCTGGTTGGCGCAGTCGGTAGCCGGCTAGTTGGCGCAGTCGGCAGCCGGCAGGCAGACTGAGGGGCTTTGCTAGCCCCGATGTCTTGAAATATCGTCTTGCCGTCTTCGGGGTATCTGTGTCCAATTACTTCGACAACATACCTTGATAAAGTTTTGAAGATGTTCAAAATGAATCAAGCAAAGAAAGGGTTCTTGCATGTGTTACAAGGTGTGAAGTTGAGTCAGACTCAATGCCCGACCACTGTAGAAGATAGAGAGAAAATGAAAGTCATTCCCTATGCTTCATCCATAGGTTCTATCATGTATGCAATGATGTGTACTAGACCTGATGTGTGCCTTGCTATTAGTTTAGCAGGTAGGTACCAAAGTAATCCAAGAGTGGATCACTAGACAGCGGTCAAGAATATCCTGAAATACCTGAAAAGGACTAAGGATATGTTTCTCGTTTATGGAGGTGACAAAGAGCTCGTCATAAACGGTTACGTCGATGCTAGCTTTGACATTGATCCGGATGACTCTAAGTCACAAATCGGATACATATTTTTATTAAATGGTGGAGCTGTGAGTTGGTACAGTTCCAAGCAGAGCGTCGTGGCGGGATCTACATGTGAAGTGGAGTACATAGTTGCTTCGGAAGCAGCAAATGAAGGAGTCTGGATGAAGGAGTTCATAAATGATCTAGGTGTCACACCTAGTGCATCGGGTCCAGTGAAAATCTTTTGTGACAATACTGGTGCAATTGCATTGGCAAAGGAATCCAGATTTCACAAGAGAACCAAGAACATCAAGAGACGCTTCAATTCCATCCGCGGTCAAGGAGGGAGACATAGAGATTTTCAAGATACATACGAATCTGAATGTTGCAGACCCGTTGAGTAAGCCTCTCTCACGAGCAAAACATGATCAGCACCAAGACTCCATGGGTGTTAGAATCATTACAATGTAATCTAGATTATTGACTCTAGTCCAAGTGGGAGACTGAAGGAAATATGCCCTAGAGGCAATATTAAAGTTGTTATTTATATTTACTTATATCATGATAAATGTTTATTATTCATGCTAGAATTGTATTAACTGGAAACTTAGTACATGTGTGAATACATAGACAAACTGAGTGTCACTAGTATGCCTCTACTTGACTAGCTCGTTAATCAAAGATGGTTAAGTTTCCTAGCCATGGACATGAGTTGTCATTTGATTAATGGGATCACATCATTAGAGAATGATGTGATTGACTTGACCCATCCATTAGCTTAACACGACGATCGTTTAGTTTGTTGCTATTGCTTTCTTCATAACTTACACATGTTCCTATGAGTATGAGATTATGCAACTCCCGAATACCGGAGGAACACTTAGTGTGCTATCAAACGTCACAACGTAAATGGGTGACTATAAAGATGCTCTGCAGGTGTCTCCGATGGTATTTGTTGAGTTGGCATAGATCGAGATTAGGATTTGTCACTCCGTGTATCGGGGAGGTATCTCTGGGCCCTCTCGGTAATGTACATCACTATAAGCCTTGCAAGCAATGTGACTAATGAGTTAGTTGCGGGATGTTGCATTATGGAACGAGTAAAGAGACTTGCTGGTAACGAGACTGAACTAGATATTGAGATACCGACGATCGAATCTCAGGTAAGTAACATACCGATGACAAAGGGAACAACGTATGATGTTACGCGGTTTGACCGATAAAGATCTTCGTAGAATATGTAGGAGCCAATATGAGCATCCAAGTTCAGCTATAGGTTATTGACTGGAGATGAGTCCGTAGGGTCCGCACGCTTAACGTTCGATGATGATCAATATTATGAGTTTATGTGTTCTGATGTACCGAAGGTTGTTCAGAGTCCCGGATGAGATCACGGACATGACGAGGAGTCTCGAAGTGGTCGAGACATAAATATTGATATATTGGAAGGTTATATTCGGACACCGGAAAGGTTTCGGGGGTGATCGGATAAATACCGGAGTACCTGGGAGTTACCAGAAGCCCCCGGGGGGTTAATGGGCCTTCATGAGCCTTAGTGGAAATAGAGGGCAGCAAGGGAGCTATGGGGCGCGCCCCCCTAGGCCCAAACCGAATTGGTTTAGGGCTTGGGGGGCCAGCCCCCTCCTTCCTTCTCCCCTCCTCCTCTTTCCTTCCCCTCCTAGTTGGACTAGGAAAGGGGGAACCTACTCCTAGTAGGAGTAGGATTCCCCCTTTGGGGCGCACCGTATGAGGCTGTCGGGCCCCTCCCCTTGCTCCTATATATACGGGGGGGCACCCTAGAACACACAAGTTGATCTCTTAGCCGCGTGTGGTACCCCCCTCCACAGATTTCCACCTCGGTCATATCGTTGTAGTGATTAGGCGAAGCCCTGCATCGGTAACTTCATCATCACTGTCATCACGCCATCGTGCTGATGAAACTCTCCCTCGACACTCAGTTGGATCTAGAGTTCGTGGGACGTCACCGAGCTGAACATGTGCAGATCGCGGAGGTGTCGTACCTTCGGTGCTAGGATCGGTTGGATCGTGAAGACGTACGACTACATCAACCGCATTGTCATAACGCTTCCGCCTACGGTCAACGAGAGTACGTAGAGAACACTCTATCCCCTCCCGTTAATATGCATCACCTAGATGGATCTTGCGTGTGCGTAGGAAATTTTTTGAAATTACTGCGTTCCCCAACAGGGATCTCATGGGTACAGAAGGTTACGGTGACGGAAAAGTATTTTGGTGGACGCTTCTGGTCATTTGGGGATATTTCTAAATTTATAGGCCAAAGATTAGGGTTGGAGGACTCCCATGGGGCCCACAAGCCTGGGGGCACACCTTTAGGGCTTGTGGAGCCCTTGGGACTCCTGTCACTGATGGGGAACGTAGTAATTTCAAAATTTTCCTACGCACACGCAAGATCATGGTGATGCATAGCAACGAGAGGGAAGAGTATCGTCCATGTACCCTCGTAGAACATAAGCGAAAGCATTATGAGAACGTGAGATGGAGTAGTTTTCAATGGTGAACATCACTATGTTGATCATATCTACTATATGATTCACGCTCGACCTTTCGGTCTCAGTGTTCCGAGGCCATATTTGCATATGCTAGGCTCGTCAAGTTTAGCCCGAGTATTTCTGCGTGTGCAAAAACTGGCTTGCACCCATTGTATATGAACGTAGAGCTTATCACACCCAATCATCATGTGGTGTCTCGGCACGACGAACTTTGGCAACGACGCATACTCAGGGAGAACACTTGTACCTTGAAATTTAGTGAGAGATCATCTTATAATGCTACCGTCAAACAAGCAGAATAAGATGCATAAAGGATAAAGATCACATGCAATCAATATAAGTGATATGATATGGCCATCATCATCTTGTGCCTGTGATCTCCATCTCCAAAGCACCGTCATGATCACCATCGTCACCGGCTTGACACCTTGATCTCCATCGAAGCATTGTTGTCGTTACGCCAACTATTGCCTCCACGACTATCGCTACCGCTTAGTGATAAAGTAAAGCAATTACATGGCGATTGAATTTCATACAATAAAGCGACAACCATATGGCTCCTGCCAGTTGCCGATAACTGTGTTACAAAACATGATAATCTCATACAATAAAATTTATCATCATGTCTTGACCATATCACATCACAACATGCCCTGCAAAAACAAGTTAGACGTCCTCTAATTTGTTGTTGCAAGTTTTACGTGGCTGCTACAGGCTGAGCAAGAACCGTTCTTACCTACGCATCAAAACCACAACGATATTTCGCCAAGTTAGTGTTGTTTTAACCTTCAACAAGGATCGGGCGTAGTCACACTCGGTTCAACTAAAGTTGGAGAAACTGACACCCGCCAGCCACCTATGTGCGAAGCACGTCGGTAGAACCAGTCTTGCGTAAGCGTACGCGTAATGCCGGTCCGGGGCGCTTCATCCAACAATACCGCCGAACCAAAGTATGACATGCTGGTAAGCAGTATGACTTGTATCGCCCACAACTCGCTTGTGTTCTAGTCGTGCATATAACATCTACGCATAAACCTGGCTCGGGTGCCACTGATGGGGAACATAGTAATTTCAAAATTTTCCTACGCACACGCAAGATCATGGTGATGCATAGCAAGGAGAGGGAAGAGTATCGTCCATGTACCCTCATAGACCGTAAGCGGAAGCATTATGAGAACGCGGTTGACGTAGTCAAACGTCTTCACGATCCGACCGATCCAAGTATCGAATGCACGGCACCTCCGAGTTCAGCACACGTTCAGCTCGATGACGTCCCACGAACTCTGATCCAACAGAGCTTCACGGGAGAGTTCTGTCAGCACGATGGCGTGATGACAGTGATGATGTTGCTACCGACGTAGGGCTTCACCTAAGCACCGCTACGATATGATCGAGGTGAATTATGGTGGAGGGGGCACCGCACACGGCTAAGGGATCAATGATCAACTTGTGTTCTAGGGTGCCCCCCTGCCCCGTATATAAAGGAGCAAGGGGGAGGCCGGCCGGCCCCTGTAGGGCGCGCCAGGAGGAGGAGTCCTCCTCCTAGTAGGAGTAGGACTCCCCTTTCCTACTACTAGGAGGAGGAAAGGAAGGGGAAGGGGAGAAGGAAGGAGAGGGAGGAAAGGAGGAAAGGGGGGCCGGCCCCCTAGTCCAATTCGGTTTGGGCTAGGGGGGGCGCGCCCTGCCTCCTCTCTTCCACCACTTGGCCCATGAGGCCCTATACTTCTTCCCCGTATTCCCATAACTCCCGGTACTCCGAAAAATACCCGAATCACTCGGAACCTTTCCGATGTCCGAATATAGTCGTCCAATATATAGAACTTTACGTATCGACCATTTCGAGACTCCTCGTCATGTCCCCGATCTCATCCGAGACTCTGAACTGCCTTCGGTACATCAAATAACATAAACTCATAATACCGATCGTCACCGAACGTTAAGCGTGCGGACCCTACGGGTTCGAGAACTATGTAGACATGACCGAGACACGTCTCCAGTCAATAACCAATAGCGGAACCTGGATGTTCATATTGGCTCCTACATATTCTACGAAGATCTTTATCGGCCAAACCGCATAACAACATACGTTGTTCCCTTTGTCATCGGTATGTTACTTGCCCGAGACTCGATCGTCGGTATCTCAATTCCTAGTTCAATCTCGTTACCGGCAAGTCTCTTTACTCGTTCCGTAATGTACTATCCCGCAACTAACTCATTAGTTGCATTGCTTGCAAGGCTTATAGTGATGTGCATTACCGAGAGGGGCCAGAGATACCTCTCCGACAATCGGAGTGACAAATCCTAATCTCGATCTATGCCAACTCAACAAGTACCATTGGAGACATCTGTAGAGCACCTTTATAATCACCCAGTTACGTTGTGATGTTTGGTAGCACACAAAGCATTCCTCCGGTAATCGGGAGTTGCAAATCGCATAGTCATAGGATCATGTATAAGTCATGAAGAAAGCAATAGCAGTAAACTAAAATGATCAAGTGCTAAGCTAACAGAATGGGTCAAGTCAATCACATCATTCTCCTAATGATGTGATCTCGTTTATCAAATGACAACTCATGTTTATGGTTAGGAAACATAACCATCTTTGATTAACGAGCTAGTCAAGTAGAGGCATACTAGTGACACTCTGTTTGTCTATGTATTCACACATGTATTATGTTTCCGGTTAATACAATTCTAGCATGAATAAAAAACATTTATCATGAAATAAGGAAATAAATAATAACTTTATTATTGCCTCTAGGGCATATTTCCTTCGGTCACTTCCCCTCTAAGTCCTACGTGTGTCTTCTGGTCCAGGAAAAATCATCGTAAAGTTTTATTCCGTTTGGACTCCGTTGATATTCCTTCTCTATAAAACTCAAAAACAAGGAAAAAACATAAACTGGCATTGGGCTCTGGGTTAATAAGTTAGTCCCAAAAATAATATAAAATAACATATTAATGCATATAAAACATCCAAAACAAATCATATGATAGCATGGAAAAATCAAAAATTATAGATACGTTGGAGACGTATCTCTTGCGGCGGCAGAAAAGTATTTTCGTGGATGCTTCTGATGTTGGGGAATATTTGAGAATATATAGAGGTGGAATTAGGGTTGGATGACCCCCGAGGGGTCCACAAGCCCTCAGGGCGCCCCCTGGGGCGCATCTTAGAGGCTTTTGGCCTCATCGGGGCTCTTCTATCCCTCTCTCCATGTCACGTAGGTGTCTTCTCGTCCAAGAAAAATCATCGTAAAGTTTTATTTCGTTTGGACTCCATTTGATATTCCTTTTCTGTAAAACTCAAAAACAACAAAAAAACAGAAACTGGCACCGGGCTCTAGGTTAATAAGTTAGTCCCAATAGTAATATAAAATAGCATATTAATGCATACAAAACATCCAAAATAGATAATATAATAGCATGGAACAATCAAAAATTATAGATACGTTGGAGACTTATCACTTGTCCTTGCCTTTTAGCTGGTGGTCTTGTGGTGGAAGATCATCTTGAGCTTGTGTTCCCTCAAAAGAAGTGGGGTCATACTTCTCTTGATGAAGAAAAAACTCCGTCTTGGGGTATTGATCTTCTTCCCATTCAACTCCATTGGCATTGAACTTCCGTTCAAAACCAATACCTTGATTCTTTCGGTGTCTTCCTTGCTTGCGTACAATTTCCTCAAATTGCTTACTCCTGGCAAGGCTCTTGTAAACACCTTTCTCTATAATTCCCTTCAATAAGCTATTTTCTTGCTCAAGTGTAACCTGGCTAAGAGAACCATTAGTGGAATCAAGACAACTACTAGAAGCAAAAACATTTGATTTAGCATGGTTATTGTTACTACTAGAAGAAGAATCTTTCTTGCTCTTGTTCCTAGATTTTACTTGTGGCATATAAGTAGATAGGAGGAGATGTTTGGCAATGTAAGAAGAACTCTTCTTTCAAATATCATCGTTGATAGCTTTTAGGAACTCATGCTCTTGCTCTAAATTTAGCTTCTCGAAGCGTAGCTTCTCATGAGTCCTTAGGAGCTCTCTATGATCCTCTTGAGTTGTTTCATGAGCTAACTTAAGGGTTTTAGTTATTTAGTTAGACGCTCAATATCCTTCTTATCATTGTCATTCATTTCATCTTGATTAGCATGATTACTAGCAAGTTCATCACATATTTTTTTCACTAGTTTTGTCAACAAGTAAATCATCATCACCTAGCAAATCATCTTCATCACTATCAAAATCAAGATACTCGAGGTATGATACCTTGGGGCCTTTAGCCATGAAGCATCTTCCAATTACTTCATTTGGTGATTCAAATATGTCATAGGAATTGGATGACACTACTGCAAGACCGGCAACACCTTCATCTTGAGTATAGTCGGAGTAGGAGTGATAGCCTCTCTCGGAGTAGTTGTCGGAGTCGGAGTCGGAACCGGATACCCATTCACCAACGTGAGCTTGATGTCTTCATCTTGTATAACTCTTTTATGACTTGTCCTTCCTTTCCGAATCCTTGCTTCTACGAGAGGGTCTTCGTTCATAACAATCATCTCTACTCCTTCTCTCTCTTGGAGGCGATTCATCCCTTCTACTTCTCCTTTTTAGGGAACCGTACACTCATTGGAGTACACTCATTGGAGTAGGGCCTTTCGAATCCTTGCTTCTACGAGAGGGCCTTCTCTTTTCTTGTAGGGAACCGTACACTCGTTGGAGTAGTGTTCGGGTCTTCCACAATTGTAGCAATTACGATCACGGCTGGAAGATCTTTTGTCATTGTAGGACCTTGACTTGGAGCTTCTCTCGTTGCTTCTATTCTTGTAGAATTTGTTGAAGTTCTTTGCCATTAAGCTCAATTCTTCATTAGAGACTAGCTTGTCACTTGATGTTGTAGGAGCATCACTTGAAGCTTTGTAAGCACCACTTGACTTATTGTGAAGCTCATCCTTATCCTTGAGTGACATCTCATGAGCAACAATTCTACCAATGACTTCCATGGGCTTGAGATCTTTTTAATTGGGCATCATTTGGATCAATGTGCACATGGTATCCTATTTTCCATCCAAGGATCTAAGGATCTTCTTGATGATGAATTTGCCGGTCATCTCTTCATTCCTAAGCCGGCAATCTCATTTGTGATGAGAGCAAGACTAGAGTACATTTTGGCGACTCCTTCACCATCCATCATCTTGAACTTGTGAAGTTGACTTTGAAACACATCCAACTTGGATTCCTTGACAGACTCGGTACCTTCGTGCATATCAACCAAAGTATCCCAAATTTCTTTTGCATTCTCAAGGCGGCTAATTTTGTTGAATTCTTCGGGGCACAATCCATTGAAGAGAATATCGCAATCTTGAGCATTGTATTGCAACATCTTCAATTCTTCCGCGGTTGCTTCTCGATCCGGTTCTCTACCATCTTCAAAGTATTCATCTTGCAAGCCAATACGAACAACAACCCAAATGGCAGGGTTATGACCAAGAATATGCATTTTCATCTTATGCTTCCAACTAGCAAATTTTTTACCATCAAAGTAAGGACCTCTACGGTGGTAATATCCCTCGCTAGACGCCATACTCTCCTAGGTTGTGAAACCAAGGCTATGATCACCAAAGCTATGGAAATCAAGGCTAATGGAGACCAAAGCTCTAATACCACTTGTACTATCAAAAGTATGTCTAGAGGGTGGGGTTATTAGACTACTTGACTAAATAAAATCTATCATTTTCCCAATTTTAGTTGTGGGCAGATTTTAGCTATTAGCACAAGTCAAGAAATCAACCTACACATGCATTTCTAAGAGTATAGCAGCGGAAAGTGAAACATTGCATATAAAGGTAAAGGGAAGGGTATGGAGAAGGGAAACACAATGGAGACACGGAGATTTTTGGCGTAGTTCTGATAGGTGGTGCTATCATGCGTCCACGTTGATGGAGACTTCAACCCATGAAGGGTAACGGCTGCACGAGTCCATGAAGGGATCCACCCACGAAGAAGCAACCTTGTCTATCGCACCATGGCCATCGCCCATGAAGGACTTGCCTCACTCGGGTGGATCTTCACAAAGTAGGCGATCTCCTTGCCCTTACAAACTTCTTGGTTCAACTTCACATCACAACGAAGACTCCCAAGCGACACCTAACCAATCTAGGAGACATCACTCTCCAAAAGGTAATAGATGGTGTGTAGATGATGAACTCCTTGCTCTTGTGCTTCAAATGATAGTATCCCCAACACTCAACTCTCTCACACAGATTTGGCTATGGTGTAAGAGGGATTTGAGTGGAAAGCAACTTGGGGAAGGCTAGAAATCAAGGTTCAAAAGGTTGGATTGGAATCTCTTGATCTCAACACATGAGTATGTGGCTCTCTCTCACAGAAAATGGATGGTGGAAGTGTAGGCACATTCTGATGGCTCTCTCTCAAATGGAGATGGGGGTGGAGGGGTATATATATCCTTCACAGAAAATCCAACTATTACACACATTTGACTCATCTCGGTGGGACCGAATAGTTAAACTCGGTGGCACCGATCAGTTAAAAAATGTGAACGTTAGGAATCTCGATAGGAGTGGCTGGAACAACTTGGTGGGACCGATGTGCTAGGGCTTAGGGCAAACATCATCTCGGTGGCGCCGCTTGCATCAACTCGATGGGACCGGAGTGAAGCAATAAGCAACAGAAAATCTGACAAGCCAACTCGGTGAGACCGATTGCATAAACTCGGTGAAACCGAAGCGAATGCAATAGATCATAGAGTGTTGGCAAGGCCATCTTGGTGGGACCGAGATCCGTATCAGTGAGACCGAACTATTAGGGTTTTTGGTAGTGGCTATGTCATATGAACTTGGTGGCTCCGGATAGAAAGAACCGGTGGAGCCGAGTTGGCAATTTAGGTTTGGACATATTTGGATGGAGAAAGTGGCTGGGGGTTTTGGAGCAATATCACTAAGCATTTGAGCAAGTAGACCATTAAGCAACACTTGATCCCCTTTTAATAGTATTAGCTTTCCTATGGACTCAATGTGATCTTGGATCACTTAAAATAGAAATGAAGAGTCTTGAGCTTATGCCAATATTTGTCCTTCTCATTTTGAGGGGTCCACATCTCTAGTTCATGCCATGCCAATCATTGAACATCCTGAAATATTTATCTTGAATGGACATTATTTCAATGAGCTATACGTTGTTATGAATTACCAAAACCACTCGGGGATCAGTGAGGGAGTCCTGGACTAAGGGGTCCTCGGGCATCCGGCCTGTTATCCATGGGCCGGACTGGTGGGCTATGAAGACATGAAGGCCGAAGACTGCACCGTGTCCGGATTGGACTCTACTTGGCGTGGAAGGCAAGCTTGGCGACCAAAGATTCCTTCTTATGTAACCGACTCCATGTAAACCCTAGATCCCATCGATGTCTATATAAACTGAAGGGGATAGTCCGGAAAGGACACCACATATACTCATTACCATATTCATAGGCTAGACTTCTAGGGTTTAGCCATTACGATCTCATGGTAGATCAAATCTTGTAATACTCATATTCATCAAGATCAATCAAGCAGGAAGATGGGTATTACCTCCATAGAGAGGGCCCGAACCTGGGTAAACATCGTGTCCCCTGTCTCCTGTTACCATCGATCCTAGGCGCGTAGTTCGGGACCCCCTACCCGAGAACCGCCGGTTTTGAAACCGACATTGGTGCTTTCATTGAGAGTTCCACTATGTCGTCGATGAAAGGCTCGATGGCTCACCTTGTCATTAAAGACAACATTACTGCGGGGGTAGTTTTGGCCCCAGGCCAAACCCTCCGGCGGGGCGACTTTACTATGATCACCCGTTCGGCCGCGGAGCCGACGATGACCTCTCGGGCCATGGAAAATCCCCTTCGCATCAACTCTGAGCACTCCAAGCAGATGGATCCGGTTGAGTTTTCATCCTTAAATGAGCTCCTAGATCGCATCGCCGCTTTGGGAATCATCACAGATTATGATCAGATCGGGCCTAAAACCGATCAGGGAGAAACTGAAACTCCACCGGTCACCCACCAGATCGTGGCAGTCCTGGAGCAGGACGGTGAGTCTTCTTCTATATTGAGGACGGACTATGTTCGAGTCACGGTTCATGAAGAGCCGGATACTCACCCGCGAAAGGACGCAACCAGCCCTCCGAACATAGCATCGGACGGCGGTTCCAAACAATCAGAAGATATTCCGGAACCCGGACTGTCTAGTCCGGAAGGTCGTCGGACTCCGGACAACCAGTTACGTCAGGGTTAGGATTTAATTCCACCCTGTCAGTGTCAAAACCGGCGGATCTCGGGTAGGGGGTCCCGAACTGTGCGTCTTGGATCGATGGTATCAGGAGACGGGGGCACGATGTTTACCCAGGTTCGGGGCCTCTCTATGGAGGTAAAACCCTACGTACTGCTTGATTGATATTGATGAATATGAGTGTTACAAGAGTGGATCTACCACGAGATCATAATGGCTAAACCCTCGAAGTCTAGCCTATGTGGGTATGGTAATGAGTATATGTTGTGTCCTTTCCGGACTATCCCCTTCGGTTTATATAGACACCGAGGGGATCTAGGGTTTACATGGAGTCAGTTACATAAGAAGGAATCTTCGGTTGCCAAGCTTGCCTTCGCCAAGTAGAGTCCAATCCCGACACGGTGCAATCTTCGGCCTTCATGTCTTCACAGCCCATCAGTCCGACCCATGGATAACAGGTCGGACGCCCGAGGACCCCTTAGTCCAGGACTCCCTCAGTAGCCCTTGAACCTGGCTTCAATGACGAGGAGTCCGGCATGCAGATTGTCTTCGGAATTGCAAGGCGGGTTCCCCTTTCTCCGAACTCCAAGATAGTGTTCGGATGCAGCAATAGTATCCGGACCTGTCACACACACACAACCGCAGAGATAATATAATATTTGCACGAATCTAATATGTTGACAGCTTTTTCCCAACACGACATCACGTCTGTCCGGTTATAATTTTGAACCGTTTTTCTTCAGCCGATCCACGCTACGAGGCATGGTTGCTACTGGCACGTCTTGTCAAAGCAGAGATCGTGTCCCCTTATTGCGGGAGTCTCATTAATGCGGGCATGGGTAACTCAACCATGTCATTTATACAGCCCTAGGGAACAGGCGAATCCTAAGGCAAGTGAGGAGGCGTTTAATATTTGATGCCTTTATAAGGGGATAAGGATTCCCTCTTTCTCTCCTCATGCTCTCTCTCTCTCTGTCTCCGCCTTTCCGATCTAAAGCTCCAACGCCCAAGCTCTCATCTCCTTTCCACTCAAGCAACCATGTACGGATCTGGTGGTCAGGGCAACTGGATGGTCTCCTCCGTCAAGGAGGAGGACATTACTAAGCTCCGGGCGGCCGGATATTTGGTGAAGGAGATCGCCCATCGTCTGCCAGCCGAGGGACAAGTTGTCCCCACGCCGGAGCCCACAGAGAGGGTGGTATTCATCCCCCATTTCTTCCTTGGGCTAGGGTTTCCACTCCACCCTTTCGTCTGCGGGCTGATGTACTATTACGGGATAGATTTCCATGATCTGTCCCCAAATTCCTTCCTCAACATCTCAACGTTTATCGTCGTGTGCGAGGCCTTCCTCCGCATCCATCCCCACTTCGGGCTATGGCTCAAGGTCTTCAACGTGAAGCCGAAGGTGGTGGATGGCCAGCACGCGGAGTGCGGAGGGGCCATGGTGAGCAAGCTATCCAACGTCTCCTGGCCCAAAGGCACCTTTGTGGAGACAGTAAAGGAATGGCAGAAGCAATGGTTCTACATCACAGAACCTCGCGGCGCCACCTGGGCCACAGCTGCCGAATTCTGCCCCAGCGCTCCCATGCGACTCACCTCCTGGGTCGAGAAGAGTCCGGACTGGTGTTCACCTGACGAGCTGATAGTGCTGCAGATGTGCATTGAAAGCATGGTGACCAAGGACGTCAAGCTCGTTGACATTATCCAGGTGATGCTAATCCACTGGATTCTTCCGTGTCAGCGTCGAAGCCGCCCTTTATGGGAGTTCAATTCGAAGAAGCACCAGACCCTGAAAAGGCTCTTCGACACTTCTCACGAAGGGGCCTGGAAGTTGCTCTTCAAGGGCAACGAGAAGCCACCGGCCACGGACTCAGACCGTGGTCACAATTGTAACCGCCCCGTCAGCGAAGTATGTTACTTTTGACGTATTCCCAACTTAAATGTTTCGAGGATGATGTCCAAGATCTTGGTATTCCTCTCTTAGGACTGGGTGGAGAGGGCGAAGCGGATCCAGTGTCCGGCTCCGTTGCCCGAAGAACCAGTCATCCTGCGCTTGGCGAGGATGCTGGTACCGGCGCCATACATGGTGCCAGAGAAGAAGGCTAAGAAGAAATCCAAGGGGGCCAAGAGCGGCCCCCGTCGCAAGGGCACTTCGGACGCGGCGTCCGGAGACGACAAGGCCCATTCCTCTGTCCCTGAGGACAACAACAAGGAAGAGGAGGAGGAGGAAAACAACCCTCCTCCCGAGGAGAAGAAGAAGAAGAGGGTGGCCTCGACACATCTGGAGGCGCAAGCGCCCAAAAAGGGTAAGGGCGCCCCAGCGGTTGAGTCCGCGTGGGACATCGACAGTAGTCTGGAGTGTCGCCCCCGTACCAGGCCCCAGGCCGCATCGTAAGTGACATGGCTTATTTATGCGCACATCCAGCCCTTTCTTTTTATTATTCTAACATGGTTAATCCACACTATTGCAGTCCGGCCCGTGACCTTATCCAGCAATCCTCATCTGGAGGTTCATTGGCTCCGCGGAGATGGCGAGCATGTCGCCACTGCCTGCTTACTCCCCCGGGGCCAGGGACGACATCGAAGTGTTATCCTGGAGGACCGCTCCGAAGGGAGGAGCCCAGGACGTTGTCCGGGAGGTGCCACAAGGCAGGACCTCCACTGCCGGACACATGGGGGAGTCAATCCCCATGGAGACTGGCGAAGAGGGTCGTATCCAGTTCAGCCCCCAGCCGAATACGATTCTGGAGACCCATATGGCTCCGGAATCGGGTGAGCAGCCCCCTTTGAAGGAGGGGGTGCTTCGCTTCCACCGGTGGCTCCTGTCCATCCAGGAGCGCCAGATGACTTGATGGGGGCGCTACAAAGCGCCTCCATCATGGACGAGCACCGTATCCTTATGGATGCAGTGATCAAGAAGGTTCAGTCTGCCAAGAGCGGACTGAATGAAGCCTACAGCAGCCTGTTAACAGGTTTCGAGGTAAGAAAAGAGAAAAAACGTATAGTCCGTAGCCCCTGAGATGTTGTCCGGTGTTCGGCGAGGAGAATAGGACAGGGGATCAATCCTTAATTATAAGAGGTTGACTGAATATGTATCAATAAGCAGGCGTCCCTGTTGGCCGCGACCTCGCATGCTGCCGAGGTCTCCGAGCTGAAGCGGAGGCTGGAGTGGACCGAGAATGAGCTCGGCGAGGTTAAGGTTCGGCTCCAGGAGAAGCAAGGTGAGGAACGACTTGCTATATGTTCCGGAAAGGATAAGCGTTTTATATCGATAGCGGTATTGTGATATGTGCAGAAGCTGCGACCGAAGCCGAGGCCCTGAGGAAGGCCCTGGGCGAGGCCGAGGAGCAAGTTGTCTAGCAGCAAGCCGCCCGTAAGAAGCTAACGGCCCGGGTCAAAGAAGTCCACCAGGAGCTCCAGGATGCGGTGAAAAAATGTGAGGCCTTGGAGCGTGATGCGTCGGTTTGAGGGACCGAACTCGCCAAGGCTTAGAAGAGCATGGAGACCGCACGGAAAGATGCCCAGGCCGCCCGCCAGGAGATCCAGGAGGCTAAGAAGATCACAGCGGGTAAGGCAATTAAGATGCAAAGAAAGTATGCGGAGAAGCAGTACCTTTTGCTAACCCGGATTCGAAGTTCCCCAGGGGCTTTTGCGGATTTGCCACGCAGTGTATCAGACGCCGTGGAGTTCTATCGAGCTAAAGGAGGGGGTTCTTAGAAGAGGCTCTTCTAGTCGCAGTATGCGGTACCAGAGCATCCCGTGTCCTTCACCGATCAGCTGAAACAGCTGGTGGAGCTGCATAGGGTGGCCGAACTAGCCATTAAGGATGTGATAATCCGGCTGTGGCCAGCCGAAGCTATTCCTAGTAGCTACTTCGGACTCGTGAGGCGGATGGTGAATGTCCGTCCTCAGCTGGACGTTATCAAGCGCTCCGTCTGTATTGAAGGTGCCCGTATGGCCTTCGCTCGCTATAAGATGTGGTGGGCGAAGATGAACGATGTTGAAGTCGCCAGCGGGCCGCCGGAGGGCAAGGAGCACCGCACAACCGAGCGATATTTCGAGGATGTTGTAGAAGGGTCTCGGCTTGTAGTGGCACAATGTTCGCAGGATGTTGTATTTGAATAAATGTATTCATGTTGCCTTTGTCTTGTATTATGGGAACAAAGCCAGTTTTGTAAAGTAATTTTATTATGCTTTGAATTGTTTCCTCCTGTGCGGCCGTGTTGTGTGTAATCTGAGGGTTGGCCAATCGTCGGCTTCTGCCCTCATGTAGATAGTACGGAGGTGTTCGGGATGGAATCTAAACAATCTTGATCCAATTATATGGTCCTTGAAGGAGTTGTTTAGCGCAACGAACAAGGCAATCAGACTTTATGGCTTTAACGCCCTCACTTAGCCATAGGAGTTTTATAATAAAGCATGGGCGCAGCCCCTGGTTTAATCCAGAGTACTATCAGCATATGATCGGGAAGTGTCGATCTCTCGCGTAACACGGAAAAAATCTCCAACAATTTGTAACCCTTGAGTAGCTGACCGGCTCTCGCCACATCATGACAGTCAGTTTTTGGCTTTCTCTACTAAGGTGCTCGTCTGGTCAAAGCCAGGGCACAATCGCAGTAGTTCTCCCTTTACTACCCTAGCCGATGGAGCGGAACGTAGGGTAGCAAGCACAGGAGTCGGGCAACCCAACTATTAACGAAAGACATGATTCGGAGCCAATGCATGTAATGCTAAATTCAGGGTGCCGAACATATATAAGAAGTGTTCGGACTGTGTTGCCGTATTGTGGGGCGACAGGTAGCCCTTGGCGAATATTAAACGTAAAAGAGTGTCGATGCAGCAAATAAGCAGATCGAAAATAAAAACGAAGTAAGAAGCGAAAACCATAGGAACTGGGCCACGAACCATTTTATTATAACTGGATGGATACGTCAAGGCGTATCTTGTACAGATGGTGTGAGAAGTATCCGGCCATTTAACATGCCGGCATCAATAGGGCGCAGCATGCGGGTCCTGAGAAATAAGTATGAATACCGTCAAGAAGAACGTATAAAGGTTACCCTACACACCTGTGTTGCTTGCCTCCGTTGTATTTCAGTCCTTCTAAAGGACTTGACATCAGTCCTGCGGGAAAAGGTGCCTGAAACAAGAAAAAGAAGTAAAGTATGTGTGTCCGGGATCGGTCTGGCCGGATTGTAGACCCCGGGTTATCTCGTGCCTCCGTCGATGTCCATGGAATTTTGAGTGCGTAATTGTGTACGTGTGGTACGAATGCCACTACCTTATTGGGGCTGGGACGGAGGCCGAATTGCTAGTCGAGCTCTTGATGAGCCGCGTTGTCCTGTTGCAGTGTAGTTCGAACCCGCTTGATGGTGTCCAGGGGCTCGGCAGCTGGGTTATAATGCTGCTTGAGAAGGCCGCTCTCTGCTTCAGCTGCTAGGGCGGCGGTCTGCTCCTCTGTTCGGAGGGAGCATTCCGTATTGCCATGGACTATTATGACGCCGTGTGGACCGGGCATCTTGAGCTTGAGATAAGCATAGTGTGGCACTGCGTTAAATCTAGCAAATGCGGTTCGTCCGAGCAGTGCATGGTAACCGCTGTGGAAGGGGACGATATCGAAGATTAACTCTTCGCTTCGGAAGTTTTCCGGAGAACAAAGACCACCTCCAGCGTGATTGAGCCCATACAGCGGGCCTATACACCTGGTATGACTCCTTTAAAGGTAGTCTTTGTGGGTTTGATTCGTGAGGGATTAATGCCCATCTTCTGTATTGTATCCTGGTATAGCAGGTTGAGGCTGCTTCCCCCATCCATCAGGACTCTTGTTAGGTGGAATCCGTTGATGATTGGGTCAAGGACCAGTGCGGCCAAACCGCCATGGCGGATACTGGTCGGATGATCTCGTCGATCAAAGGTGATCGGAAATGACGACCATGGGTTGAACTTCGGGGGACTGGCTCTACCGCATAGACGTCCCTGAGTGCTCGTTTGCGCTCCTTTCTAGGGAAGTGTGTGGCGTATATCATGTTCACCGTTTTGACTTGGGGGGATTTCTTCTGTCCCCCGATGTTCGGCTGCCGGGGCTCTTCATCCTCGTCCTCACTTTGTGATCCCTTTTCTTTGTTTTCGGCATTTAACTTGCCAGCCTGCTTGAAGACCCAACAGTCCCTGTTGGTATGATTGGCTTGCTTATCCGAGGTGCCATGAATTTGGCACAGACGGTCGAGTATGCGGTCCAGGCTAGAACGTCCTTCGTTGTTTCTTTTGTAGGGTTTCTTCCGTTGGCCATACTTGGAGCCACTGAATCCGGCGTTGACTGTGGTGTCTTCAGTGTTGTCGCCATTGCTTCTACGTTTGTGTCTATTGCACCGGAGCTTGCCCGTGTTGTTCTTGGCCTCTGTAGGGCCTGCCTCACTAGCTGTGTTTTTGCTATGAGCCAGCCAGTTGTCCTCACCTGCGCAAAAGCGGGTCATGAGTGCCGTAAGGGCTGCCATTGACTTCGGCTTTTCTTGTCCGAGATGGCGTGCTAGCCATTCGTCACGGATGCTGTGTTTGAGGGCTGCTAGGGCCTCGGTGTCCGGACAGTCGACGATCTGGTTCTTTTTGGTTAGGACCCTAGTCCAGAATTTTCTGGCCGATTCTCCGGGTTGTTGAACTATGTGGCTTAGGTCATCGGCATCTGGTGGCCGGACATAAGTCCCTTGGAAGTTCTCGAGGAAAGCCTCTTCCAAGTCCTCCCAGTTGCCGATTGAGTTCTCAGGCAGGCTATTTAACCAGTGCCGAGCTGGTCCTTTGAGTTTTAATGGGAGGTATTTGATGGCATGGAGGTCGTCTCCTCGGGCCATGTGGATGTTGAGAATGAAATCCTCGATCCATACTGCAGGATTGGTTGTGCCGTCGTATGATTCGATATTGACGGGCTTGAACCCCTCGAGGAATTCATGATCCAGTACTTCATCTGTGAAGCAGAGCCGGTGTGCGGCGCCTCTATATCGGGCCACATCGTGGCGGAGCTCTGAAGGAGTCCGTCTGCGGCATTCGGCTGGAGCGTGGTTAGGTTTGTCACATCCGAATAAGTAGCCGTCGTCGTGCCTCGAGGCATGTCCTCGTGATCCGTAGATCGATCTTGTGTGTCCTGCTCTACTATCCAGGGTCTATAGGAGGTCGTACGTATGACTCCGGACTCTTCCGTCCCTATTTTGATGGGGTGGTGGGGCGGTCTACTGTTCGGCCTGAGTTGCCGCTTTATCTCGACCGCGGGGTGGCTGTTCCGCCGCCCTGTCCCGACCACGTGGTGGTCGATCCGCATTACGCGAGGGAGATATATGCTTCGGCGCCTCCTCATCGAATTGAGGTAGCAGTCTACGTTTCGGGTAGCTCTTGGCTGGGCGGTTGAGGCCGTATTCCTTGGCTGTCAGGACATCAGTCCATCTGTCGACGAGCAGGTCTTGTTCAGCTTGAAGCCGCTGTTGTTTCTTTTTCAGGCTCCTTGCAATGGCTATGAGCTGAAGCTTGAAGCGCTCCTGCTCGAGAGGATCCTCAGGCACGATGAAGTATTCGTTGCCAAGGCTTGTCTCCTCCTTGGAGGGCGGACGGTAACTATCATCCTCCGGGTCATCTTCTATGGCCTGTTCATCAGGGTTGTCTTGCCTGCTGTCGTGTTCCTGTATGGATGTGGCCCCGGCGGGGTTTTCACTGTTTTCGGCGTCGCCCGGAGTATTATTTTCTCCGGTGCCAGTGTTGTCATCCTTTGAGCGGCGGGGCTTGGGGCGGCATTTGGGCCGCCGGCGCTTGGACTGTGTCTCAGAGGTTTTATTCGCATCCGGCTCTTCTTTGTCGTCGCCAGATCCTTTAGGTGTATCAACCATGTACACGTCGTATGAAGAGGTGGCCGTCCAACGTCCAGTAAATGGCGGGTCTTGGCCTTGCTCCTTGTCGGATCGTCGTCCATACCATCGATGTCTTCGGAGCCATAGTCGAGCACGTCGGTTAAGTCATCGACGGTGGCTATGAAGTGGGTGGCGGGTGGGAAGCAAAATTCCTCATCATCCATCTCTAGCTCGAACCGGACATAGTTCGGCTGTGAGTCCTTTTCCAAGGACAATTTCTTTAAAGATTTTAGCACTTCACCCAAAGGCGAGTGCTAGAACACGTTAGCAGCACTGAACTCGAAGATCGATAACCGATCTAGCTCGGTGTCCGCGGGTGTACATAGTCCGGAACTTATAGCCGGAGATGAGTCCAAAGTTCCGTTAAAGCGAATATCGCAGGGCGTTGAGTCCACGTGCGGCTCCAACGCCGCGGACTCTAAGGCCTCGGATGGCTCGATCTGCTTTGGCTCTAAGGTCGTTGCAGCCGCAAGGACCATCTCTTGGGTGTGATCCGATGACAGATTTAAGTCACGTTCATCGGGATGAGGGGGAGCGATTGCCACGGGCTCAAGTCCCTCGAAGATCAAGTCTCCATGGATATCCGCGGCGTAGTTCAAGCTTCCTAATCCGACATGATGGCCAGGGGCGTAGCTGTCGATCTCCTCCAGATGGCCAAGCGAGTTGGCCCTCAGTACGAAGCCGCCGAATACGAGGATCTGTCCAGGGAGGAAGGTTCCTCCTCGGGCAGCGTCATTATTGACGATTGAGGGGGCCATCGAACCTTTTGTCGACGACACAGTGGAACTCTCAATGAAAGCACCAATGTCGGTGTCAAAACCGGCGGATCTTGGGTAGGGGGTCCCAAACTATGCGTCTTGGATCGATGGTAACAGGATACGGGGGACACAATGTTTACCCAGGTTCGGGCCCTCTCTATGGAGGTAAAACCCTACGTCACCCTTGATTGATATTGATGAATATGAGTGCTACAAGAGTGGATCTACCACGAGATCATAATGGCTAAACCCTAGAAGTCTAGCCTATGTGGGTATGGTAATGAGTATATGTCGTGTCCTTTCCGGACTATCCCCTTCGGTTTATATAGACACCGAGGGGATCTAGGGTTTACATGGAGTCGGTTACATAAGAAGGAATCTTCAGTCGCCAAGCTTTCCTTCCATGCCAAGTAGAGTCCAATCCGGACACGGTGCAGTCTTCGGCCTTCATGTCTTCACAGCTATCAGTCCGGCCCATAGATAACAGGCTGGACGCCCGAGGACCCCTTAGTCCAGGACTCCCTCACACCCACCCACTCGGACATAGAGGCTCTCATGAGTATAAAACAACAATCTCAGGAGAAGGTCCACCACATTTGGGCCAGATTCCTCCTTGTCAAGGACAAGGTAAAAGATTGCCGTGACGAGGACGCAGTATTAGCGTTCTGCAAAAACTGTGCGGACGAAGGAATCCTCAATGCCATCAATCGACGCCGCATACTAAAATTTGTTGACTTGGCAACCATCGTACAAAAATACTGCGCGATGGAAAGCGCCTAGGAAACTCGGGCAGCTCGCTAGGAACCACCAGCCCCAACCCAACTTCCCCTACAGGTGAAAAGGGCGTCCCCTCGGGGCACACCCAGTCCAACAGTCAAAAAACACAAAGCCACTATACGGCACGGCACCGTTCTGGAAGGGTGGCTCGATGGCCCATGCAAATACATACAACAACAGATACCGTGGCAACCCACAGCCTTAGAGCATGTTGGATACTACGACAGGTAGCCAAGAGCGGCGAGGACATCCTTATCAAGGACGCACCAGAACAACACCCCCCAGAAGACGATGAACCAAGAGTATTGACAGTCTTCGAGACATTCACTTCAAATAACAAGCGTGAAAGGGCACTTCGCGAGCTCAACAAAGTCTGCCAAATCGCTGAAACCCATGGAACGACACGGCTATAACATTCAATGATGGAGACGAACCAAAGTATAGAACAGTACAAGCACCAGCCGCCTTAGTCCTCAGCCCCATCGTGGATGGGTTTCGACTCACCAACGTCCTCATGGACGGCGGCAGCGGACTTAATCTCATTTATGAGGACACACTCCATAAAATGGAAATAGACAGGAGCCGCCTCAAACAAAGTAACACAACCTTTCGAGGAATTATTCCTAGTCGGGAGGCGCGGTGCGCGGGCAAAATCGCACTTGACGTGGTATTCAGATCGCCAGAGAACTATTGGTCCGAAGAAATAACCTTCCAAGTGGCCCCTTTCAGCAGCGGATATCACGCCCTGTTGGGGCGGGATGCTTTTACACGCTTCCAAGCTATACCTCACTACGGATATATGAATCTCAAAATGCCCGGACCAAACGGTATAATCACTCTTGTCAGTGATCTGGACATAGCACTCCACGCTGAAAACAAAACCGCATCCCTGGCCCTGGAGGCGCTATCCAAAGCCCTCGCGGCCAAAGAATTAACCGCACTACGCTCCACAGTGGACAGGGACGATGTGATCCTCGACAAATGCCCCAAATCCACCTCGTTCAAACTAGCAGAAGAAATAGTCAAATTCCAGGTCCCCCCAACGAACCCCAAGAAGACAGCATCCATCGGAGCACAACTGAACCCAACAGTTGACGCCGCACTACGAGAATTCCTGCGTGAAAACTGGGACATATTTGCCTGGCACCCTTCGGACATGCCAGGGATCCCACGCAAGCTGGCCAAACATAGCCTCAATTGTTGGGGAACGTAGTAATTTCAAAATTTTCCTACGCACACGCAAGATCATGGTGATGCATAGCAACGAGAGGGGAGAGTGTAGTCTACGTACCCTCGTAGACCAACAGCGGAAGCGTTATGACAACGCGGTTGATGTAGTCGTACGTCTTCACGGCCCGACCGATCAAGCACCGAAACTACGGCACCTCCGAGTTCTAGCACACGTTCAGCTCGATGACGATCCCCGGACTCCGATCCAGCAAAGTGTCGGGGAAGAGTTCCGTCAGCACGACGGCGTGGTGACGATCTTGATGTTCTCACCGTCGCAGGGCTTCGCCTAAGCACCGCTACAATATTATCGAGGATGTATGGTGGAGGGGGGCACCGCACACGGCTAAGGAACGATCTCAAGATCAACTTGTGTGTCTAGAGGTGCCCCCTGCCCCCGTATATAAAGGAGCAAGGGGGAGGCCGGCCGGCCCTTGGGGCGCGCCAGGAGGAGGAGTCCTCCTCCTAGTAGGAGTAGGACTCCCTCTTTCCTACTCCTACTAGGAGGGGGAAAGGAAGGGGGAGAGGGAGAAGGAAAGGGGGGCGCCCCCCTCTCCTAGTCCAATTCGGACCAGAGGGGGAGGGGGCACGCGGCCCACCCTGGCCGCCCCTCTCTCTCTCCACTAGGGCCCATAAGGCCCATTACTTCTCCCGGGGGTTCCGGTAACCCTCCGGCACTCCGGTTTTCTCGAAATCACCCGGAACACTTCCGGTGTCCGAATATAGCCGTCCAATATATCAATCTTTATGTCTCGACCATTTCGAGACTCCTCGTCATGTCCGTGATCACATCCGGGACTCCGAACAAACTTCGGTACATCAAATATAAACTCATAATAAACTGTCATCGAACTTAAGCGTGCGGACCCTACGGGTTCGAGAACAATGTAGACATGACCGAGACACGTCTCCGGTCAATAACCAATAGCGGAACCTGGATGCTCATATTGGCTCCTACATATTCTACGAAGATCTTTATCGGTCAGACCGCATAACAACATACGTTGTTCCCTTTGTCATCGGTATGTTACTTGCCCGAGATTCGATCGTCGGTATCTCAATACCTAGTTCAATCTCGTTACCGGCAAGTCTCTTTACTCGTTCCGTAATACATCATCTGCAACTAACTCATTAGTTGCAATGCTTGCAAGGCTTATGTGATGTGCATTACCGAGAGGGCCCAGAGATACCTCTCCGACAATCGGAGTGACAAATCCTAATCTCGAAATACGCCAACCCAACATGTACCTTTGGAGACACCTGTAAGAGCTCCTTTATAATCACCCAGTTACGTTGTGATGTTTGGTAGCACACAAAGTGTTCCTTCGGCAAACGGGAGTTGCATAATCTCATAGTCATAGGAACATGTATAAGTCATGAAGAAAGCAATAGCAACATACTAAATGATCGGGTGCTAAGCTAATGGAATGGGTCATGTCAATCACATCATTCTCCTAATGATGTGATCCCGTTAATCAAATGACAACACATGTCTATGGTTAGGAAACATAACCATCTTTGATTAACGAGCTAGTCAAGTAGAGGCACACTAGTGACGTTTAGTTTGTCTATGTATTCACACAAGTATTATGTTTCCGGATAATACAATTCTAGCATGAATAATAGACATTTATCATGATATAAGGAGATAAATAATAACTTTATTATTGCCTCTAGGGCATATTTCCTTCAGTCTCCCACTTGCACTAGAGTCAATAATCTAGATTTACATAGTAATGATTCTAACACCCATGGAGCTTTGGTGCTGATCATGTTTTGCTCATGGAAGAGGCTTAGTCAACGGGTCTGCTACATTCTGATCCATATGTATCTTGCAAATCTCTATGTCTCCCACCTGGACTAGATCCCGGATGGAATTGAAGCGTCTCTTGATGTGTTTGGTTCTCTTGTGAAATCTGGATTCCTTTGCCAAGGCAATTGCACCAGTATTGTCACAAAAGATTTTCATTGGACCCCAATGCACTAGGTATGACACCTAGATCGGATATGAACTCCTTCATCCAGACTCCTTCGTTTGCTGCTTCCGAAGCAGCTATGTACTCCGCTTCACTTGTAGATCCCGCCACAACGCTTTGTTTAGAACTGCACCAACTGACAGCTCCACTGTTTAATGTAAACACGTATCCGGTTTGCGATTTAGAATCGTCCGGATCAGTGTCAAAGCTTGCATCAACATAACCATTTACGATGAGCTCTTTGTCACCTACATATACGAGAAACATATCCTTAGTCCTTTTTAGGTATTTCAGGATGTTCTTGACCGCTGTCCAGTGATCCACTCCTGGATTACTTTGGTACCTCCCTGCTAGACTTATAGCAAGACATACATCAGGTCTGGTACACAACATTGCATACATGATAGAGCCTATGGCTGAAGCATAGGGAACATCTTTCATTTTCTCTCTATCTTCTACAGTGGTCGGGCATTGAGTCTTACTCAATTTCACACCTTGTAACACAGGCAAGAATCCTTTCTTTGCTTGATCCATTTTGAACTTCTTCAAAATTTTGTCAAGGTATGTGCTTTGTGAAAGTCCAATTAAGCGTCTTGATCTATCTCTATAGATCTTAATGCCCAATATGTAAGGAGCTTCACCGAGGTCTTTCATTGAAAAACTCTTATTCAAGTATCCCTTTATGATATCCAGAAATTCTATATCATTTCCGATTAGTAATATGTCATCTACATATAATATCAGAAATGCTATAGAGCTCCCACTCACTTTCTTGTAAATACAGGCTTCTCCAAAAGTCTGTACAAAACCAAATGCTTTGATCACATTATCAAAGCATTTATTCCAACTCCGAGAGGCTTGCACCAGGCCATAAATGGATCGCTGGATCTTGCACACTTTGTTAGCTCCCTTTGGATCGTGGCTGCATCATATACAACTCTTCTTCCAGGAAATCCATCAGGAATGCAGTTTTTGACATCCCATCTGCCAAAATTTCATATCATAAAAATGCGGCAATTGCTAACATGATTCGGACAGACTTAAGCATCGCCTACGGGTGAGAAGGTCTCATCGTAAGTCAATCCCTTGAACTTGTCGAAAAACTTTTTGCGACAAGTCGGAGCCTTTGTAGATCAGTAACATTACCGTCAGCGTCAGTCTTCTTCTTGAAAGATCCATTTATTCTCAATTGTTGCCGATCATTGGGCAAGTCAACCAAAGTCCACACTTTGTTCTCATACATGGATCCCATCTCAGATTTCATGGCTTCAAGCCATTTTGCGGAATCTGGGCTCACCATCGCTTCTTCATAGTTCGTAGGTTCATCATGATCTAGTAGCATGACTTCCAGAACAGGATTACCGTACCACTCTGGTGCGGATCTTACTCTGGTTGATCTACGAGGTTCAGTAGTAACTTGTTCTGAAGTTTCATGATCATCATCATTAGCTTCCTCACTAATTGGTGTAGGTGTCACAGAAATTGGTTTCTGTGATGTACTACTGTCCAATAAGGGAGCAGGTACAGTTACCTCATCAAGTTCTACTTTCCTCCCACTCACTTCTTTCAAGAGAAACTCCTTCTCTAGAAAGGATCCATTCTTAGCAACAAATGTCTTGGCTTTGGATCTGTGATAGAAGGTGTACCGAACTGTCTCCTTTGGGTATCCTATGAAGACACATTTCTCCGATTTGGGTTCGAGCTTATCAGGTTGAAGTTTTTTCACATAAGCATCGCAGCCCCAAACTTTTAGAAATGCCAACTTTGGTTTCTTGCCAAACCACAGTACATAAGGTGTCGTCTCAACGGATTTTGATGGTGCCCTATTTAACGTGAATGCGGCCGTCTCTAAAGCATAACTCCAAAACGGTAGCAGTAAATCTGTAAGAGACATCATAGATCGTACCATATCAAGTAAAGTACGATTACGACGTTCGAACACACCATTACGCTGTGGTGTTCCGGGTGGCGTGAGTTGTGAAACTATTCCGCATTGTTTCAAATGTAGACCAAACTCGTAACTCAAATATTCTCCTCCACGATCAGATCGTAGAAACTTTATTTTCTTGTTACGATGATTTTCAGCTTCACTGTGAAATTCTTTGAACTTTTCAAATGTTTCAGACTTATCTTTCATTAAGTAGATTATACCCATATCTGCTTAAATCATCTGTGAAGGTGAGAAAATAACGATACCCGCCCGAGCCTCAACATTCATCGACCACATACATCTGTATGTATGATTTCCAACAAATCTGTTGCTCTCTCCATAGTTACCGGAGAACGGCGTTTTAGTCATCTTGCCCATGAGGCACGGTTCGCAAGTACCAAGTGATTCATAATCAAGTGGTTCCAAAAGTCCATCAGTATGGAGTTTCTTCATGCGCTTTACACCGATATGACCTAAACGGCAGTGCCACAAATAAGTTGCACTATCATTATCAACTCTGCATCTTTTGGCTTCAACATTATGAATATGTGTACTACTATCTATCGAGATTCAAAAGAATAGACCACTCTTCAAGGGTGCATGACCATAAAAGATATTACTCATATAAATAGAACAACCATTATTCTCTGATTTAAATGAATAACCGTCTCGCATCAAACAAGATCCAGATATAATGTTCATGCTCAACGCTGGCACCAAATAACAATTATTTAGGTCTAATACTAATCCCGAAGGTAGATGTAGAGGTAGCGTGCCGACCGCGATCACATCGACTTTGGAACCATTTCCCACGCGCATCGTCACCTCGTCCTTAGCCAATCTTCGCTTAATCCGTAGTCCCCTGTTTCGAGTTGCAAATATTAGCAACAGAACCAGTATCAAATACCCAGGTGCTACTGCGAGCATTAGTAAGGTACACATCAATAACATGTATATCACATATACCTTTGTTCACCTTGCCATCCTTCTTATCCGCCAAATACTTGGGGCAGTTCCGCTTCCAGTGACCAGTCTGCTTGCAGTAGAAGCACTCAGTTTCAGGCTTAGGTCCAGACTTGGGTTTCTTCTCTTGAGCAGCAACTTGCTTGCTGTTCTTCTTGAAGTTCCCCTTCTTCTTCCCTTTGCCCTTTTTCTTGAAACTAGTGGTCTTGTTGACCATCAACACTTGATGCTCCTTCTTGATTTCTACCTCCGCAGCTTTCAGCATTGCGAAGAGCTCGGGAATTGTCTTATCATCCCTTGCATATTATAGTTCATCACGAAGCTCTTGTAGCTAGGTGGAAGTGATTGGAGAATTCTGTCAATGACGCAATCATCTGGAAGATTAACTCCCAATTGAATCAAGTGATTATTATACCCAGACATTTTGAGTATATGCTCACTGACAGAACTGTTCTCCTCCATCTTGCAGCTATAGAACTTATTGGAGACTTCATATCTCTCAATCCGGGCATTTGCTTGAAATATTAACTTCAACTCCTGGAACATCTCATATGCTCCATGACGTTCAAAACATCGTTGAAGTACCCGATTCTAAGCCGTAAAGCATGGCACATTGAACTATCGAGTAGTCATCAGCTTTGCTCTGCCAGACGTTCTTAACGTCGTCAGTTGCATCAGCAGCAGGCCTGGCACCCAGCGGTGTTCCAGGACGTAATTCTTCTGTGCAGCAATGAGGATAATCCTCAAGTTACGGACCCAGTCCGTGTAATTGCTACCATCATCTTTCAACTTTGCTTTCTCAAGGAACGCATTAAAATTCAACGGAACAACAGCACGAGCCATCTATCTACAATCAACATAAACAAGCAAGATACTATCAGGTACTAAGTTCATGATAAATTTAAGTTCAATTAATCATATTACTTAAAGAACTCCCACTTAGATAGACATCCCTCTAATCCTCTAAGTGATCACGTGATCCAAATCAACTAAACCATGTCCGATCATCACGTGAGATGGAGTAGTTTCATTGGTGAACATCACTATGTTGATCATATCTACTATATGATTCACGCTCGACCTTTCGTCTCCGTGTTCCGAGGCCATATCTGTATATGCTTGGCTCGTCAAGTATAACCTGAGTATTCCGCGTGTGCAACTGTTTTGCACCCGTTGTATTTGAACATAGAGCCTATCACACCCGATCATCACGTGGTGTCTCAGCACGAAGAACTTTCGCAACGGTGCATACTCAGGGAGAACACTTCTTGATAATTAGTGAGAGATCATCTTAAAATGCTACCGTCAATCAAAGCAAGATAAGATGCATAAAAGATAAACATCACATGCAATCAATATAAGTGATATGATATGGCCATCATCATCTTGTGCTTGTGATCTCCATCTTCGAAGCACCGTCGTGATCACCAATCGTCACCGGCGCGACACCTTGATCTTCCATCGTAGCATCGTTGTCGTCTCGCCAAATCTTATGCTTCTACGACTATTGCTACCGCTTAGTGATAAAGTAAAGCATTACAGGGACGATTGCATTGCATACAATAAAGCGACAACCATATGGCTCCTGCCAGTTGCCGATAACTCGGTTACAAAACATGATCATCTCATACAATAAAATTTAGCATCATGCCTTGACCATATCACATCACAACATGCCCTGCAAAAACAAGTTAGACGTCCTCTACTTTGTTTGTTGCAAGTTTTACGGGCTTAAGCAAGAACCAATCTTACCTACGCATCAAAAACCACAACGATAGTTTGTCAAGTTGGTGTTGTTTTAACCTTCGCAAGGACCGGGCGTAGCCACACTCGGTTCAACTAAAGTTGGAGAAACTGACACCCGCCAGCCACCTGTGTGCAAAGCACGTCGGTAGAACCAGTCTCGCGTAAGCGTACGCGTAATGTCGGTCTGGGCCGCTTCATCCAACAATACCGCCGAACCAAAGTATGACATGCTGGTAAGCAGTATGACTTATATCGCCCACAACTCACTTGTGTTCTACTCGTGCACAACATCAATGCATAAAACCAGGCTCTGATACCACTGTTGGGGAACGTAGTAATTTCAAAATTTTCCTACGCATACACAAGATCATGGTGATGCATAGCAACGAGAGGGGAGAGTGTAGTCTACGTACCCTCATAGACCGACAGCGGAAGCGTTATGACAACGCGGTTGATGTAGTCGTACGTCTTCACGGCCCGACTGATCAAGCACCGAAAGTACGGCACCTCCGAGTTCTAGCACATGTTCAGCTCGATGACGATCTCCGGACTCCGATCCAGCAAAGTGTCGGGGAAGAGTTCTGTCAGCACGACGACGTGGTGATGATCTTGATGTTCTACTGTCGCAGGGCTTCGCCTAAGCACCACTACAATATTATTGAGGACTATGGTGGAGGGGGGCACCGCACACGGCTAAGAGAACGATCTTCAAGATCAACTTGTGTGTCTAGAGGTCCCCCTGCCCCTGTATATAAAGGAGCAAGGGGGAGGCCGGCCGGCCCTTGGGGCGCGCCAAGGAGGAGGAGTCCTCCTCCTAGTAGGAGTAGGACTCCCCTCTTTCCTACTCCTACTAGGAGGGGGAAAGGAAGGGGGGACAGAGAAGGAAAGGGGGGGCGCCGCCCCCCTCTCCTAGTCCAATTCGGACCAGAGGGGGAGGGGGCACGCGGCCCACCCTGGCTGCCCCTCTCTCTCTCCACTAGGGCCCATAAAGCCCATTACTTCTCCCGGGGGGGTTTCGGTAACCCTCCGGCACTCCGGTTTTCTCCGAAATCACCCGGAACACTTCTGGTGTCCGAATATAGCCGTCCAATATATCAATCTTTATGTCTCGACCATTTCGAGACTCCTCTTCATGTCCGTGATCACATCCGGGACTCCGAACAAACTTCGGTACATCAAAATATATAAACTCATAATGAAATTGTCTGTCATCGTAACGTTAAGCGTGCGGACCCTACGGGTTCGAGAACAATGTAGACATGACCGAGACATGTCGTCGGTCAATAACCAATAGCGGAACCTGGATGCTCATATTGGCTCCCACATATTCTACAAAGATCTTTTATCGGTCAGACCGCATAACAACATACTTTGTTCCCTTTGTCATCGGTATGTTACTTGCCCGAGATTCGATCGTCGGTATCTCAATACCTAGTTCAATCTCGTTACCGGCAAGTCTCTTTACTCGTTTCGTAATACATCATCTCGCAACTAACTCATTAGTTGCAATGCTTGCAAGGCTTTATGTGATGTGCATTACCGAGAGGGCCCAGAGATACCTCTCCGACAATCGGAGTGACAAATCCTAATCTCGAAATACGCCAACCCAACATGTACCTTTGGAGACACCTGTAGAACACCTCTATAATCACCCAGTTACGTTGTGACGTTTGGTAGCACACAAAGTGTTCCTCCGGCAAATGGGAGTTGCATAATCTCATAGTCATAGGAACATGTATAAGTCATGAAGAAAGCAATAGCAACATACTAAACGATCGGGTGCTAAGCTAATGGAATGGGTCATGTCAATCACATCATTCTCCTAATGATGTGATCCCGTTAATCAAATGACAACACATGTCTATGGTTAGGAAACATAACCATCTTTGATTAACGAGCTAGTCAAGTAGAGGCACACTAGTGACGTTTAGTTTGTCTATGTATTCACACAAGTATTGTGTTTCGGGATAATATAATTCTAGCATGAATAATAAACATTTATCATGATATAAGGAAATAAATAATAACTTTATTATTGCCTCTAGGGCATATTTCCTTCATCAATATACTAAAGGGGTTTAAACCGGTTAAGCAAACACTGCGGCGCTTTTCCGTACCCAAGCGACAAGCCATGGGGGAGGAGCTGGCCAAACTCATCGAGGCCGGATTCATTAGAGAAATCAAACATCCGGACTGGCTGGCAAACCTGGTGATGGTACCAAAGAAGGACAAATCCTGGCGCCTATGCGTCGATTTCAAAGACCTCAACAAAGCCTGCCCTAAGGATCCCTTCCCCCTCCCCGCATTGATCAAATCATTGACGCCACCGCAGGACACGACTCACTGTGTTTCCTGGATGCATACTCCGGATACCATCAAATCAAAATGAAGGAATCCGATCAAGCTGCAATAGCATTTATTACCCCATACGGGCCATTCTGCTTCAGTACCATGCCCTTTGGGATCAAGAACGCCGGCGCCACATATCAATGCATGATTCAAACATGCCTGGAGAAACAGATTGGCAAAACAGTAGAAGCTTACGTTGATGACGTCGTCATCAAAACCAGGCACGTGGAAACACTAATAGATGACTTACGTCTTACATTCGACAACCTCAGGGCGTATGACATTAAGCTCAACCCGGAAAAGTGTGTCTTCGGCGTCCCTGCTGGAAAACTGCTGGGCTTTATCGTTTCCAATAGAGGAATCAAAGCAAACCCAGCCAAAATCCAAGCTTTGTCACAATTGGCTAAGCCAACAGACCTTAAGCAAGTTCAAAAACTTGCAGGTTGCGTGGCAGCTCTAAGCCACTTTATCTCCAGATTAGGAGAAAAGGCACTGCCCCTCTATCGCCTTCTACGGCAAACCAACCACTTCGAGTGGACGGACGCGGCAACAGCCGGACTAGAAGAAATAAAACCCCTTCTTGCGAGCAATCCAATCCTGGACGCACCAAACTCCGGCGAAGCGATGTTATTATACATATCGGCAACACATCAGGTGGTGAGCACCGTACTCGTTGTCGAACGAGAACAGGACGGGCATAAATTCCCACTTCAGAAGCCAGTATACTACGTATCTACTGTCCTTACACCATGCAAATCCCGGCACCCTCATTATCAAAAAATAGCATATGCGGTCTTCATGGCATCCCCGAAGCTCCGTCACTACTTCCAGGAGTGTTCGATCACGGTGGCCTCTGAAGTACCACTCAATGACATTATAAACAACCGCGATGCTACGGGCTGAATTGCCAAATGGGCCATCGAGCTCATGCCATTTGACATTACATATAAACCACGTCGAGCTATCAAATCCCAAGTACTGGCCGACTTCATCGCCGAATGGACAGAGGCCGAACTCCCTAAAGAGTACAGCACATACTCCAATTGGGTCATGTACTTTGACGGCTCCAAAATGTTGGCAGGGTTAGGAGCGGGTGTCGTTTTAACATCCCCTACTGGAGACATCATCCAGTACGTTCTCCAAATACTATACATAGACTCCAATAACGCAGCCGAATACGAGGCCTTATTGCATGGTCTCCGGATGGTTGTCTCCATGGGCATACAACGCCTAGAAGTGCGTGAGGACTCAAACCTTGCAATATCTCAAATAAATGGAGATTTCGACGCTAAAGATCCGAAGATGGCAGCGTATCGTAACGCAGTCATAAAAATGTCGGCCCGGTTCGAGGGGCTCGAGTTCCATCATGTGGCTCGAGAAAGTAATCAAGCGGCGGATATTATTTCCCATATTGGCGCTAAGCGCGACCCCGTCCCACCTAATATCTTCCTGGAAAGGCTCTTTAAGCCATCCATGGTGTGGCAGGGGGGAAACGGCAACACTAGTCCGGACCCAAACATAACCCCAGATCCTGGAAACATCGACATAACACCGTCGGCGCATCTCATCATGGCAGTCATTGCCCCATGGACCGAACCCTTCCTGGCCTACCTTAATAGTAAGGAGCTTCCTGAGGACCAGAATGAGGCCCGCTGCATTGTCCGGCACTCGAAGGCCTACAAGGTTCATGATGGAGAGCTCTACAAGAAAAGCGCCACCCGATTCCTTCAACGATGTATATCTAAGGAAGAGGGGCGACAACTCTTGGCTAAAATTCATGCCGGACTCGACGATCACCACGCGGCAGCTCGGGCCCTTGTTAGCAAGGCCTTCCGTATAGGATTTTATTGGCCGACGGCCTGAGTAGATGCATAGGACCTTGTCCAATGTTGCGTCGGATGCCAACTCTTTGCCAATCAAAGCCATATGCCCCCACTGCCCTACAAACAATCCCCATCACTTGGCCTTTCGCGGTCTAGGGACTCGACATGGCTGGACCCCTTAAAGGGGGAAGTCATAAGAAAAAATATTTGCTGGTTATGGTGGAAAAATTCACCAAGTGGATAGAGGCTAAATCGGTCAAAACGGCTGAGTCCGGCCCGGTGATAGACTTCATATCCGATGTTGTGCACCGTTATGGTGTCCCACACAGCATCATCACTGACAACGGCTCCAATTTCATGGTCGGCGAGGTAAAAAACTGGTGTACTAATCTGGGTATTAAACTCGATTATGCCTCCGTCTACCACCCACAAACCAACGGTCAAGTCGAACACGCCAACGGTCTTATTATGAGTGGCATCAAGCCCAGACTAGTGCGGTCTTTGAAAGAATCAAACAAGCACTGGGTTGAGGAGCTCGACTCTGTACTCTGGGGGTTACGGACCACGCCCAACCGTACTACCGGGTACACACCTTTCTTCATGGTGTATGGTGCAGAGGTCATATTGCCCTGCGATATTATTCACAACTCACCTAGAGTGCGTATGTACGACGAGAGAGAAGCCGAGCTCGATCGGCAAGACATCCTAGATACCTTGGAGGAGGAACGTGATGTCGCAAAAGCCTGTTTAGCAGTTTACCAACAGTAGGCTCGAAGATATCAAAGCAGAGAAGTACGGGCCAAGACTTACAATGTCGGCGAACTCGTTCTACGCCTCCCTGAGAAGAAAAAGGACAAACTCAAGCCTAAATGGGAGGGTCCCTTCATAATTGACGAAGTTCTCACCGGAGGAGCGTACCGTCTTCGCGATGCATCAGACAATCGCCTCGAGCCGAACCCCTGGAACGCAGCCAGACTCTGGAGATTCTACGCCTAGCGCTAAACCCATTGTTCGTCTCCTCCTCCCCTGTAGTTTCCATTATTTTTTCTCTCTTTTCCGATTACTTTCTTCTTTCTCGCTTTAAAGCTTTAAGTGTAGCTAGACTGCACACCATTGGCACATACATCTTTAAACATGTACGCCACTTGTACCTGGGGGCTTCTCGGACAAAAGTTCTTGTCATTCCTTGAGCATCAAGCTCCTCACATATGAGTTTTTCCATATGTACCTTTTCTTTGCCATTATATGCATCGATATGACTTAAGTTTTGGCCAAGCTGGGTTGCCTGGCTCCTGTGCTTATGCCCAACGTTCTCGTTAGTTCCACTAGGGCATAAAGGGAGCACCTCTGCGATTGTTACCGCCAGGTCATCCGGATGTGTACCTCAGACTGGGTGAAGCCTAAAGCTAGCGTTCTTAAGGGAATATTCGGTCGGTGAATTAAAGATGTTTTTTTAAAGCTCACTCCATTATGCACCCCCAGAAGTTATACAAACTGTGGTGCTCACATCACAATTCGGACATGTGCATTAAATGCATGCACACCTAGGGAAAGGAAACCTTAACGGAACTATTCTCTCTGGAAAATGTTTCTTACGATATCAATGTAATATAACATAGCTAGCCGGATACAACTTGTCTGTTCAAACAACTATGACCCCTACGCCTAGTTTTCCAGGCATACCTTGGCCTATTCGGCTGCGACGGTATTCAGAAACACTCCGCACCTTCGGGACCGGAGGTTGAAGCGAAAAGGTCTGCCATGACAAATGATATACAATTCAGCTAGATGAGGAAAGTACACAGTCACTTGGACTTGAAAACCTCCTCCTCTACACCTTCCAACAGGCAGTCTAACTTACAATCCTGTTGGGAATATTTGGCGGCCACCTCTACTTGGTCATATACTAAACTAACGGGACTTTCTTCCCCATTCGACCCTACCGGTCCGACATGAGCCATGTGATTAGGATCCAGCTTGGTATATCGCGTCTTCACCATGGCACATGCCTCTCGCGCACCCTCTCGGCATGCCGATATCTTCCACAGCTGGATACGCCGCCGCGCTCCCTTGAACAGCTCTACCAGCTGCTCCGTGCTTCCTGGAGGGGGGTCGGATGGCCATAAAGCCTTGGCTACACTCCACATCGCCTGCCGAGCTTGCTCGTGCAACTACGACAGCCCTTGCAGAAGATCACTCGATGATCCGGACACCTCCTCTTCGGGGCGGTTCATCAAAACACCTGCAATTACAGCTATGTCAGCTACCGTTACCTCCAAAACTGTTATAAAACAAAAGTGGCAACATACTGAATATGCCGCCTCGCAGCTTCTTGTTCTCCTTCACAGAGTCAGCTAGCTAAGCTCGCACATCTTTCAGTTCTTCACCCAGTTTGGAGTTCGAGTCCTGGGGTTTCTTTTTCTCTTGAACGACTTTTGTCAATACACGCTCGCCCACTTCTAATAGCTTTTTGGCTCCGCGTTCTTCGCTTCGAGCAGCGTCCAGCTGCTCTTGCACTTGGTCTAACGGCCGAACACAAAGATTGGCACCCAGATTCGCACTATCGGTGTATCATTATGAATTTTCGATAGAAGGAAACATTACCGGGAGATGCCTTGTATTTCTCCAGTTCGGCATTGGCAGCAAGCAGCCGGTGCTAACACTTTTCCAGCTCCTGAGCTAGCTGGGTGTTCTTCTCCGTAAGCACCTCATACATTGATCCTTAAATCAGTTGTTTCAACTCCTTTAAGTCTCGAGGGCTACTGGCATATGGTTATCATAGTCAAACAAAATAAATTTACCTGCACATCTTTCAAATGTTGCTTTATGGCCCTGTTAATCCCATCTCGAGCAGCTCGGATGTATGCATCGGCTAAGTTGAAGGTGTTAAACGACTCTTCTGAAAAGCCAGGGTCTTGTAAAATGGCCCAGCGGCGTCGATGATTCATCGCACTCTCCACTTCTGAGTTGGTGACGGATACATCATCCGAGTCCTCGGTCGGAGGACAGTCCGGCTTCGCCTCCGCATCGGCCCCCGTCTTCATGGCAGGATTTGAATCCTGGCTGCGGAAAGTACGGCCGCTCGAGCCCCTGGATACGGTCCGGCACGTCTTTCTCCCGACACATGAATAACAGGAAGGTCACGATTGGACGTGACTGCTCAGGTGCAGGTTGGCGAATTCATACCTCTTCGATGAGGGCACGGCCGTATCTTCGTTTGCTTTCCTCTTGGAAGGCTCGCCCGGAGTGGGGGACGCTCTCTTCGGATGTACCCTTGGAGTAGTACGGTGCGCCGAACCCTTCCCCTTTTGAGCACAAGACAGTGCGGTGGGTAAGAAGGAGAGATCTCTTTTGAATAAGGTGTGTTCGGATCACTTACGTATGAAGCTAGAAGAAGATCGAGGTAGTCGGTGATGATGGCCACTTCTGTGCCATCGTAGCTCGTCTGGTAAGACACCCCCTCCACAAGCACCACAAATATATCTGGATCCTCTTCGAACCCGGGATTGAGCTCCCAGTTGTGGTCCTCCGGCTGTGGGGCGGGACTATAAAATCCCTCGGTGACCTTTCGCCAGTGCTGTCATAAGCAAACATGCTAGAAGTTTATCAAAGGCAATTCGGAGATGGAAGAAGTAAATACAGAGGGGTCGGGCCTTACCCACCTGGGAGGGTTATACATAGAGTACCCGCCTCTACATTTGATGCGAAGAAATTCCTTTTCCTCCCCTTTGAACAGTTTGGCTAATATCTTAGCCAAAGCGACAGGAGTATCCGGACCTTTCTGGCCGGAGCGAGAGGCGTCATCCTCCCCATTGTATTGCCACATGGGAAGCCCTATGTATTGGAGCGGCTGAACCCCTCGCGCTATGGAAATCGCCATAACCTTGATTACTGTGAGTCCGGACTGGGTGAGCTCTTTTATCCTACTCATCAGCTGACAAACCTCTGCGCCGTCTTCCTCTTCAAGACTCCGGGGATGCCAACTGTGGTGTTTCTTCAGTGGGACGCGAGAAAATTTAAGAAGACCCTTTCAAATCGGGTTAGGAAGCGCAACGTCCTCTATATAAAACCATTCGAAGGGCCATTCATCAGGTGCCTTCCTTCATGTGCCGGATGGATATCCGGTATCGGCGACGCGCCATATTTCGGCTTCACCCACTTCAAATATTGACCCTTCGTGATTGCGCGGGACGAGACAAAACAACTTCCTCCACAACTCGAAATGAGCCTCGACGCCTAGGAAGAGTTCGCATAAAGCAACGTAACCCGCAATGTGTAGAATAGAGGTCGGAGTGAAGTTGTGCAGCTGGAGGCCATAGTATTCCAGAAGCCCTCAGAGGAATGGATGGATTGGAAATCCAACACCTCTTAGTAGGTAGGGGACAAAACACACTCGCTCCCCCCAGACGGATTGGGGAAGTCCTCTGCCTGAGTCTGAAGAAAGCTAGCCCCGTTCGAACAGGGACTAGATCTGCATGGGGAAGGAATCCCTGCGTTTGCAACTTCGTCAATCGGCTATGAGACACAGAACACCTCTCCCACTCACCTTTCTCTGGACCAGGACGAGCGGAGGAGCTGGGAACACTAGCCATGCTGGAATGGTTTCTCCTAAGCAGTCTCCGAGGATTTCTTCCGCGTAGCGCTGAATGGATCTGGGATCCAATCTCTTTAAATAGGCGCTCTTCCTCGCATGGATGGGGTGTTATTCGCAAAAATACCCTGACTTTCCACATTCACTCGACACGTGGAGGACGAAGATTATTCAAACGCGCAGAAGCCAAGGAGGCAACATTGGATCGATGGCCGAATACATTACTTGGGGATCAGTGAAGGGGGAACCCGCCTTGCAATGCCGAAGACAATATGTGTGCCGAGCACCTCGCTATTGAAGACTGGTTCGGGGGCTACTGAGGGAGTCCTGGACTAAGGGGTCCTCGGGCGTCCGGTCTATTATCCATGGGCCGGACTGGTGGGCTGTGAAGACATGAAGGCCAAAGACTGCACCGTGTCCGGATTGGACTCTACTTGGCGTGGAAGGCAAGCTTGGCGGCCGAAGATTCCTTCTTATGTAACCGACTCCATGTAAACCCTAGATCCCCTCGGTGTCTATATAAACCGAAGGGGATAGTATGAAAAGGACACCACATATACTCATTACCATATTCATAGGCTAGACTTCTAGGGCTTAGCCATTACGATCTCATGGTAGATCAACTCTTGTAATACTCATATTCATCAAGATCAATCAAGCAGGAAGTAGGGTATTACCTCCATAGAGAGGACCCGAACCTGGGTAAACATCGTGTCCCCCGTCTCCTGTTACCATTGATCCTAGACGCGCAGTTCGGGACCCCCTACCCGAGATCCGCCGGTTTTGACACCGACAATTAGTTGCACTTCCAGGATCACCCCACCCTGGCCCGTCTAGCTGGGGTAGGCAATGCGTCCAACACATTGTGGGCCTCCTGGCCAAGACCAGTCATAGCATTGATTGCCACACACCGGCCCTACTAGCCAAGGCGGGCAACCCGACGAGCTTCGACCGAAGTGTGCCTCGTCTCATGGCCCTCCTAGCCAAGATGATAAGGCATTAGTGTGAGGGAAGCAGGTCCCCCAACCCATCCCTTCTGGTCAGACACGATGCCTAGGCGGGTGGCCCCCGGCACCGCCTCATCTCCTATAGAAACTCCATGAGCACTCGACGTGGTGCCCGCCATATCGCCTGGTGTTGTAGCAGCCTTATCAGCCACCACAAGCTCACGGACAAGTGAGGCAGCCTCCACCATCGGTCCCTCCAGAGCTTTGAAGAGATTCCTCCTGCCAGTACCTCCTCTCGGGATCTCTTCACTTGAAGGTAGACCCCCCAAATTTGGGAATTGACGCGATGACCCTTGTTCCTTCTAGCAGGCATCAACATGGAGGTTGCGAAAATACATAGGTTTCCTATCTTCTTTTGGGATATGACAAAATTGCTCAGACTTGTGACCAACTAACCCGCAACACTCACAATATTTTGGTAGCTTCACTTGTCCTAGCCGTGGCTTATATAGAGTATGCCATGAATAGGAGTTACAATGGCTGGTGTCAAATGTAAACCTAATGGCTTATTAACTGTTGGTTGTTTCTTCTAATTAGATGGTGTAATAGCTATGTGATGACCCACAAGTATAGGGGATCAATCGTAGTCCTTTAAGTGAGTAAGATTGTCGAACCCAACGAGGAGCAGAAGGAATTGATAAGCGGTTTTCAGCAAGTTACTCCCAGCAAGTGTTGTAAGTAGTAGTAATAGATAGTTTGGTAGCAAGATAATTCGTAACAAGTAGCAAGTAAAAAATAGTAACAAAGGTGCAATAAGGTGGCCCAATCCTTTTTATAGCAAAGGACAAGCCGAAAGTACTTCTTATGGTGAGCAGAACGTTCTTGAGGACACGCGTGAATCTCATCTAGTTACGGTCATCATGTTTAGTTGATTTTCCTTCACTACTTTGATAATTTAATATGTGGGTAGAGCGGTGCTGGGGTGATGTTCTTACTTAAACAAACAACCCACTTATGATTACCCCCTCTCGCAAGCATTCGCAACTACGAAAGAAGAATTAATATAAAATTAACCAAAACATGAAACATATGGATCCAAATCCGCTCCTTACAAAATAGCGCATAAGCTAGGTTGGAAGCTTCTGTCACTCTCGCAACCCAGCATCTACTTACTACTTCCAATGTCTCCCCCAGGCCCAAACATGGTGAAGTGTCATGTAGTCGACATTCACATGACACCGCTATAGGAAGAACAACATACACCTCATCAAAATATTGAACGAATACCAACTTCACATGATTACTTATAACAAGATTTCTCCCATGTCCTTAAGAACAAACATAACTAGCCACAAATCATATTCATGTTCATGACCAGAGGAGAATAATATGTGATTAACAATCTGAACATATGATCTTCCACCAAATAAACCAACTAGCATCAACCTACACGATGTAATAAACACCACTAGAAACCCACATGTACAAATATGAGGTTTTGAGACAAAGATTGAATACAAGAGATGAACCAGGGTTTGAGATGAGATGGTGCTGGTGAAGATGTTGATGGAGATGAGTCCTCCCACGATAAGAGGAATATTAGTGATGTCGTTGGCTTCGATTTCTCCCTCCTGGAGGGAAGTATCCCCTGCAGAATCGCTCCGCGGGAGAGCAAATGTGCTCAGGTCCAGGTTCCACCTCAAGACAGTGGTGCTTCCTCCCGAAAGTCTTCTTCTATTTTTAGGGCATATGGCTTCATATAGCAGAAGAGGGGCACCGGAGGCCTTCTGTGGCGAGTCCTAGTGCCTTGTGGGCCCACGGTGAGTCCCCTCGGGTACTTTTTCCTTCGATTATTTTTTATAAATTCCAAAAATACTACCCATAGAATTTTAGGTCATTTGGAGCTCTGGAGAATAGTTATCTCTATCGTAGCTCTTTTAGGTCAAGAATTCCACCTGCCGGCAATTTCCCTCTTCATATAGATCTTGCATATTAAGACAAAAAAGACATTAGAATTGCATAATAAAGTGAAACATTGATAAATACATTATAAATAACAGTAGAAAAGCAATGATGCAAAATGGACGTATCACTGTGTTTAATGCGCAATAACGAGGTACTAGTAACAAGGTTCAAAATATCGTACATCGGGGTCGTATCGGTTTGCCTTGAGCATATCGGGTGATATATTGGATGATATGTAGATATATCAAAGGAAATATGTCTATATTTTTTCCCATATTCTTGTTCAAAAATTTATTTTCTTTACCTAATATTAAAGGGAAGATTGTTTCTCCATTTTTTGTCTAGCGTGGTTTCATACGTCGTCATAAATTTCGTACGTCACTTCTGAGATTTTTTTTAAAACCATCAGCATGTCCTTCCTTAGCTTCTGTCACTCTCGCAACCCATCATCTACTTAATACTTCCAATGTCTCCCCCAGGCCCAAACATGGTGAAGTGTCATGTAGTCGACATTCACACGACACCTCTATAGGAAGAACAACATACGCATCATCAAAATATTGAACGAATACCAACTTCACATGATTACTTATAACAAGATTTCTACCATGTCCTTAAGAACAAACATAACTAGCCACAAATCATATTCATGTTCATGACCAGAGGAGAATATATGTGATTAACAATCTGAACATATGATCTTCCACCAAATAAACCAACTAGCATCAACCTACACGATGTAATAAACACCACTAGCAACCCACGTGTACAAATATGAGGTTTTGAGACAAAGATTGAATACAAAAGATGAACCAGGGTTTGAGATGAGATGGTGCTGGCGAAGATGTTGATGGAGATGAGTCCTCCCACGATAACAGGAATGTTGGTGATGTCGTTGGCTTCGATTTCTCCCTCCCGGAGGGAAGTATCCCCTGCGGAATCGCTCCGCGGGAGAGCAAAAGTGCTCATGTCCAGGTTCCACCTCAAGACAGTGGCGCTTCCTCCCGAAAGTCTTCTTCTATTTTTAGGGCATATGGCTTCATATAGCAGAAGAGGGGCACCGGAGGCCTTCTGTGGCGAGTCCTGGTGCCTTGTGGGCCCATGGTGAGTCCCCTCGGGTACGTTTTCCTTCGATTATTTTTTATAAATTTCAAAAATATTATCCGTAGAATTTTAGGTCATTTGGAGCTCTGGAGAATAGTTATTCTATCGTAGCTCTTTTAGGTGTAGAATTCCACCTGCCGGCAATTTCCCTCTTCATATAGATCTTGCATATTTAGACAAAAAAGATATTAGAATTACATAATAAAGTGAAACATTGATAAATAAATTATAAATAACAGTAGGAAAGCAATGATGCAAAATGGATGTATCACTATGTTTAATGCGCAATAACGAGGTACTAGTAACAAGGTTCAAAATATCGTACATCGGGGTCATATCGGTTTGCCTTGAGCATATCGGGTGATATATTGGATGATATGTAGATATATCAGAGGAAATATGTCTATATTTTTTCCCATATTCTTGTTCAAAAATTTCTTTTCTTTACCTAATATTAAAGGGAAGATTGTTTCTCCATTTTTTTGTCTAGTGTGGTTTCATACGTCGTCATAAATTTCGTACGCCACTTCTGAGATTTTTTTTAAAACCATCAGCACGTCCTTCCTTAGTTTTTTGTTTTAAAGGAAAGTGAAAAAAGGTTCAAAATATCGTACATCGGGGTCGTATCGGTTTGCCTTGAGCATATCTGGTGATATATTGGATGATATGTAGATATATCACAGGAAATATGTCTATATTTTTTATTCTTGTTCAAAAATTTATTTTCTTTACCTAATATTAAAGGGAAGATTGTTTCTCCATTTTTTTGTCTAGCGTGGTTTCATACGTCGTCATAAATTTCGTACGTCGCTTCTGAGATTTTTTTTTAAAACCATCAGTGAAGGAAATATGCCCTAGAGGCAATAATAAAGTTATTATTTATTTCCTTATATCATGATAAATGTTTATTATTCATGCTAGAATTGTATTAACCGGAAACATAATACATGTGTGAATACATAGACAAACAGAGTGTCACTAGTATGCCTCTACTTGACTAGCTCGTTAATCAAAGATGGTTATGTTTCCTAACCATGGACAAAGAGTTGTTATTTGATTAACGGGATCACATCATTAGTTGAATGATCTGATTGACATGACCCATTCCATTAGCTTAGCACCCGATCGTTTAGTATGTTGCTATTGCTTTCTTCATGACTTATACATGTTCCTATGACTGTGAGATTATGCAACTCCCGTTTGCCGGAGGAACACTTTGTGTGCTACCAAACGTCACAACGTAACGGGGTGATTATAAAGGTGCTCTACAGGTGTCTCCAAAGGTACATGTTGGGTTGGCGTATTTCAAGATTGGGATTTGTCACTCCGATCATCGGAGAGGTATCTATGGGCCCTCTCGGTAATGCACATCACTTAAGCATTGCAAGCATTGCAACTAATGAGTTAGTTGCGGGATGATGTATTACGGAACGAGTAAAGAGACTTGCCGGTAACGAGATTGAACTAGGTATTGGAATACCGACGAACGAATCTCGGGCAAGTAACATACCGATGACAAAGGGAACAACGTATGTTGTTATGCGGTCTGACCGATAAAGATCTTCGTAGAATATGTAGGAGCCAATATGAGCATCCAGGTTCCGCTATTGGTTATTGACCGGAGACGTGTCTCGGTCATGTCTACATTGTTCTCGAACCCGTAGGGTCCGCACGCTTAAGGTTACGATGACAGTTATATTATGAGTTTATGCATTTTGATGTACCGAAGTTTGTTCGGAGTCCCGGATGTGATCACGGACATGACGAGGAGTCTCGAAATGGTCGAGACATAAAGATTGATATATAGGAAGCCTATATTTGGATATCAGAAGTGTTCCGGGTGAAATCGGGATTTTACCGGAGTACCGGGAGGTTACCGGAACCCCCCGGGAGGTACATGGGCCTTAATGGGCCTTAGTGGAAGAAGAGGAGAGGCGGCCAGGGCTGGGCCGCGCCCCCCCCCCTAGTCCGAATAGGACAAGGAGAGAGGTGGGAGGCGCCCACTTCCTTCTCTCTCCCTCTTTTCCCACCTCGCGAATCATATTCCAACTAGGATTGGGGGAGAAGTCCTACTCCCGGAGGGAGTAGGACTGCTCCTGGCGCGCCCTATGATGGCCGGCCGGCCTCTCCCCCTTGGTCCTTTATATACGGAGGCAGGGGCACCCCAGAGATACACAAGTTGATCCACGTGATCTTATTCTTAGCCGTGTGCGGCGCCCCCAGCCACCATAGTCCTCGATAATATTGTAGCGGTGCTTAGGCGAAGCCCTGCGGCAGTAGTACATCAAGATCGTCACCACGCCGTCGTGCTGACGGAACTCTTCCCCGACACTTTGCTGGATCGGAGTCCGGGGATCGTCATCGAGCTGAACGTGTGCCAAGAACTCGGAGGTGCCGGAGTAACGGTGCTTGGATCGGTCGGATCGGGAAGACGTACGACTACTTCCTCTACGTTGCGTCAACGCTTCCGCTTCGGTCTACGAGGGTACGTAGACAACACTTTCCCCTCTCGTTGCTATGCATCACCATGATCTTGCGTGTGCGTAGGAAATTTTTTGAAATTACTACGTTCCCCAACAGTGGCATCCGAGCCTAGGTTTTATGTGTTGATGTTATATGCACGAGTAGAACACAAGTGAGTTGTGGGCGATATAAGTCATACTGCTTACCGGCATGTCATACTTTGGTTCGGCGGTATTGTTGGACGAAGCAGCCCAGACCGACATTACGCGTACGCTTACGCGAGACCGGTTCTCCCGACGTGCTTTGCACATAGGTGGCTTGCGGGTGACAGTTTCTCCAACTTTAGTTGAACCGAGTGTGGCTACGCCCGGTCCTTGCGAAGGTTAAAACAGCACCAACTTGACAAACTATCGTTGTGGTTTTGATGCGTAGGTAAGATTGGTTCTTGCTTAAGCCCGTAGCAGCCACGTAAAACTTGCAACAACAAAGTAGAGGACGTCTAACTTGTTTTTGCAGGGCATGTTGTGATGTGATATGGTCAAGACATGATGCTAAATTTTATTGTATGAGATGGTCATGTTTTGTAACCGAGTTATCGGCAACTGGCAGGAGCCATATGGTTGTCGCTTTATTGTATGCAATGCAATCGCGCTGTAATGCTTTGCTTTATCACTAAACGGTAGCGATAGTCGTGGATGCATAAGATTGGCGAGACGACAACGATGCTACGATGGAGATCAAGGTGTCGCTCTGGTGACGATGGTGATCATGACGGTGCTTCGAAGATGGAGATCACAAGCACAAGATGATCATGGCCATATCATATCACTTATATTGATTGCATGTGATGTTTATCTTTTATGCATCTTATCTTGCTTTGATTGACGGTAGCATTATAAGATGATCTCTCACTAATTATCAAGAAGTGTTCTCCTTGAGTATGCACCGTTGCGAAAGTTCTTCGTGCTGAGACACCACGTGATGATCGGGTGTGATAGGCTCTACGTTCAAATACAACGGGTGCAAAACAGTTGCACACGCAGAATACTCGGGTTATACTTGACGAGTCAAGCATATATAGATATGGCCTCGGAACACGGAGACCGAAAGGTCGAGCGTGAATCATATAGCAGATATGATCAACATAGCGATGTTCACCAATGAAACTACTCCATCTCACGTGATGATCGGACATGGTTTAGTTGATTTGGATCACGTAATCACTTAGAGGATTAGAGGGATGTCTATCTAAGTGGGAGTTCTTAAGTAATATGATTAATTGAACTTAAATTTATCATGAACTTAGTCCTGGTAGTATTTTGCAAATCATGTTGTAGATCAATAGCTCGCGTTGTTGCTTCCCTGTGTTTATTTTGATATGTTCCTAGAGAAAATTGTGTTGAAAGATGTTAGTAGCAATGATACGGATTGGATCCGTGATCTGAGGTTTATCCTCATTGCTGCACAGAAGAATTATGTCCTTGATGCACCGCTAGGTGACGGGCCTATTGCAGGAGCAGATGCAGACGTTATGAACGTTTGGCTAGCTCAATATGATGACTACTTGATAGTTTAGTGCACCATGCTTAACAGCTTAGAATCGGAACTTCAAAGACGTTTTGAACGTCATGGACCATATGAGATGTTCCAGGAGTTGAAGTTAATATTTCAAGCAAATACCCGAGTTGAGAGATATGAAGTCTCCAACAAGTTCTATAGCTAAAAGATGGAGGAGAATCGCTCAACTAGTGAGCATGTGCCCAGATTGTCTGAGTACTACAATCGCTTGAATCAAGTGGGAGTTAATCTTCCAGATAAGATAGTGATTGACAGAATTCTCTAGTCACCATCACCAAGTTAGTAGAACTTCGTGATGAACTATGATATGCAAGGGATAACGGAAACGATTCCCAAGCTCTTCGTAATGCGGAAATTGATGAAGGTAGAAATCGAGAAAAACATCAAGTGTTGATGGTAGACAAGACCACTAGTTTCAAGAAAAGGGCAGAGGGAAGAAGGGGAACTTCAAAAAGAACAGCAAGCAAGTTGCTGCTCAAGTGAAGAAGCCCAAGTCTGATCCTAAGCCTGAGACTAAGTGCTTCTACTGCAAAGGGACTGGTCACTGGAAGCGGAACTACCCCAAGTGATTGGCGGATAAGAAGGATGGCAAAGTGAACATAAGTATATTTGATATACATGTTATTGATGTGTACTTTACTAGTGTTTATAGCAACCCCTCAGTATTTGATACTAGTTCAGTTGCTATGATTAGTAACTTGAAACGGGAGTTGCAGAATGAACAGAGACTAGTTAAGGGTGAAGTGATGATGTGTGTTGGAAGTGGTTCCAAAATTGATATGATCATCATCGCACACTCCCTATACTTTTGTGGATTAGTGTTGAACCTAAATAAATGTTATTTGGTGTTTGCGTTAGCATGAATATGATTTGATCATGTTTATTGCAATACGGTTATTCATTTAAGTAGAGAATAAATTGTTGTTCTGTTTACATGAATAAAACCTTATATGGTTACACACCCAATGAAAATGGTGTTGGATCTCGATCGTAGTGATACACATATTCATAATATTGAAAAAAAGATGCAAAGTTAATAATGATAGTGCAACTTATTTGTGGCACTGCCGTTTAGGTCATATTGGTGTAAAGCGCATGAAGAAACTCCATGTGATGGGATTTTGGAATCACTTGATTATGAATCACTTGTGCTTGCGAACCATGCCTTATGGGCAAGATGACTAAAAGACTCCGTTCTCCGGAACAATGGAGCGAGCAACAGATTTGTTGGAAATCATACATACTGATGTATGTGGTCCGATGGAATATGCTCGACGGCAGGTATCATTATTTTCTGACCTTCACAGATGATTTGAGCAGATATGGGTATATCTACTTGATGAAACATAAGTCTGAAACATTTGAAAGTTCAAAGAACTTCAGAGTGAAGTGGAAAATCATCGTGACAAAGAAAATAAAGTTTCTACGATATGATCGCAGAAAATAATTTTGAGTTACGAGTTTGGCCTTTCAGTTAAAACAATGTGAAATAGTTTCACTACTCACGCCACCTGGAACACCATGGTAATGGTGTGTCCGAACGTCATAACCGTACTTTATTAGATATGTGCGATCTATGATGTCTCTTACCGATCTACCACTATCGTTTTGGGGTTATGCATTAGAGACAGCTGCATTCACGTTAAAAGGGGCACCATCTAAATCCGTTGAGACGACACCAGTCTGAACTGTGGTTTGGCAAGAAACCTAAGCTGTCGTTTCTTTTTGGAGTTGCGATGTTGTGAAAAAGTTTCATCTCGATAAGCTCAAACTCAAATCGGAGAAATATGTCTTCATAGGATACCCAAAGGAGACAGTTGGGTACACCTTCTATCACAGATCCGAAGGCAAGACATTCGTTGCTAAGAATGGATCCTTTCTAGAGAAGGAGTTTCTCTCGAAAGAAGTGAGTGGGAGGAAAGTAGAAAACTTGATAAGGTAATTGTACCTTCTCCCTTATTGGAAAGTAGTTCATCACAGAAATCTGTTCCTGTGACTACTACACCAATTAGTGAGGAAGCTAATGATGATGATCATGTAACTTCAGATCAAGTTACTACCGAACCTCGTAGGTCAACCAGAGTGAGATCCGCACCAGAGTGGTAACGGTAATCCTGTTCTGGAGGTCATGCTACTTGACCATGACAAACCTACGAACTATGAAGAAGCGATGGTGAGCCCAGATTCCGCAAAATGGCTTGAGGCCATAAAATCTGAGATGGGATCCATGTATGAGAACAACGTATGGATTTTGGTTGACTTGCCCGATGATCGGCAAGCCATTGATAATAAATGGATCTTCAAGAGGAAGACGGACACTGATAGTAGTGTTACTATCTACAAAGCTAGAATTGTCGCAAAAGTTTTCGACAAGTTCAAGGTGTTGACTACGATGAGAGTTTCTCACTCGTATCTATGCTTAAGTCTGTCCGAATCATGTTAGCAATTGCCGCATTTTATGAAATCTGGCAAATGGATAAACAAAACTGCATTCCATAATAGATTTATTAAAGAAGAGTTGTATATGATACAACCAGAAGGTTTTGTCAATCCTAAAGGTGCTAACAAAATATGCAAGCTCCAGCGATCCATCTATGGACTGGTGCAAGCATCTCGGAGTTGGAATATACGCTTTGATAAGTTGATCAAAGCATATAGTTTTATACAGACTTGCGACGAAGCCTGTATTTACAAGAAAGTGAGTGGGAGCACTACAACATTTCTGATAAGTATATGTGAATGACATATTGTTGATCGGAAATAATGTAGAATTATTCTGCAAAGCATAAAGGAGTGTTTGAAAGGAATTTTCCAAAAAAAGACCTCGGTGAAGCTGCTGACATATTGAACATCAAGATCTATAGAGATAGATCAAGACGCTTGATAAGTTTTTTTTTCAATGAGTACATACCTTGACAAGATTTTGAAGTAGTTTAAAATAGAATAGTCAAAGAAAGAGTTCTTGTCTGTGTTACAAGGTGTGAAATTGAGTAAGACTCAAAACCCGACCACGACAGAAGATAGAAATAGAATGAAAGTCATTCCCTATGCCTCAGCCATAGGTTCTATAAAGTATGCCATGCTATGTACCAGATCTATTGTATACCCTACACTGATTTTGGCAAGGTAGTACAATAGTGATCTAGGAGTAGATCACTGGACAACGGTCAAAATTATCCTTAGTGGAATAAGGATATGTTTCTCGATTATGGAGGTGACAAAAAGGTTCGTCGTAAAGGGTTACGTCGATGCAAGTTTTGACACTAATCTAGATGACTCTAAGTCTCAATCTGGATACATATTGAAAGTGGGAGCAATTAGCTAGAGTAGTTCTGTGCAGAGCATTGTTGACATAGAAATTTGCAAAATACATACGGATCTGAATATGGCAGACCCGTTGACTAAAACTCTCTCACAAGCAAAACATGATCACTTTTTGGGTCTTAATCACATAGCGATGTGAACTAGATTATTGAATCTAGTAAACCCTTTGGGTGTTAGTCACATGGAGATGTGAACCAATCACATAAAGATGTGAACTATTGATGTTAAATCACATGGCGATGTGATCTAGATTATTGACTCTAGTGCAAGTGGGAGACTGAAGGAAATATGCCCTAGAGGCAATAATAAAGTTATTATTTATTTCCTTATATCATGATAAATGTTTATTATTCATGCTAGAATTGTATTAACCGGAAACATAATACATGTGTGAATACATAGACAAACAGAGTGTCACTAGTATGCCTCTACTTGACTAGCTCGTTAATCAAAGATGGTTATGTTTCCTAACCATGGACAAAGAGTTGTTATTTGATTAACGGGATCACATCATTAGTTGAATGATCTGATTGACATGACCCATTCCATTAGCTTAGCACCCGGTCGTTTAGTGAGTTGCTATTACTTTCTTCATGACTTATACATGTTCCTATGACTATGAGATTATGCAACTCCCGTGTGCCGGAGAAACACTTTGTGTTCTACCAAACGTCACAACGTAATTGGGTGATTATAAAGGTGCTCTACAGGTGTCTCCAAAGGTACATGTTGGGTTGGCGTATTTCAAGATTGGGATTTGTCACTCCGATCGTCGGAGAGGTATCTCTGGGCCCTCTCGGTAATGCACATCACTTAAGCCTTGCAAGCATTGCAACTAATGAGTTAGTTGCGGGATGATGTATTACGGAACGAGTAAAGAGACTTGCCGGTAACGATATTGAACTAGGTATTGGAATACCGACGATCGAATCTCGGGCAAGTAACACACCGATGACAAAGGGAACAACGTATGTTGTTATGCGGTCTGACCGATAAAGATCTTCGTAGAATATGTAGGAGCCAATATGAGCATCCAGGTTCCGCTATTGGTTATTGACCGGAGACGTGTCTCGGTCATGTCTACATTGTTCTCGAACCCGTAGGGTCCGCACGCTTAAGGTTACGATGACAGTTATATTATGAGTTTATGCATTTTGATGTACCGAAGTTTGTTCGGAGTCCCGGATGTGATCACGGACATGACGAGGAGTCTCGAAATGGTCGAGACATAAAGATTGATATATTGGAAGCCTATATTTGGATATCGGAAGTGTTCCGGGTGAAATCGGGATTTTATCGGAGTACCGGGAGGTTACCGGAACCCCCCGGGAGGTACATGGGCCTTAATGGGCCTTAGTGGAAGAAGAGGAGAGGCGGCCAGGGCTGGGCCGCGCGCCCCTCCCCCCTAGTCCGAATAGGACAAGGAGAGAGGTGGCCGGCACCCACTTCCTTCTCTCTCTCTCTTTTCCCACCTCGTGAATCCTATTCCAACTAGGATTAGGGGAGAAGTCCTACTCCCGAAGGGAGTAGGACTCCTCCTGGCGCCCTATGATGGACGGCCGGCCTCTCCCCCTTGGTCCTTTATATACGGAGGCAGGGGCACCCCAAATACACACAAGTTGATCCACGTGATCTTATTCTTAACCGTGTGCGGCGCCCCCAGCCACCATAGTCCTCGATAATATTGTAGCGGTGCTTAGGCGAAGCCCTGCGGCAGTAGTACATCAAGATCGTCACCACGCCGTCATGCTGATGGAACTCTTCCCCGACACTTTGCTGGATCGGAGTCCGGAGATCGTCATCGAGCTAAACGTGTGCCAAGAACTCGGAGGTGCCGGAGTAACGGTGCTTGGATCGGTCGGATCGGGAAGACGTACGACTACTTCCTCTACGTTGCGTCAACGCTTCCGCTTCGGTCTACGAGGGTACGTAGACAACACTTTCCCCTCTCGTTGCTATGCATCACCATGATCTTGCGTGTGCGTAGGAAATTTTTTGAAATTACTACGTTCCCCAACAATCAGCACGTCCTTCCTTAGTTTTTCCATAAATTTCGTACGTCGCTTCTGAGATTTTTTTTAAAACCATCAGCACGTCCTTCCTTAGTTTTTCGTTTTAAAGGAAAGTGAAAAAAGGTTCAAAATATCGGTTTGCCTTGAGGATATCGGGTGATATATTGGATGATATGTAGATATATCAGAGGAAATATGTCTATATTTTTTCCCATATTCTTGTTCAAAAATTTCTTTTCTTTACCTAATATTAAAGGGAAGATTGTTTCTCCATTTTTTTGTCTAGCGTGGTTTCGTACGTCGTCATAAATTTCGTACGCAGCTTCTGAGATTTTTTTTTAAAACCATCAGCACGTCCTTCCTTAGTTTTTTGTTTTAAAGGAAAGTGAAAAAAGGTTCAAAATATCATACATCGGGGTCGTATCGGTTTGCCTTGAGCATATCTGGTGATATATTGGATGATATGTAGATATATCAGAGGAAATATGTCTATATTTTTTCCCATATTCTTGTTCAAAAATTTCTTTTCTTTACCTAATATTAAAGGGAAGATTGTTTCTCCATTTTTTTGTCTAGCGTGGTTTCGTACGTCGTCATAAATTTCGTGCGTCGCTTCTGAGATTTTTTTTAAAACCATCAGCACGTCCTTCCTTAGTTTTTCCATAAATTTCGTACATCGCTTCTGAGATTTTTTTTAAAACCATCAGCACGTCCTTCCTTAGTTTTTCGTTTTAAAGGAAAGTGAAAAAAGGTTCAAAATATCGGTTTGCCTTGAGCATATCGGGTGATATATTGGATGATATGTAGATATATCAGAGGAAATATGTCTATATTTTTTCCCATATTCTTGTTCAAATTTTTTTTTTCTTTACCTAATATTAAAGGGAAGATTGTTTCTCCATTTTTTTGTCTACCATGGTTTCGTACGTCGTCATAAATTTCGTACGCCGCTTCAGTTTTTCGTTTTAAAGGAAAGTGAAAAAAGGGAAATTTCTTTTCTTTACCTAATATTAAAGGGAATATTGTTTCTCCATTTTTTTGTCTAGCGTGGTTTCGTACGTCGTCATAAATTTCGTACGCCGCTTCAGTTTTTCGTTTTAAAGGAAAGTGAAAAAAGGGAAGATTGTTTCTCCATTTTTTTGTCTAGCGTGGTTTCGTACGTCGTCATAAATTTCATACGCCGCTTCAGTTTTTCGTTTTAAAGGAAAGTTTTTCGTCTCCATTTTTTTGTCTAGCGTGGTTTCGTACGTCGTCATAAATTTCATACGCCGCTTCAGTTTTTCGTTTTAAAGGAAAATGAAAAAAGGGAAGATTGTTTCTCCATTTTTTTGTCTAACGTAGTTTCGTACGTCGTCATAAATTTCGTACGCCGCTTCAGTTTTTCGTTTTAAAGGAAAGTGAAAAAAGGGCCCCAAGGAGGATCGGACACAGGACCTCCAATTTTAGCACTAAGGTGCTAGCCACTCGCCCTTGTGGTGTTTTGTGTTGAAAAGCAGCGCTACCCTGTAAATGTACAGTGACATTCCTGTTTTTTTAAAAAAAACCGGCCAAAAATAGGAGGCCGGAGGGAGGACTGTACACGGGGCCTTGAGTTTGCAGGCGAACGTGTTAGCCGCTCAACTAGATCGAGTTTGGTGACAAAATTAGCCCTGGGCCATAAATATACACTGAATATTTTTCAGTATACGGTGGATATTTTTTTCAAATGTAATTTTTTAACTAGCAACAAAATTCTGAAATGTTTGAAAAAAGTGAATTTAAAAATGCACAATGAAGTTTTTTTAGTATACGGTGCATATTTTTCAAATACACACCGAACACTTTTTAATATATGTTGATATTTTTTAAATGCACATTGAACAAATTTCCTATACACGATGAACTTTTCATATATACAGTGAAGAGTTTTCAAATGTATGGTGAACCTTTTTTCTATACAGTGAACTTTTTTTATTATGTGATTTTTTTAAGAACATGAATAAATTTTGGAATTAAGAACTTCTATTGAAAAACGATACAATATTTTCTAAAAATTTGAACAAATTTTGAAATTCTGAATGAAAGTTCCAAAAAAGTCGGATTCTAAACGCTACCTTCAGCGAAGCGACAACATTTTGACGCTCACAAGGGTCAAATAGAATCGGCTGCGTTTCATACACCGAGTCACAATTTGTGTATGTCATTCCTTGTGCGAACAAGCCTTGGCGAACACTCTTCTCTCATGGACTTAGGCCTACTTGAGTTTCATTTTTTTTAGAAAATCAGCAAAAAGATATGTGCATTACTGGGATTCAAACTGGCTACATGAGGTGCAAATCTCACCACATTAACCAACTACGCCAGCCAACTCTCATGAAATAAACTAAACTACACTAGAACGGATGAAATTATTTTCGTCCCAATCCCAAACAATTCGCGCACTTGCAATACTACATCTTTTTGTTATTTTCTTCAAGTAATCATCGGCCCAATTCAGATTGCAACCTGAAAGTAGTATGAGATCTAACTATAGCTTCATCAATCAACCATTACTAATGGATTCACACAACAATGTTGGCGCCACATATCCAAATTAAGACAAGAGCACACACAAGTTGATAGTGTGCCTATTCATTTACTAAACCTTGTGTAGTCTAAGTTCATATATATTTCAGTGGTAGAGCCAGAAGAGAGAATTAGGCAACTACTAATTTGGTAGAGCCAATCAGGGCAAGCAAGCGTGGTTCCACACAACTAGCAAATGATAGATCTTGTTGTGGCAGTGGGCGCATGTAGCGAATCGACACATGTCATGGGAGTGGGTGTATCCCCTAGAATCATGAATGGATATTAGTTGCTTGGAGCTGTAGGCGAGTTTCCTTGACGGCGACCGACTGGCATGCTACCGAGTTAGCGCTCAATGTGGTAGGAGATAAGTGTCAAACATTGTTGTTGGCCACACATTATCATGTCCGATATTTTGAACTAACCTCCTAAAGCACCCTACTATGGAGCACCCTACTATGGAGCACACTACTATGGAGCGACCGATCATTTTTTACATAAGCGACCTGGACCGTAACCCAATTCCTCGATTTGGAAAACCTTCGTACATGACCACAGATGTTTGCTCCATAACAAAGCACGAGGGTTGTGTAGGAGACATTGTATGGAGCATGTGCTTGAGGGACACAGAGGGCAATCCTCAACCCCAGCTCAAGAGATTAGTTTAAGCATTCCCTTGCACTTGCACGGTTTAATCCATTGGGCTAGTGAAATTCAATGACAGGTGTGTCATGTGATGGTCAAGCTCATCGTCTTATGATTAATCACGTCTAGATGCATTATGATCAAGTGGACATCGGGGTCACTGTCAGTGAGGGCGAAAATTAGGAAAAGCGGCGATAGATGGATGCCATGTTAAAATAGAGCACCTGGACTTGCAGAATAGAGGACATGGACTTGCACAACGCGTGAGGTGGAGTCTTTGAGTCATTATTAGGCTAGATGTTTATGATATTATTATTTATCTCCCGTTGCAACGCACGGGCATTTGTGCTACTAAGTAAAAAAAAGTATGGTGTCAACGCTCTAGCATAACAAATTTAAATTCCTTGTTTATGACTTGTTAACTAATAAACTATCTATGATAGATTCACAAAATCCTCACTTCAAGATTAAAACAATACATTATATATGTGTTCTATGAAACATTATGCATGACTTTGAAAATACATAATCTATTTTCACCGATTTATGATAAATAATTGTCCTTATCGACGTACTGGTTTATGTCAGTAGGTACATCAGGTCACATATCGGCCATATCGGTCGATATTTTGGTCCATATTAGATGATATGTGTGAAAAATGATATTTACAAAATGATATGGTATATTTATATTGGTGGATCCCCCACACTGATATATCAGTCATATTAACTTAGATTTAAAAGTTTGACTAATAACTCTTGGAATAATGGCGTAGTGAATGAAGCTTTGGTGTATACTCCACAAATAATGCTTCTGCCCGTTTGGCTGCTTTCATCCGAGCGAGGTAAGTCGAGTGAATATACACAATTATGAATCCTAGCCGACCTCCACTCGGGTAGCATGTCCCGGCTGATTAAATCCCAACATGTAGGATGATATATTGGTACTCGATTAAGGGGTGTGTAAAAATCAAATTTATCTTCCGTCTCATATGAAACATCGTTGTAACATATTTCTTGCCATGAGTAATTTAAGTTTCTTTTTTTTAACATTAAAACAACAGGAGAGGCTCCCACTATTGCTTTATTGATGAGTAATTTAAGTTTCTCGACAAATTGATTATCGTATACTACAATTTAAGCATGCTCATTGCTATTTCGATGATGCACTAAGGGGCCCCGGCCCATGAAATATAAGGGCTGGCCCTGATTGTTGCCTCTCAACCCATAGCTAGTATACCATATATTTTTCGGTTAGTTTACCTTTTTCGAGAGATTATGTTAGTTTACCTTTTTTACGGTTGATTATGTTAGTTTACCTTTTTTACGGTTGATTATGTTGGTTTACCTGCCTTTTTTTAGAAACACCTTTTTTACGCGTAAAGCACAACTTTATTAATCAAAATCCACATGAAGTGGGATGCGTCTTTGGTCACAGGGCTGACCAAACCAGACGTGGCGACCAGGACCTCTAGAAAGAGAAGATTTAGCTAGACTATGTGCTTCATAATTAACAGCACGATTCTCAAAAGTAAAATTACAATGAAAGGAAGAAGCTTTAAGATTGATCTCGCTTATGATTGCTCCATATCTCCCCCGCGAGCTCGCATTGATGTCCAGAACCACCTGTCTGCAGTCTGAAGCAATGACGAAGTTCATGATGTTCAGGTCTTCTCCTAGCGAAAGTGCCTCACGGCAAGCTATCGCTTCCAAAGTAGTTGGATCAAAGGTTCCTTCAATTATTAAAGCCGAACTACCAATGTAGTTGCCTACTTCGTCCCTGCATACTGCCACTGCCGAGCCTCCTCACGATAGCACCCCTGCGTCGACATGGATCTTGCGAAAGCCCAGGGGTGGCTTCTTTGGTCTCTGTTGCTGCACAGCTTGGGTCTCGATATGTGGACTAGGTCGTCGTTTTCTGTTGCTAATGATCCTGATACGTCTCCAACGTATCTATAATTTTTGATTGTTCCATGCTATTATATTATCTATTTTGGATGTTTATGGGCTTTATTATACACTTTTATATTATTTTGGGACTAACCTATTAACCGGAGGCCCAGCCCAAATTGATGTTTTCTTGCCTATATCAGTATTTCGAAGAAAAGGAATATCAAATGGAGTCCAAATGGAATGAAACCTTCGGAAGAGTTATTTTTGGAACGGAAGTAATCCAGGAAACTTGGAGTAGACGTCAGGGGAGCTTCGAGGTGGCCATGAGGCAGGGAAGCGCGCCTGCCCCCTGGGCGCGCCCCCACCCTCGTGGGCCCCTCGTGGCTCCCCTGACTGACTTCTTTCACCTATATATGTCCATATACCCTAAAAACATCGAGAAATAGAATAGATCGGGAGTTCCACCGCCAGAAGCCTCCGTAACCACCAAAAACCAATCTAGACCTGTTCCGGCACCCTGCCGGAGGGGGGAATCCCTCTCCGGTGGCCATCTTCATCATCCCGGCGCTCTCCATGACGAGGAGGGAGTAGTTCACCCTCGGGGCTGAGGGTATGTACCAGTAGCTATGTGTTTGATCTCTCTCTCGTGTTCTTGAGTCGGCACGATCTTGATGTATCGCGAGCTTTGCTATTATATTTGGATCTTATGATGTTTCTCCCCCTCTACTCTCTTGTGATGAATTGAGTTTTCCCTTTGAAGTTATCTTATCGGATTGAGTCTTTGAGGATTTGAGAACAGTTGATGTATGTCTTGCATGTGCTTACCTGTGGTGAAAATGGGATATCACGTGATCCACTTGATGTATGTTTTGGTGATCAACTTGCGAGTTCCGTGAACTTATGCATAGGGGTTGGCACACGTTTTCGTCTTGACTCTCCGGTAGAAACTTTGGGGCACTCTTTGAAGTTCTTTGTGTTGGTTGAATAGAAGAATCTGAGATTGTGTGATGCATATCGTATAATCATACACACGGATACTTGAGGTGACATTGGAGTATCTAGGTGACATTAGGGTTCTGGTTGATTTGTGTCTTAAAGTGTTATTCTAGTATGAACTCTTGAATAGATCGATCCGAAAGAATAACTTTGAGGTGGTTTCGTACACTACAATAATCTATTCTTTTCTTCTCAGCTATTATTGACTTTGGAGTGACTCTTTATTGCATGTTGAGGGATAGTTATATGATCCAATTATGTTATTATTGTTGAGAGAATTTGCACTAGTGAAAGTATGAACCCTAGGCCTTGTTTCCTAGCATTGCAATACCATTTACGCTCACCGAAAGGACCAAGAAGAGGTGTCTAGAGGGGGGTGATTAGACACTAAGTACCAAAAGTTGCAGTTTTTAAATTCTTTAGGTTGAAGTGGATTTTTGGCACAAGTTTAACAAACACAATACTATCAAGAAAGCATGCAATGAGTATATGAGCAGCGGAAAGTAAAGCATGCAACTTGCAAGAATGTAAAGGGAAGGGTTTGGAAGATTCAAACGCAATTGGAGACACGGATGTTTTTGTCGTGGTTCCGATAGGTGGTGCTATTGTACATCCACGTTGATGGAGACTTCAACCCATGAAGGGTAACGGTTGCGCGAGTCCACGGAGGGCTCCACCCACGAAGGGTCCACGAAGAAGCAACCTTGTCTATCCCACCATGGCCATCGCCCACGAAGGACTTGCCTCACTAGCGGTAGATCTTCGAAGTAGGCGATCTCCTTGCCCTTACAAACTCCTTGGTTCAACTCCACAATCTTGTCGGAGGCTCCCAAGTGACACCTAGCCAATCTAGGAGACACCACTCTCCAAGAAGTAACAAATGGTGTGTTGATGATGAACTCCTTGCTCTTATGCTTCAAATGATAGTCTCCCCAACACTCAACTATATCTCACATGATTTAGATTTGGTGGAAAGAAGATTTGAGTGGAAAGCAACTTGGGGAAGGCTAGAGATCAAGATTCATATGGTAGGAATGGGATATCTTGGTCTCAACACTAGTGTAGGTGGTTCTCTCTCAGAAAAAGTAAGTTGGAAGTGTATGTTCGTTCTGATGGCTTTCTCCCACGAATGAAGAGGTGGAGGAGGGGTATTATATAGCCTCCACACAAAATCTAACCATTACACATAACTTCCCAAACTCGGTGGGACCGAATGGTTAAACTCGGTCGGACCGATTCAGCAAAGCTAGTGACCGTTAGGGTTTTCGATGGGACCGACATGCAACTCCGTAGGACCGATATGATTAGGGTTAGGGCATAACGTAATCTCGGTGAGACCGATTACACAAACTCGGTGATACCCATTTTGGTAATAAGCTAACCAGAGAGTTGGTCAGGTAAACTCGGTGGGACCGATTCGCTCATTTCGGTGAGACCGAAATGTTACGAAAGGGAAACAGAGAGTTTACATTGCAATCTCGGTGGGACCGATCGCAAGTTTCGGTGAGATCGAAAGTATTGCAATAGGAAACAGAGAGTTTGCAATACCATCTCGGTGAGACCGAGATCCCTATCGGTGAGACCGATTTGCCTAGGGTTTGTGGCAGTGGCTATGACATTTGAAACTCGGTGGCGTCGGATAGGAAGAATCGGTGGGGCCGAGTTTGACTTTTGGTTTAGGTCATATGTGGATGTGAGAAAGTAGTTGAGGACTTTGGAGCATATCACTAAGCATTTGAGCAAGAGCCTCATTAAGCAACACCTCATCCCTCCTTGATAGTATTGGCTTTTCCTATAGACTCAATGTGATCTTGGATCACTAAAATAGAAAATGTAGAGTCTTGAGCTTTGAGCTTGAGCCAATCATTTGTCCTTAGCATCTTGAAGGGGTTTCACATCCTCTAATCCATACCACTTCACTATTGAACTTATCTGAAACATACTAGATAAAAATGTTAGTCCAACAAGAGATATGTTGACATTAATTGCCAAAACCACCTAGGGAGCACTTGTGCTTTCGATCTCCCCCTTTTTGGTAATTGATGACAACATACATCAAAGCTTTAGATCAAGATATTAATAGTAGTAAGTGAAGCTTTGGAAAGACATGTAACTTGCATAGGCTCCCCCTACATGTATGCAATCATGTGAATATGGAATATAAGAGCATGTGAATGCATAAACATGATAGGGTAAGCAATGTGTTACATGTATCTTGGCTATATGCATCAGAGCAAATGATGAAAATATGAGAAATGTACCTTCATGCTCATGAGTCCTTCTTGCAAACAGTATGTACATCAGCAAGAAATTCTCATTCACATGACTGTGATGCATATACTTACCTTGTGGTCTTGAGTTGGCTTAGGATGGGATGAACCTGCATAAACAAGGTTAGATAACACAGATACACCTACTGGCCAGAGCAAACAAGAGAGACCACAAGAGTACCAAGACTGAGATGACATGTAGAGTAAGTACTAAGTACCACATTGGATAAAGACATGTCCCCAAAGGTAAAGATATGCAATAAATTCAAGGATTTCCTTCCCTTAGATGTCTTGCTCCCCCTGAATCTAACATGGGATATTGGGAGAACATAGGGAACAGAAAATCAGAGCAAAATTAGAGCTCAAAGGAAATAAACAGAGCTAATGCAATCGAGCAAATATGAACATGTATTTCCCCTCTTGAAGACATGTGACTTCTCTCCTCTTGAACACCAAGCATCTGGGGTCTCTTTCTTCCCTAGAGTATTCTCTCCCCCTATAGATATGATTAAGCTTTGATGTGATGATCTCTCTCTCTCCCCCTTTGACATCAATTTCCAAGAAGGGTTCTTCTGGATTTTTGTCATGATGGGCTTGGTCCTTGAGTCACAGAACAAAGCAACAATTTGAGTAGGATGTTGGTCGAGGACAAGATTTATTGAGTGAAGCTGGATCAAAAAGAATTCAGAAACAAGTGGCAAGATGTTTTTCCTGCAGTGAAATCGGTAGCACCGAGTTTGGTGCTTCGGTGGCACCGAAAGGGTTCGGTTGGACCGAAGTAAACAGCCCGGTGTGACTGAGTTCATCGCAGAGAAAACACTTGTCACCTCAGCTCACTATACAAGTAAGATCTCACAAGGATTTGCAAGGAATTTAATGTAGAAAATGCAGAACAGAAAATAAAAGAGAAGAAACTAAAAAGAATCTAGATGAAGAGGGAAACAAATATGCATGAGACAAATGCAAGAGCACCGAAAAGAACACAAGAGAACTTCATCTAGAATTGGGCGGTGACAAAGTCACCTATGTTAGAGTATATTGACTTAGGAGTCAAGTGAGATCACTTGATCTTTGGTCATACTCATCGTTTAAACTCAAAATGGGGTTACCATTTTTCGTTAAAGCATCTTGATGTATTCACATCTTGTTGAGTTGCTTTATCCCATGACTCGGAGTAAAGCTTCTCTAAGATGGAATAACATACCTTGGGTGGTGGTGTTGATCATGATCATGTAGTTGAACTTGTGTGGGTTGCTCAAGGTTGATGTGGCTCATCAAGAGTTGGGAGCATCACTTGAAGTTTGAGTTCATCTACCTACATGGGTTAGTTTTTACAAGGAAGAGCACTTGTGTATCCAGAATGACAATCATGATAGAATTTGTCAAAGGATATGTTTGAATGGTTGCGTGCTTCCTTTTCTTCATCCACCATTGTGTAGCAACTTGGTGATATAGAAATTGCTCAAGATGTGAGTGAGTTGCAATCTCATAGATTTCGATTCATACAAGTACCTACACGGGTTAGATAGCATGCAAGGTGTAAATATATCCAAGACATAAGATAGTCAACATAAGAGAAATATCAATGATTAGTCATAGGCTCATGCCTTGCATGTATTAAATGGAGTTCCTACTACAAGTTTGAAGCATCAATGATGTTCAATTCACCTCTTAACCTGCAAACACTTTTCTCATCAAGTGGTTTGGTAAATATATCCGCTAATTGCTTATCGATGCGAACATGCTTAAGATTAATGTCCCCTTTGGCAACATGATCTCGAATGAAATGATGACAAACTTCAATATGCTTAGTTCGAGAATGTTGCACGGGATTGTGAGCAATTTTAATAGCACTTTCATTGTCACATAGCAATGGAACATGTTTCACATATATCCCATAATCTTTAAGAGTTTGGGTCATCCAAAGTAATTGAGCACAACATGATCCAGCGGCAATGTATTCTGCTTTGGCGGTGGATAAGGATACCGAGTTTTGTTTCTTGGAGGACCAAGATACAAGAGATCTACCAAGAAATTGACAAGTACCCGAAGTGGACTTTCTATCAACCTTGTCACCGGCATAGTCCGAATCGGAGTAGCCCACAAGATCAAAGGAAGCCCTTTTTGGATACCAAATGCCAAAATTTGGTGTATGGATTAAGTATCTCACTATCCTTTTCACGGCCTTAAGATGACATTCTTTGGGAGTGGCTTGATATCGTGCACACATGCACACACTTAGCATAATATCGGGGCATGAAGCACATAGATATAGCAATGAGCCAATCATAGAGCGATAAACCTTTTGATCAACTGGTTCACCATCTTTGGTTAAATCAAGATGTCCACTAGTAGGCATGGGTGTAGTCCTACCTTTGCATTCTTGCATATTGAATAAGTCCTTGGTGTACTTCGTTTGAGATACAAGGTGCCTTCCTTAGTTTGCTTGATTTGCAAACCGAGAAAGAATTTGAGTTCACTCATCATCGACATCTCAAACTTCTCCGACATTAGCTTTCCAAACTTTTCACTAAAATTCAGTTGATCCAAATATAATATCATCGACATAAATTTGGCATACAAATAGTTCTCCATTAACCTTTTTAGTAAAAAGAGTAGAATCTATTTTCCAATTTCAAAGCCTTTTTCAATAAGGAACTTGGTCAAGCATTTATACCATGCTCTAGGAGCTTGTTTAAGACCATAAAGAGCTTTGTGAAGTTTGTAAACATGATTAGGTTTCTTAGGATTGACAAATCCGGGAGGTTGCTTAACATAAACTTCCTCCTCAATTTCACCATTTAGAAAAGCACTTTTAATGTCCATTTGGAACAAGGTGATATCATGATGATTAGCATAAGCAAGTAACATGCGAATGGACTCAAGTCTAGCAACAGGGGCATATTTCTCACCATAGTCCATACCTTCGACTTGAGTGTAGCCTTGGGCGACTAGGCATGCTTTGTTGCGGATGACTTGACCATCTTCATCTTGCTTGTTGCGAAACACCCATTTGGTACCAATGATGTTGTGGTTATTGTCAGGCTTTTCAACCAATGTCCACACTTGATTTCTCTCAAAGTTCTGTAGCTCTTCATGCATAGCGTTTATACAATCCGGATCTTCCAAAGCTTCTTCAGCCTTCATAGGTTCAATGCGAGAGATGAATGAATAGTGTTCACAAAAGTTAGCTAAACGAGTTTTTGAGCGAGTGATTCTCCTGGTTTGGATATCATTGTAGATTTGCTCGACGGGATGATCTTTAGCAATTCTTGCTCGAACTCGTGAAAGCTTTTGCTTGGATCTTGGTTGAACATCTTCTTCATCTTGTTCTTCTTCTTGGCCTTCTTCGTTGTTGACGTTGTCGTTCTCTTGTCGTGGTGGAGAAGGAGGTTGTTGCCGTTCATCTTGATGCACTTCCTCATTTTCTTCATCTTGATGTGCCCCACTTGTGGATGCTTCCGTATCAACTCTTGGTTCACCTTGTCGTGAGGTAGAAGCTTCCACTTGGATGGACGAGGTACCCTCCTTCACCTCCGTTGGACGAATCTTGCCAATAGACAAGTCTTGGATTGCTTTCGAAGGGTCTTTGTCTCCTACATCAATTGGCAATTGCTCTACTTGCGAGCCGTTAGATTTATCAAACTTCACATCTATCGTCTCTTCAACCTTTTGGGTGAAATTGTTGTAGACACGGTAAGTGTGAGAGTTTGAGCCATAACCAAGTAGGAAACCTTCATGAGATTTGGGAGCAAATTTAGAACGGCGATGCTTATCAAGAATGTAGCACTTTGAGCCAAATACTCGAAAGTATCCAACTTGGGGTTTGTTACCGGTGAGGAGCTCGTATTCCGTCTTGCCGAGTAGCTTGTGAAGATACAAGCGATTTGTTGCATGACAAGCTGTCTCAACCGCTTCCGCCCAAAAGTGCTTTGGCGTCTTGTACTCATCAAGCATCGTTCTTGCCATTTCTATGAGTGTCCGGTTCTTCCTATCAACAACTCCATTCTGTTGAGGTGTGTACGTAGCTGAGAACTCATGTGAAATCCCTTCTTCGTCAAGAAAGGTATCCACATTTGCGTTCTTGAACTCCATTCCGTTGTCGCTTCGAACCTTCTTGATCTTCACATCAAATTGATTTTGGGCCTTCCTAGTGAAGTTTTTGAAGATCTTTTGGACCTGTGATTTGTCATCAAGAAATAACACCCACGTAAATCTTGAAAAATCATCAACTATGACTAGTCCAAATGAGTTACCACCGAGACTCTTGTAGGCATTTGGACCAAAGAGATCCATGTGAAGTAGCTCGAGTGGTCTTCTCGTGGTCATGATGTTCTTCGCGTGATGACTTCCTCCAACTTGTTTCCCTGCCTGACAAGCACTACAAAGTCTATCCTTGTAAAATATAACATCTTTTACTCCAAGGATATGATCACCTTTAATAAGCTTGTCAAGGTTTCGCATACCAACATGACCTAATCGTCTATGCCATAACCAACCTTTAGAAGATTTAGCAATTAAGCAAGTTCTAGGTTGAGCCTTTTTAGTGAAATCAACAATGTAAAGATCACCTCTACGTATTCCGGTAAAGACCATTTTACGATTGTCTCTACGAAACACTTGGCAATCTACTTCAGTAAATAAAACATTGAAACCGAAATCAGCAAGTCTAGATACTGAAAGTAAATTGTACCCAAGAGATTCAATGAGCATGACATTTTGTATGGAGCTATCATGTGAGATGGCCACCTTACCGAGGCCAACCACCTTACCCTTTGAGTTATCACCAAAGGTGACATATATTCGAGGGCCGTCATTTTCAGCAAGCTCACGGAACATATCTTTATCTCCGGTCATATGATCAGTACATCCACTATCAAGAACCCATTCCTTTCCTCCAGCCATGTAGCCGCGAAGATTTGCCATAAGACCAAAGTGTCTCATTGCATCATTAAGATCATAGTCACTGTCATCATGTTCAACATCATCTTGTGATTGATCAATTCCTAGAGAGGGTAATTCATTAGATAAATGATCATTTCTATAGTTATCTTTATGAATTCTAACAGCTCTGGAAATGATATTGCTAATGATTCCAACATCTCCTTTGGCACTCGTAAGATTAGTAAGCTCAAATAAGCAGTCACCAAATTTGGGATCATTGGAACTCATCTTAGTCAAGACAATAGACTTATGGAGGATTTCATCTAGATCATTCAAGGAATAATTTGGAAAGCGTTCCTCAAGAAATCTCCATATAGTGTAGGCACAATCAAGAGTAGGCAAACATTCAATCAAGTTTCTAGGCAAGCCTCTAGTGATAAGATTAACAGTTCTAAGGTCGTGGATCATGTCAATAGACTCATCAAGGGCAGGATGCAAAGGATCAACATGAGGTCCACAAGGGCTAGTAATGTACTTGTTCAAATGATATTCATTGAAAATCTCAAGCATTTCATGTTTCCACTCATGAAAATATTCTCCATCAAGAATAGGCACTCTACGTCTAAGACTCCCCAAAGTAGACTCATCCATTTTCCTCCAATGGTGTTTAAACCAAGGCAATGGAGACCAATGCTCTGATACCAATTGAAAGGACCGAGAAGAGGTGTCTAGAGGGGGGTGATTAGACACTAAGTACCAAAAGTTGCAGTTTTTAAATTCTTTAGGTTGAAGTGGATTTTTGGCACAAGTTTAACAAACACAATACATATCAAGCAAGCATGCAACAAGTATATGAGCAGCGGAAAGTAAAGCATGCAACTTGCAAGAATGTAAAGGGAAGGGTTTGGAAGATTCAAACGCAATTGGAGACACATATGTTTTTGTCGTGGTTCCGATAGGTGGTGCTATCGTACATCCATGTTAATGGAGACTTCAACCCACGAAGGATAATGGTTGCGCGAGTCCATGGAGAGCTCCACCCATGAAGGGTCCACGAAGAAGCAACCTTGTCTATCCCACCATGGCCATCGCCCATGAAGGACTTGCCTCACTAGCGGTAGATCTTCACGAAGTAGGCGATCTCCTTGCCCTTACAAACTCCTTGGTTCAACTCCACAATCTTGTCGGGGGCTCCCAAGTGACACCTAGCCAATCTAGGAGACACCACTCTCCAAGAAGTAACAAATGGTGTGTTGATGATGAACTCCTTGATCTTGTGCTTCAATTGATAGTCTCCCCAACACTCAACTCTCTCTCACAGGATTTATATTTGGTGGAAAGAAGATTTGAGTGGAAAGCAACTTGGGGAAGGCTAGAAATCAAGATTCATATGGTAGGAATGGGATATCTTGGTCTCAACACAAGTGTAGGTGGTTCTCTCTTAGAAAAAGTAAGTTGGAAGTGTAGGTTCGTTCTGATGGCTCTCTCCCACGAATGAAGAGGTGGTGGAGGGGTATATAGCCACACAAAATCTAACCATTACACATAACTTCCCAAACTCGGTGGGACCGAATGGTTAAACTCGGTCAGACTGATTCAGCAAAGCTAGTGACCGTTAGGGTTTTCGGTGGGACCGACATGCAACTCGGTAGAACCGATATGATTAGGGTTAGGGCATAACATAATCATGGTGAGACCGATTACACAAACTCGGTGAGACCGATTCTGGTCATAAGCTAACCAGAGGGTTGGTCAGGTAAACTCGGTGGGACCGATTCGCTCATTTCGGTGAGACCGAAATGTTACAAAAGGGAAACAGAGAGCTTACATTGCAATCTCGGTGGGATCGATCGCAAGTTTCGGTGAGACCGAAAGTATTGCAATAGGCAACAGAGAGTTTGTAATCCCATCTCGGTGAGACCGAGATCCCTATCAGTGAGACCGATTTGCCTAGGGTTTGTGGCAGTGGCTATAACATTTGAAACTCGGTGGCGCCGGATAGGAAGAATCGGTGGGGCCGAGTTTGACTTTTGGTTTAGGTCATATGTGGATGTGAGAAAGTAGTTGAGGACTTTGGAGCATATCACTAAGCATTTGAGCAAGAGCCTCATTAAGCAACACCTCATCCCTCCTCGATAGTATTGGCTTTTCCTATAGACTCAATGTGATCTTGGATCACTAAAATAGAAAATGTAGAGTCTTGAGCTTTGAGCTTGAGCCAATCCTTTGTCCTTAGCACTGTTGAACTTATCTGAAACATACTAGATAAAAATGTTAGTCCAACAAGAGATATGTTGACATTAATTGCCAAAACCACCTAGGGAGCGCTTGTGCTTTCACTCACTTTTATTACTTGTTACCTTGCTGTTTTTATAATTTCAGATTACAAAACCCTATATCTACCATCCATATTGCACTTGTATCACCATCTCTTCGCCGAACTAGTGCACCTATACAATTTACCATTGTATTGGGTGTGTTGGGGACACAAGAGACTCTTTGTTATTTGGTTGCAGGGTTGTTTAAGAGAGACCATCTTCATCCTACGCCTCCCATGGATTGATAAACTTTAGGTCATCCACTTGAGGGAAATTTGCTGCTGTCCTACAAACCTCTGCACTTGGAGGCCCAACAACGTCTACAAGAAGAAGGTTGTGTAGTAGACATCAAGCTCTTTTCTGGCGCCGTTGCCGGGGAGGTTAGCGCTTGAAGGTATATCTTTAGATCTTGCAATCGAGTCTTTTAGTTTCTTGTTTTATCACTAGTTTAGTCTATAAAAGAAAACTACAAAAAAATGGAAGGTTACCTCATATGCTTCATCTTTTAATGTCTTCCATGAAATTAGGATTCCGATAATTGTGCCAAAATATTAGAAGAAGAATGTATTAAAATGTTTGGCACTAAATCTATGAATGATGAGTATGATTGCAATGTTGTTAGTATGAACTCCTTGAATATCCATAGTACTAATGATGATTGCACCAGTCATGATGAAAATGTCTCTTATAAGCATGTCAACTTTTGTGGAGTGCATAGAGTTTGCAAGTACATACCAAATAGGGAAGATAGATTTAGCAAGAGGCATAGGTATTTAGAAACTAAATGGTTGCAAGAGAGGCTAGATGTTTGTGCTGAAAATTTAAAATTTCTGCGCCATACTTGTGAACTTTGCAATGAACATGGTCATTTAAATCTCCAATGAAAATTGTTTCATGATCGTATCGTGTCCAAAAATTGTGATGATTTGATTTCCCTTGCACATCATAATGAACTTAGTTTGCTTTTGGGTTATGAAGAAATGAAACATATAACGAAGCATATTCCAGAATATAACCTTGAGAAATTCCTCGATATTGATCTAGAAGAAATTTTTATGTATTGTGCGGTGAATTGCATTGAAAATCCTTATATTGCCAATTACATAAAGAAAAGAAAACAAATAGAGGATGAAGAGAATACTAATTAAAGGGAAGAGGCTTTCCAATATCCTCATATTATTTCTTATGATGAATCAGGTAATGAGGATGAGCCTTCTATTCAACCAATCTCATCAATAAGGAGCTCCAGAAAGAGGATTGAACCCACACATGATGTGAAGAAGAAAAAGAAAATACGGAGAAGCAAAGGTAAAAATTTATCCCTCCCAAATGATGTTGCTCCTACTACTCATTGTGATGATGATAATTGTTATACTATTGGTGCTATCCATACTATTAATTATGAGAGTGATTATGCTTATGATATGAAAAGGCCCAAGCTTGGGGATGCTATGTTTGATGAGAACGAAAGTTTGAAAATATATTTGCTGCAATTAATGTTTTTCCCAAGCTTGGGGATGCTATGTTTAATGAAGATGACATTTGTAGTCTCCCAAGTTTTGATATGCAATTTTATTATGATGATAGCATGCCTCCTACTTATGACGATTATATTGATGAAAGTGGGTTTGGAAGAGTGTCAACTTTAGGAAGTAATTATCCCACTATTTTGGAGGGTGTTGAATCTTATTTTGACAATTATGAAAGTGTATTTGGATAGGTCATGACTTTATTTAGTAATGATTCCACTATCTTGGAAGAGGTTTCAATTGATTATGATGAGAACAAAGTTGCTACTTATGATGATTATTGTGATGACACTTATGCTATAAAAAGTAGTGATGATTATATTTATAAAACTTGTCATGATTATGATTACTATTTTTCTGAACATTACTCTTTTAATGTGGAAAAAATTTATAGTATTCGAGTCTCTTATGATACTTCCACTATTCCGAATGAGAAGAATTTCGCTTATGAGGAGAGTAATAAAATTTCTATGCTTGTAGATCATGAAAAAAATGCTTTAGGTGCTGGTTATATTGTTTAATTCATTCATGATGCTACTGAAAATTACTATGAGGGAGGAACATATGCTTGTAGGAATTGCAATAATATCAAGTTTCCTCTCTATGCGCTTAAAGTTTTGAAGTTATGCTTGTTTTGCCCTCCTATGCTAGTTGATTATGATTCCCACAAGTTGTTTGCTCACAAAATCCCTATGCATAGGAAGCGGGTTAGACTTAAATGTGCTAGTCATATTCTTCATGATGCTCTCTTTATATTTCAATTCTTATCGTTTATGTGAGCATCATTGAAATCATCATGCCTAGCTAGGGGCTTTAAACGATAGCGCTTGTTGGGAGGCAACCCAATTTTATTTTTGTTCTTTCCTTTTTGCTCCTGTTTAGTAATAAATAATTCATATAGCCTCTGTTTAGATGTGGTTTTATGCTTTTAATTAGTGTTTATGCCAAGTAGAACCTTTGGGAAGACTTGGGGAAAGTCTTTGCGATCTTGCTGTAAAAAATAGAAACTTTAGCGCTCGCGAGATTTGCTGCAATTTTTTAATGGAAAGTGCTATTTAGTTAATTGTTTTTGTATATGATTAATAGATAAATTCCTCACGTCCAGAAATTTATTTTAGATTTTTGGGGTTCCAGAAGTATTCGAAACCTACAGATTACTACAGACTGTTCTGTTTTTGACAGATTTTGTTTTTCGTGTGTTGTTTGCTTATTTTGATGAATCTATGGCTAGTAATAGAGTTTATGAACCATAGAAAAGTTGTAATACAGTAGGTTTAACACCAATATAAATAAAGAATGAGTTCATTACAGTACCTTGAAGTGGTGATTTGTTTTCTTTTACTAACGGAGCTCACGAGTTTTATGTTAAGTTTTGTGTTGTGAAGTTTTCAAGTTTTGGGTAAAGATTCGATGGACTATGGAATAAGGAGTGGCAAGAGCCTAAGCTTGGGGATGCCCAAGGCACCCCAAGGTAATATTCAAGTACAACCAAGAGCCTAAACTTGGGGATGCCCCGGAAGGCATCCCCTCTTTCGTCTTCGATCATCGGTAACTTTACTTGGAGCTATATTTTTATTCACCACATGATATGTGTTTTGCATGGAGCATCAATTTATTTTGTTAGTATTTGCTTGCTGTTATTTAGAAGAATGTTTTGCATCTTTTATTTCAATAAAAGTGGCATTCATGGCATTTACTATGCCTATTTTACAAGTCTACATGTTGCTGTTTGAAAACAGAAAGTTTACCACTGTTGCAAAAATTCCCTAGAAAAGTCAGAATGTGATAAAATGTTGAAACCTTCTGCATAATAATATATGATAAATTTACTACAGTGGGAATTTTCTTTCATAATTTTTGGATCTAGGAAGTATGGATCTTGCTGCATTCTTCACAGACTGTCCTGTTTAGGCAGATTGTTGTTATGTTTGCATTGTTTGCATATGTTTGCTTGTTTAATGATTCTATTTAAGGATGGGACTATTAAATATGCAGAGGCATTTAGTATGCAATGTTGATTAATAATTTTAGTGATTTTCTACAGAAGAGTATGATAAGGTTTTTGCATTGGTTTATACTAACTTATCTCACGAGTCCTTGTTGAGTTTTGTGTGGATTAAGCTTTTGAGATTTAGGGAGACCGTGATATGAGAGGAATTAAGGAGACACAAAAGCTCAAGCTTGGGGATGCCCAAGGCATCCCAAGATAATATTTCAAGAAGTCTCAAGCGTCTAAGCTTGGGGATGCCCCGGTTGGCATCCCACCTTTCTTCTTCAACAACTATCGGTTAGTATCGGTTGATCCTAAGTTTTTGCTTCTTCACATGATGTTTGCTATTCTTATATGTCATTTTTTTGTTTTGCTTGCTTTTTGAATAAAGTATCAAGATCTGAAATTCTTAAATGTTAGAGAGTCTTCACATAGTTGCATAATTATTCGACTACTCATTGATCTTCACTTATATCTTTCGGAGTAGTTTGTCATTTGCTCTAGTGCTTCACTTATATCTTTTTAGAGCACGGCGGTGGTTTTATTTTGAAGAAATAGATGAACTCTCATGCTTCACTTATATTATTTTGAGAGTCCTAAACAGCATGGTAATTTGCTTTGGTTATGAAACTAGTCCTAATATGATAGGCATCCAAGAGGGATATAATAAATACTTTCATATATAGTGCATTGAATACTATGAGAAGTTTGATACTTGATGATTGTTTTGAGAAATAAATATGGTGATATTAGAGTCATGCTAGTTGAGTAGTTGTGAATTTGATAAATACTTGTGTTGAAGTTTGTGATTCCCGTAGCATGCACGTATGGTGAACCGTTATGTGATGAAGTCAGAGCATGATTTATTTATTGATTGTCTTCCTTATGAGTGGCGGTCGGGGATGAGCGATGGTCTTTTCCTACCAATCTATCCGCCTAGGAGCATGCACGAAGTACTTTGTTTCGATAACTAATAGATTTTTGCAATAAGTATGTGAGTTCTTTATGACTAATGTTGAGTCCATGGATTATACGCACTCTCACCCTTCCACCATTGCTAGCCTCTCTAGTACCGCACAACTTTCGTCGGTACCATAAACCCACCATATATCTTCCTCAAAACAGCCACCACACCTACCTATTATGGCATTTCCATAGCCATTCCGAGATATATTGCCATGCAACTTTCCACCATTCTGTTTATTATGACACGCTTCACGTTGTCGTATTGCTTTGCATGATCATGTAGTTGACATCGTATTTGTGACAAAGCCACCTTTCATAATTCTTTCATACATGTCACTCTTGATTCATTGCACATCCCGGTACACCGCCGGAGGCATTCATATAGAGTCATATGTTGTTCTAAGTATCGAGTTGTAATTCTTGAGTTGTAAGTAAATAAAAGTGTGATGGTCATCATTATTAGAGCATTGTCCCATGTGAGGAAAGGATTATGGAGACTATGATTCCCCCACAAGTCGGGATGAGACTCCGGAAGAAAAAAAAAGAGGCCATAAAAAGAGGAGAAGGCCAAAAAAACATAAAAACAAAAAAATAATGAGAGAAAAAGAGAGAAGGGGCAATGCTACTATCCTTTTACCACACTTGGGCTTCAAACTAGCACCATGATCTTCATGATAGAGAGTCACCTATGTTGTCACTTTCATATACTATTGGGAATCTTTCATTACATAACTTGGCTTGTATATTCCAATGATGGGCTTCCTCAAAATGCCCTAGATCTTCATGAGCAAGCGAGTTGGATGCACACCCACTTAGTTTCTTTTTGAGCTTTCATACACTATTAGCTCTAAGTGCATCCGTTGCATGGCAATCCCTACTCGCTCACATCGATATCTATTAATGGGCATCTCCATAGCCCGTTGATACGCCTAGTGAAGGAAATATGCCCTAGAGGCAATAATAAAGTTATTATTTATTTCCTTATATCATGATAAATGTTTATTATTCATGCTAGAATTGTATTAACCGGAAACATAATACATGTGTGAATACATAGACAAACAAAGTGTCACTAGTATGCCTCTACTTGACTAGTTCGTTAATCAAAGAAGGTTATGTTTCCTAACCATAAACAAAGAGTTGTTATTTGATTAACAGGATCACATCATTAAGTGAATGATCTGATTGACATGACCCATTCCATTAGCTTAGCAGCCGATCGTTTAGTGAGTTGCTATTACTTTCTTCATAACTTATACATGTTCCTATGACTATGAGATTATGCAACTCCCGTTTACCAGAGGAACACTTTGTGTGCTACCAAACGTCACAACGTAACTGGGTGATTATAAAGGAGCTCTACAGGTGTCTCCAAAGGTATATGTTGGGTTGGCGTATTTCGAGATTAGGATTTGTCACTCCGATTGTCGGAGAGGTATCTCTGGGCCCTCTCGGTAATGCACATCACTTAAGCCTTGCAAGCATGCAACTAATGAGTTAGTTGCGGGATGATGTATTACAGAACGAGTAAAGAGACTTGCCGGTAACGAGATTGAACTAGGTATTGGAATACCGATGATCGAATCTCGGGCAAGTAACATACCGATGACAAAGGGAACAACGTATGTTATTATGCGGTCTGACCGATAAAGATCTTCGTAGAATATGTAGGAGCCAATATGAGCATCCAGGTTCCGCTATTGGTTATTGACCGGAGACATGTCTCGGTCATGTCTACATTGTTCTCGAACCCGTAGGGTCCGCACGCTTAAGGTTACGATGACAGTTATATTATGAGTTTATGCATTTTGATGTACCGAAGTTTGTTCGGAGTCCCGGATGTGATCATGGACATGACGAGGAGTCTCGAAATGGTCGAGACGTAAAGAATGATATATTGGAAGCCTATGTTTGGATATCGGAAGTGTTCCGGATGAATTCGGGATTTTACCGGAGTACCGGGAGGTATATGGGCCATAGTGGGCCTTAGTGGAAAAGAGAAGAGACAGCCCAAGATGGGCCGCGCGCCCCTCCCCTCCCTTGGTCCGAATAGGACAAGGAGAGGGGGCCGTCCACCCTCTCTCTTTCCCCCCCTTCGCGAATCCTATTCCAACTAGGATTGGGGGGGGATCCTACTCCCAGAGGGAGTAGGACTCTCCTGGCGCGCCTCTCCTAGGCCGGCCGCACCCCCCCTCTAGTCCTTTATATACGGAGGCAGGGGCACCCCAGAAACACACAAGTTGATCCATGTGATCTTACTCTTAGCCGTGTGCGGCGCCCCCAGCCACCATAGTCCTCGATAATATTGTAGCGGTGCTTAGGCGAAGCCCTGCGGCAGTAGTACATCAAGATCGTCACCACGCCGTCGTGCTGACGGAACTCTTCCCCGACACTTTGTTGGATCAGATTCCGGGGATCGTCATCGAGCTGAACGTGTGCTAAAACTCGGAGGTGCCGTAGTTTCGGTGCTTGATCGGTCGGGCCGTGAAGACGTACGACTACATCAACCAAACGCTTCCGTTGTCGATCTACAAGGGTACGTAGATCACACTCTCCCCTCATTGCTATGCATCATCATGATCTTGCGTGTGCGTAGAATTTTTTTTGAAATTACTACGTTCCCCTTCAGTGGTATCAGAGCCTAGGTTTTATATGTTGATGTTATATGCACGAGTAGAACACAAGTGAGTTGTGGGCGATATAAGTCATACTGCTTACCAGCATGTCATACTTTGGTTCGGCGGTATTGTTGGACGAAGCGGCCCGGACTGACATTACGCGTACGCTTACACGAGACCGGTTCTCCCGACGTGCTTTGCACATAGGTGGCTTGCGGGTGACAGTTTCTCCAACTTTAGTTGAATCGAGTGTGGCTACGCCCGGTCCTTGTGAAGGTTAAAACAGCACCAACTTGACAAACTATCGTTGTGGTTTTGATGCGTAGGTAAGATTGGTTCTTGCTTAAGCCCGTAGCAGCCACGTAAAACTTGCAACAACAAAGTAGAGGACGTCTAACTTGTTTTTGCAGGGCATGTTGTGATGTGATATGGTCAAGACATGATGCTAAATTTTATTGTATGAGATGATCATGTTTTGTAACCGAGTTATCGGCAACTGGCAGGAGCCATATGGTTGTCGCTTTATTGTATGCAATGCAATCGCGCTGTAATGCTTTACTTTATCACTAAACGGTAGCGATAGTCGTGGAAGCACAAGCTTGGCAAGACGACAACGATGCTACAATGGAGATCAAGGTGTCGCGCCGGTGACGATGGTGATCACGACGGTGCTTCGAAGATGGAGATCACAAGCACAAGATGATGATGGCCATATCATATCACTTATATTTATTGCATGTGATGTTTATCTTTATGCATCTTATCTTGCTTTGATTGACGGTAGCATTATAAGATGATCTCTCACTAATTATCAAGTAGTGTTCTCCCTGAGTATGCACCGTTGCGAAAGTTCTTCGTGCTGAGACACCACGTGATGATCGGGTGTGATAGGCTCTACGTTCAAATACAACGGGTGCAAAACAGTTGCACACGCGGAATACTCAGGTTATACTTGACGAGCCAAGCATATACAGATATGGCCTCGGAACACAGAGACCGAAGGGTCGAGCGTGAATCATATAGTAGATATGATCAACATAGTGATGTTCACCAATGAAACTACTCCATCTCACGTGATGATCGGACATGGTTTAGTTGATTTGGATCACGTGATCACTTAGAGGACTAGAGGGATGTCTATCTAAGTGGGAGTTCTTTAAGCAAATTAACTGAACTTAAATTTATCATGAAACTTAGTACCTGATAAGTATCTTGCTTGTTTATGTTTGATTGTAGATAGATGGCTCGTGTTGTTGTTCCGTTGAATTTTAATGCGTTCCTTGAGAAAGCAAAGTTGAAAGATGATGGTAGCAATTACACGGACTGGGTCCGTAACTTGAGGATCATCCTCATTGCTGCACAGAAGAATTACATCCTGGAAGCACCGCTGGGTGCCAGGCCTGCTGCAGGAGCGACGCCGGATGTTATGAACGTCTGGCAGAGCAAAGCTGATGACTACTCAATAGTTCAGTGTGCCATGCTTTACGGCTTAGAATCGGGACTTCAACGAAGTTTTGAACGTCATGGAGCATATGAGATGTTCCAGGAGTTGAAGTTAATATTTCAAGCAAATGCCCGGATTGAGAGATATGAAGTCTCCAATAAGTTCTATAGCTGCAAGATGGAGGAGAATAGTTCTGTCAGTGAGCATATACTCAAAATGTCTGGGTATAATAATCACTTGATTCAATTGGGAGTTAATCTTCCAGATGATTGCGTCATTGACAGAATTCTCCAATCACTGCCACCAAGCTACAAGAGCTTCGTGATGAACTATAATATGCAAGGGATGAATAAGACTATTCCCGAGCTCTTCGCAATGCTGAAAGCTGCGGAGGTAGAAATCAAGAAGGAGCATCAAGTGTTGATGGTCAACAAGACCACTAGTTTCAAGAAAAAGGGCAAAGGGAAGAAGAAGGGGAACTTCAAAAAGAACGGCAAGCAAGTTGCTACTCAAGAGAAGAAACCCAAACCTGGACCTAAGCCTGAAACTGAGTGCTTCTATTGCAAGCAGACTGGTCACTGGAAGCAGAACTGCCCCAAGTATTTGGCGGATAAGAAGGATGGCAAGGTGAACAAAGGTATATGTGATATACATGTTATTGATGTGTACCTTACTAATGCTCGCAGTAGCACCTGGGTATTTGATACTGGTTCTGTTGCTAATATTTGCAACTCGAAACAGGGACTACGGATTAAGCGAAGATTGGCTAAGGACGAGGTGACGATGCGCGTGGGAAACGGTTCCAAAGTCGATGTGATTGCAGTCGGCACGCTACCTCTACATCTACCTTCGGGATTAATATTAGACCTAAATAATTGTTATTTGGTGCCAGTGTTAAGCATGAACATTATATCTGGATCTTGTTTGATGCGAGACGGTTATTCGTTTAAATCAGAGAATAATGGTTGTTCTATTTATATGAGTAATATCTTTTATGGTCATGCACCCTTGAAGAGTGGTCTATTCTTGTTGAATCTCGATAGTAGTAACACACATATTCATAATGTTGAAGCCAAAAGATGCAGAGTTGATAATGATAGTGCAACATATTTTGTGGCACTGCCGTTTAGGTCATATCGGTGTATAAAGCGCATGAAGAAACTCCATACTGATGGACTTTTGGAACCACTTGATTATGAATCACTTGGTACTTGCGAACCGTGCCTCATGGGCAAGATGACTAAAACACCGTTCTCCGGTACTATGGAGAGAGCAACAGATTTGTTGGAAATCATACATACAGATGTAAGTGGTCCGATGAATATTGAAGGCTCGTGGCGGATATCGTTATTTTCTCACCTTCACAGATGATTTAAGCAGATATGGGTATATCTACTTAATGAAACATAAGTCTGAAACATTTGAAAAGTTCAAAGAATTTCAGAGTGAAGTTGAAAATCATCGTAACAAGAAAATAAAGTTTCTACGATCTGATCGTGGAGGAGAATATTTGAGTTACGAGTTTGGTTACATTTGAAACAATGTGGAATAGTTTCGCAACTCACGCCACCCGGAACACCACAGCGTAATGGTGTGTCCGAACGTCGTAATCGTACTTTACGAGATATGGTGCGATCTATGATGTCTCTTACTGATTTACCGCTATCGTTTTGGGGTTATGCTTTAGAGACGGCCGCATTCACGTTAAATAGGGCACCATCAAAATCCGTTGAGACGACGCCTTATGAACTGTGGTTTGGCAAGAAACCAAAGTTGTCGTTTCTGAAAGTTTGGGGCTGCGATGCTTATGTGAAAAAGCTTCAACCTGATAAGCTCGAACCCAAATCGGAGAAATGTTGTCTTCATAGGATATCCAAAGGAAACTATTGGATACACCTTCTATCACATGATCCGAAGGCAAGACTTTTGTTGCTAAATTCGGAAACTTTCTGGAGAAGGAGTTTCTCTCGAAAGAAGTGAGTGGGAGGAAAGTAGAACTTGATGAGGTAACTGTACCTGCTCCCTTATTGGAAAGTACATCACAGAAAACTATTTCTGTGACACCTACACCAATTAGTGAGGAAGCTAATGATGATGATCATGAAACTTCAGAACAAGATACTACTGAACCTCGTAGATCAACCAGAGTAAGATCCGCACCAGAGTGGTACGGTAATCCTGTTCTGGAAGTCATGCTACTAGATCATGATGAACCTACGAACTATGAAGAAGCGATGGTGAGCCCAGATTCCGCAAAATGGCTTGAAGCCATGAAATCTGAGATGGGATCCATGTATGAGAACAAAGTATGGACTTTGGTTGACTTGCCCATGATCGGCAAGCAATTGAGACTAAATGGATCTTCAAGAAGAAGACTGACGCTGACGGTAATGTTACTGTCTACAAAGCTCGACTTGTCGCAAAAGGTTTTCGACAAGTTCAAGGGATTGACTACGATGAGACCTTCTCACCCGTGGCGATGCTTAAGTCTGTCCGAATCATGTTAGCAATTGCCGCATTTTATGATTATGAAATTTGGCAGATGGATGTCAAAACTGCATTCCTGAATGGATTTCTGGAAGAAGAGTTGTATATGATGCACGCAGAAGGTTTTGTCGATCCAAAGGGAGCTAACAAAGTGTGCAAGCTCCAGCGATCCATTTATGGACTGGTGCAAGCCTCTCGGAGTTGGAATAAACGTTTTGATAGTGTGATCAAAGCATTTGGTTTTATACAGACTTTGGGAGAAGCCTGTATTTACAAGAAAGTGAGTGGGAGCTCTGTAGCATTTCTGATATTATATGTGGATGACATATTATTAATTGGAAATGATATAGAATTTCTCGATAGCATAAAGGGATACTTGAATAAGAGTTTTTCAATGAAAGACCTCGGTGAAGCTGCTTACATATTAGGCATTAAGATCTATAGAGATAGATCAAGACGCTTAATTGGACTTTCACAAACAACATACCTTGACAAAATTTTGAAGAAGTTCAAAATGGATCAAGCAAAGAAAGGATTCTTGCCTGTGTTACAAGGTGTGAAATTGAGTAAGACTCAATGCCCGACCACTGCAGAAGATAGAGAGAATATGAAAGATGTTCCCTATGCATCAGCAATAGGATCTATCATGTATGCAATGCTGTGTACCAGACCTGATGTGTGCCTTGCTATAAGCCTAGCAGGGAGGTACCAAAGTAATCCAGGAGTGGATCACTGGACAGCGGTCAAGAACATCCTGAAATACCTGAAAAGGACTAAGGATATGCTTCTCGTATATGGAGGTGACAAAGAGCTCGTTGTAAATGGTTACGTTGATGCAAGCTTTGACACTGATCCAGACGATTCTAAATCGCAAACCGGATACGTGTTTACATTAAACGGTGGAGCTGTCAGTTGGTGCAGTTCTAAACAAAGCGTTGTAGCGGGATCTACATGTGAAGCGGAGTACATAGCTGCTTCGGAAGCAGCAAATGAAGGAGTCTGGATGAAGGAGTTCATATCCGATCTAGGTGTCATACCTAGTGCATCGGGTCCAATGAAAATCTTTTGTGACAATACTGGTGCAATTGCCTTGGCAAAGGAATCCAGATTTCACAAGAGAACCAAGCACATCAAGAGACGCTTCAATTCCATCCGGGATCTAGTCCAGGTGGGAGACATAGAGATTTGCAAGATACATACGGATCTGAATGTTGCAGACCCATTGACTAAGCCTCTTCCACGAGCAAAACATGATCAGCACCAAGGCTCCATGGGTGTTAGAATCATTACTGTGTAATCTAGATTATTGACTCTAGTGCAAGTGGGAGACTGAAGTAAATATGCCCTAGAGGCAATAATAAAGTTATTATTTATTTCCTTATATCATGATAAATGTTTATTATTCATGCTAGAATTGTATTAACCGGAAACATAATACATGTGTGAATACATAGACAAACTTAGTGTCACTAGTATGCCTCTACTTGACTAGCTCGTTACTCAAAGATGGTTATGTTTCCTAACCATGAACACAGTGTTGTTATTTGATTAACGAGGTCACATCATTAAGAGAATGATCTGATTGACGTGACCCATTCCATTATCTTAGCACCCGATCGTTTAGTATGTTGCTATTGCTTTCTTCATGACTTATACATGTTCCTATAACTATGAGATTATGCAACTCCCGTTTACCGGAGGAACACTTTGGGTACTACCAAACGTCACAATGTAACTGGGTGATTATAAAGGAGTACTACAGGTGTCTCCAAAGGTACATGTTGGGTTGGCGTATTTCGAGATTAGGTTTTGTCACTCCGATTGTCGGAGAGGTATCTCTGGGCCCTCTCGGTAATGCACATCACTTAAGCCTTGCAAGCATTGCATCTAAATGAGTTAGTTGCGGGATGATGTATTACAGAACGAGTAAAGAGACTTGCCGGTAACGAGATTGAACTAGGTATTGGATACCGACGATCAAATCTCGGGCAAGTAACATACCGATGACAAAGGGAACAACGTATGTTGTTATGCGGTCTGACCGATAAAGATCTTCGTAGAATATGTAGGAGCCAATATGGGCATCCAGGTCCCGCTATTGGTTATTGACCGGAGACGTGTCTCTGTCATGTCTACATTGTTCTCGAACCCGTAGGGTCCGCACGCTTAAGGTTACGATGACAGTTATATTATGAGTTTACATGTTTTGATGTACCGAAGGAGTTCGGAGTCCCGGATGAGATCGGGGACATGACGAGGAGTCTCGAAATGGTCGAGACGTAAAGATTCATATATTGGATGATATGGTTAGGCCAAGGGGTCAAGCCCATGAGGCTTTAGGTCGGTGCAAAAGGAGTTTTGCGGAGGCCAGGGGGCCAAACGCCGGAGACCCTGGCGTCTGGCCTTGGGCCAGACGCCAAGGATTGTGGCGTTTGGTCCTGGAGTCCAAGTGGGACTCTTGCCTTTCGGGCAAAACCGACTTTAAGGAGGCTTTTGCTCCAAGTTTCGACCCCGGGGCTCAACATATAAATAGAGGGGCAGGGCTAGCACCAAAGAAACAACAAGTTGATCCACGTGATCTATTCCTTAGCCGTGTGCGGTGCCCCCAGCCACCATATTCCTTGATAATACTGTAGCGGAGTTTAGGCGAAGCCCTGCTGCTGTAGTACATCAAGATCGTCACCACGCCGTCGTGCTGACGGAACTCTTCCCCGACACTTTGCTGGATCAGAGTCCGGGGATCATCATCGAGCTGAACGTGTGCTCGAACTCGGAGGTGTCGTAGTTTCGGTACTTGATCGGTTGGATCGTGAAGACGTACGACTACTTCCTCTACATTGCGTCAACGCTTCCGCAGTCGGTCTGCGTGGGTACGTAGACAACACTCTCCCCTCTCGTTGCTATGCATCACATAATCTTGCGTGTGCGTAGGAAATTTTTTGAAATTACTACGAAACCCAACATAATTCACACAATAGCAGGTTCAAACAAGCATGGCAAAAGTGCAAAAGATATTAGGTTCACAGACTTAGTGAAAACAACATGTCAGGATTTAACATCAGGAAGCAATGTTTAGAGCAAGATAACAGCATGCTACAGGAACATATCACGGCAAAGCAAGGCATGGCATGAAACTACACAAAGCATATAACAAAAGTCCCTTACTGACCATAAGCCAAAAGGGATCAGAAGATACAATGGCAACCATGTAAACATAGCAAGTTTCGTTAACAGATTCAGACTTAGCAGAAAACTGGAACATGGCAAAACAGAATTATGTAGGCATGTTTGCGAGCTCGATGCACTTACCACAAGGCATTGCATGACAAGATAAGCATACACCCAGCAAGTAGACATGTTAAATAAGCTAACCATGGCAAGAACACTCTCATAGCATGCATGGATCAACTACAACAACCTCGGCAAAATTGCTTAACACGTAAACAATCTGCCAGGAACATTTTATAGCAAAAGTAGAGCAAGATTGAGTCATGATAGGGTGATCCATAATTGTAAACAAAGACATGGATGGATAGAGCATAACATTATCTGAAAAACATCCTTACTGAACATGCTCAAAATAGGCATGGATCACTCTGTAGCAACATGAATACATGGCATAAAAATATCATTAGGGAAATGACTTAGAAGAAATCTAAATCCCTCAAATCAACAACATCACGAGAGCTACTTTGCATTCTTGTGCTAGTCACCACAATGATCACAAAAATACATGGCATACACCCCTGTAAAGAAGGCATGGCATATAACAAAACACATGTAGGGCTCAAGTCCATAGGAGGCACACATTAAACATGGCAAAAATGAAAAATGTCCATATTCTGATAAGAGACAGACACTAACATTACATAGCACTCTTGCAACAGCATTTAGGGCATCAAGATGATCTCAAATGAACATGGTGCAATGGAATGAAATGAAGTGCACATCCAAACGAACAATTTGATAGGCTACACGCCCAAAACGGAGCCATGGATGTAAGGTTATGACAAGATGAAGTTGCCTAAAAATAATGCAAACTAGGGACTTAGTGAGGGGAAAAAGGTCAACCTCTATGGATCTAGGGTTTCCAGCACGGGTCTCGAGGCGGCAGCGGATCTCGCCGGAGAGCTCGCGGGAGAATGCCGCGGTGGCCGAAGTTCGTCGGGGACGGCGGAGAGGAGGGACGGCGAGGTGGAGGCCGGATCCGTCGGGGACGACGAGGTACGTGGTGGGCGAGGCGACTGGAGAGGCGGCCGGCGACGGTGGCGCGGTGGCGCGCCGGCGAGGCAATGGCGGAGGTGCACCAGCGGTGGAGAAGCGGCGAGGGCTTGCGAGGCGGCGGCGCTCGGGCGCTGGGAAGGCGCGGCGGCAGCGATGGGCCGGGCGGGCCCGATCCGGGCTCGCCAGGCCGGCGGCGGAGAGGACGGCGGCGGGACACGTGGCGGGCGGAGATTGGCTGGGCGACGGCGGGCGGACGTGTCCGGCCGTCGCGGACGCGTCCGGTGGCGGCAGGGGACGGAAATTAGGGTTTCACCCGCAAATGAAGGAGGGGGAGGCCTATTTATACATAGAAGGAGCTAGGAGGCTCCAAATTGAGCACGGTTTTCGGCCACGCGATCATGATCGAACGACCGAGATGATGGAGGAGGTTTAGGTGGGTTTGGGGCCACTTTGGAGAGGTGTTGGGCTGCAACACACACGAGGCCTTTATGGTTCCTCGGTTAACCGTTGGAGTATCAAACGAAGTCCAAATGGCACGAAACTTGACAGGCGGTCTACCGGTAGTAAACCAAGGCTGCTTGGCAAGTCTCGGTCTAATACGAGAACGTTTAACACCCGCACATGAAAAGAGGCAAAAGGGGACACCGGAGGACATAGGAGCGCCGGAATGCAAAACGGACAACGAGGAAAATGCTCGGATGCATGAGACAAACACGTATGCAAATGCGATGCACATGATGACATGATATGAGATGCATGACAAGACAAAATGCAAAATGAAGATGAAACCCAACAACGAGGAAACATCATAACTTAGTGCCGAAAATGGCAAGAGTTGGGATACAAATATGGCAAATTACATACGGGGCATTACAACACTCCACCACTACGAAAGGATCTCATCCCGAGATCTAGGACTGGAAAAACTCCGGATATTCGGAACGGAGGTGGTCCTCGTGTTCCCAGGTGGCTTCATGATCGGAGTGATGTAGACCACTTCACTTCCAGGAATTTGATAGACTTGTTGCGAGTCTTGCGGTCAGTTTCTTCAAGAATAGCAACGGGATGCTCATGATAAGATAGGTCTTCTTGGAGATCAATCTCTTCAAAGTTGATGGTGCGGTCAGGAGTCTTGAAACACTTGCGGAGCTGAGACACGTGAAACACCACGTGCACATTTACAAAGTTGGATGGAAGCTCAAGTTGATAGGCGAGATCGCCTCTTTTGCCAATGATCTTGAAAGGACCCACGTATCTAGGGGCAAGCTTCCCTTTGATACCGAAGCGACGAGTACCTTTCATTGGAGAGACGCGGAGGTAGACATGGTCTCCGATCTCGAAAGCCAAGTCATGATGCTTGCTATCATAGTAACTCTTCTGGCGCGATTGCGCGGCTTTGAGATTTTCACGAATGACTTTGCACATTTCTTCAGCCTCTGTGATCAAGTCATTGTCAAGAAGTTGGCGTTCACTAGTCTCTGACCAGTTAAGAGGAGTATGGCACTTCCCGCCATAGAGAATCTCGAATGGGGCCTTGCCCGAACTCGCTTGGAAGCTATTGTTGTAGGAGAACTCAACATATGGAAGACAATCTTCCCACTTCATACCGAAAGAAATGACACAAGCTCTGAGCATATCTTCAAGAATTTGATTGACTCGCTCGACTTGGCCACTGGTTTGAGGATGAAAAGCTGTGCTGAAGCGAATGTTGGTGCCCATAGCCTTCTGAAAAGAATCCCAGAACTTAGAAGTGAAGATGCTTCCACGATCTGAAGATATCAACTGTGGAATGCCGTGCAAAGAGACAATCCTGGAGGTATATAGCTCTGCCAACTGAGCTGTTGTGATAGACTCTTTGATAGGAAGAAAATGATCCACTTTAGTGAGCTTGTCGATGACAACGAAGATAGCATCATTTCCATGCTTGGACTTTGGAAATCCAGTCACGAAGTCCATCTCAATATGGTCAAACTTCCATTCTGGAATGGCAAGAGGTTGGAGGAGACCAGCTAGTCATTGGTGTTCTGCTTTCACTCTTCTGCAGACATCACATTCATTCACGAACTGAGCAATCTCACGCTTCATTCGAGTCCACCAATACGACTGCTTGAGGTCATGGTACATCTTTGTACTTCCGGGGTGAATAGAGAGGAGTGAATTGTGAGCTTTGTTCATAATGACTTTACGAAGGTCACCCTTAGGAACAACAATGCGATCCTCGAAGAATAGAGTATCCTTGTCATCAATGCGATAGCACTTGTACTTGGGTTGGCTCTTGGCAATCCCAATCTTCACCTTCTTCACCATAGCATCAAGAAGTTGAGCCTCGCGAATCTGATCTTCCAAAGTAGGAGAGACTCAGAGGTTGGCAAGGAATCCTTGAGGAACAACTTGGAGATTAAGTTTGCGGAAAGCTTCACAAAGCTCTGGTTGGTAGGGCTTGATAATCAAACTGTTGCAGTAAGCCTTCCTGCTCAATGCGTCAACAATGACATTGGCCTTGCCTGGAGTATATTCAATACTCGGATTATACTCTTGAATCATTTCGACCCAACGAGTCTGCCTGAGGTTGAGGTTGGGCTGAGTGAAGATGTACTTGAGACTCTTATGATTAGTGAAGATGTCCACTTTCCTTCCCAACAAGAGATCTCTCCATGTTAAAAGAGCATGGACAACTGCCGCCAACTCGAGGTCATGAGTGGGATAGTTCTTTTCGTTGGGCTTCAACTGGCGAGAGGTATAGGCCACAACTTTCTTCTCTTGCATTAACACTGCACCGAGGCCTTGAAGGGAAGCATCACAGAAAACCTCAAACGGTTTGGATTCATCAGGAGGAGTGAGAACTGGAGCTGTGACTAACTTCTCTTTGAGGGTGTTAAAAGCTACGTCACATTCAGGCGACCAGACATACTTCACATGCTTCTGGAGAAGGTTTGAAAGAGGCTTCGCGATCTTTGAGAAATTCTCAACGAACCTTCGACAATAGCTTGCGAGCCCAAGGAAGCTGCGGAGTTGCTTCACATTCTAAGGCGGTTCCCAATTCACAATTGCAGACACCTTCTCAGGATTAACAGCTATGCCCTTGGCGGAGATGATATGCCCAAGGTAGAGAACCTCATCGAGCCAAAACTCGCACTTTGAAAACTTCGCATAGAACTGATGTTCTCTGAGTTTATCCAGCACCAATCTCAAGTGCTTGGCATGATCCTCTTTGTTCTTGGAAAAGACCAAAATGTCATCGAGATAGACCAAGACGAAGTCATTTGTGTAGGCATTGAAGATGAAGTTCATCATGCGAGAGAATGTTGGAGGAGCGTTGACAAGGCTGAAAGACATGACAGTGTATTCATATGAACCATAGCTTTTTTGAATGCTGTCTTGGGGATATCTTGTTCATGAATGCGAATCTGATGATAGCCCATACGGGGGTCAAGCTTGGATAATACTTGAGCACCTTTAAGTTGTTCGAAAAGCTCATTGATGTTGGGAAGTGGGTACTTGCTCTTTATGGTCTTCTTGTTCAATGGATGGTAGTCGACACAAAGTCGGTCCGTTCCATCCTTCTTCTTGACAAAAAGAACACCACAACCCCATGGAGAAGAACTTGGTCGGATGAGACCCATACACTCTTGAATATCGAGTTGTTTCTTCAGCTCCTTCAACTCTTCAGGTCCAAGCTTGTAAGGACGTTTGCAAACAGGTTCTGTGCCAGGCTCAAGATCAATGCCGAATTCAACTGGCCTGTGAGGAGGCATTCCTGGAAGCTCTTCTGGAAAGACGTCTTGATATTAACAAACGACTGGAATCTGAGAGATGGCATCCAACTCGCCCTTCTCAATGAGAGAAAACAGTCGAATGGTATCATCACGAGCGGCAAAGACAATCACATCCTTAGACGAGTGTGTCAATTGAATCTGCCTGGCAGCACAATCAAGCTGAGCCTTGTGCTTAGAAAGCCAGTCCATGCCGAGAATAAGATCAATATCTGAGTCACCAAGAACATTAGGAGAAGACAGAAACTTATAGTCGCCCATCGTGATGGTAACATCCGGAACCATGGAGTTAGCGTTCATGCGTTTACCCGGTGAGACAACTGCTAACGGACTAGGCAAAACTTGGAAAGCCAACTCATGCTTAGATGCAAATGGTCTCGAGATGAAACAATGCGATGCACCAGTGTCAAAAAGAACTTTTGCAGGGATATCGTTAACAGGAAGGTTACCCATGATCACTTCTGACGAGTCCTCTGCCTGAGCTGTGTTCATCATGTTGACCTTTTCAAACTTGGGATTATGCTTGACCACTGCATTGCTGGAAGATCTCACAGGAGGAGGAGGAGGAGGAAGACGCCTCTGATTGAAGCATTTGTTTGCATAGTGACCCTTCTGCTGACACTTGTTGCACGTGACCTCTGAGAGTGTACGGTGATACAGAGCACTTGATCTTGGAGCATGAGACGAAGTCTTATTCTGAAAGCCTGGGTTGGGTGGGTGGGAAGATCCATTGCCACCTTTGCTCTTGTGTTGATAAGGCTGACGGGACGGAGGAGTAGGAGGCAACCAATACTTTTGCTGCTTAGCTGCCACTTGAGTTGAGGAAGAAGAAGGAGTTGCATCCCTGACTCTCTTCTTGGAAGCATCGCACTTGAGTTGAGCAGCTTCTTGCTTCCGTGCCATGTTGTAGAATTCATCATACTTCTTCGGCTCAAAAAGCACAAGGGCTAGTTGCAGATCTTCTCTGAGGCCACCTCTGAACTGATAAAACATGCTCTTATCATCAGGGACGTCTTGCTTAGCGAAACGAGCGAGCTTCTGGAACATGATGTTGTACTGGTAAACAGACAAGCTGTCTTGCTTTAGATTGCGGAACTCCTCACGCTTGCTCTCAAAAACACTCTCAGGAATGTGGTGAGCTTTGAAGTCTTGGCGGAATTCATCCCAGGTAATCACATGACCTCCTCTGGAATCTTTGTATTGCTGATACCACTCTGTAGCTTGGTCTTTGAGTTGGAACAAGGCAAACTTGACAAAGTCCTCAGGTCTGACATTGCTGCACTCGAAATGTTTGCAGATATCCATGAGCCAATCATTAGCGTTTGTTGCCTTGACACAGTTATTGAAGGTCTTTGGCTGGTTTGCGAGGAACTGGTTGAGTGTAGCAAACTGATTTTGATTGTTGCCATGGCCTTGATTTCCTTGGTTGCGCTCTTGCAAGAGTTGCATAATCAGTTGTGTGTTGGCGTTGGTAGCGGCCATCACAGCTTGCCATGCCTCCGGAGGTGGAGGTGGTGGCGGTGGTTCCAGATTCTGACGCGTTGGAGGAGCCATCCTGAAGAGGGTGACATCCGTTAGCATCTTGAAAGACATATATTCAAGCTGAATCAAATGGATCGAAATAGCAACATATAGTCTTAACACTCGAACAAGAATGAACGAATGCATTCCAAATTAAATGGTCACACTTCCATAAATTGAGAAGCCACTTAGATAGAGGTAGAAGAATAAAACAACAAGGTATGGACATGAACAAATACTTGGTAAGGATTACCCAATCACAAACCAAATATCTGCGGAAGAAATACTAGAGCTACATGAATTCCCACCTATGAAACTCCCGAAATTTTCCGGTTATGCAATCAGGTGTCGGGGATACAGGGGAAGCATAATATCTCACCCAAATCTAGCAAATCCTACATCCAGCTGTATCCATCCTTCAACACATAACCAAGAAACCTTCGGAAATCATTTACCTCAACCTTCGAAAAGCATCCGTTATACGAGTTATGGCAATACTCCCGAACTCCCGCCCCAGTACTAGGTGGCGTCGAGGTTATCTCACCAACAACTGCATAAAAGAGATTTTCGATGTCGGCGAAACTCAGGTATTCCAGAACTGCAATGATAAAATTGTGACGCCAACACCTCGGATCTCAACTCCCCGGGACACTGCCACAGCCCCTAAATGTCAGGAGGCACCCAGAACAATGTTCTTGTCACAAAACCATCGGAACGATTCCAAGATACCCGCATGATCCTAAAAACAATTTAGTGAAATTTGAGAAGAGAAGAGTCAAAAATCTACGTCAGGATGCCTCACCAGAGCGACGAAGGGACTGAGGAGTTAAAAGAATCCTACTCTCTGATATATATAATCCTATAAGACTCAAAACATTTTTCTAGACTCAACAATGCCAACGATTCGATCAAACAGGGGGGCTCCTAAGTCGGGGCAGGCTCTGATTACCAACTTGTAACACCCACGATGCGGCTATATCTCCCACGTGTCGAAGCACGACTTAGAGGCATAAACGCATTGTAGGCAATGTCGCAAGAGGGGTAATCTTTACACATCCCATGTACTGAAAGAAAAAAGATACATAGTTGGCTTACAATCGCCACTTCACCCAAGAGCATAAATATAACATTACAATCATCCAGATACAATCAAGGTCCGACTACGGAACCAAAATAAAGACAACCCCAAATGCATAATGTCCTCGATCGCCCCAACTGGGCTCCACTACTGATCGTCTGGAAAGGAAACGTAGTATCGTCCTGAGTCCTCATCGAACTCCCACTTGAGCTCAGTCGCATCTCCTGGAGCGGTATCATCGGTCCCTGCATCTGGTTTTGGAAGTAATCTGTGAGTCACGGGGACTCAGCAATCTAACACCCTCGCGATCAAGACTATTTAAGCTTATGGGTCGGTAAAAGGTATGATGTGGAGCTGCAGCAAGCACTAGCATATATGGTGACTAACATACGCAAATGAGAGCGAGAAGAGAAGGCAAGGCACGGTCGAGAAACTATGATCAAGAAGTGATCCTAGAAATATTTACGTTCAAGCATAACACGAGACCGTGTTCTCTTCCCAGACTCCGCCGAAAAGAGACCATCACGGCTACACATGTTGTGGATTCATTTTAATTAAATTTAAGTTTCAGGTTTTCTACAACCGGACATTAACAAATTCCCATCTGCCCATAACCGTGGGCACGGCTTTCGAAAGTTCAAATCCCTGCAGGGGTGTCCCAACTTAGCCCATCACAAGCTCTCACGGTCAACGAAGGATATTCCTTCTCCTAGGATGACCCGATCAGACTCGGAATCCCGGTTACAAGACATCTCGACAATGCTAAAACTAAACCAGCAAAGCCACCTGAATGTGCCGACAAATCCCGATAGGAGCTGCACATATCTCGTTCTCAGGGCACACCAGATTGTCCAAGGTTCCGGTAGGCCAGCCCAGAGTTGCCCCTGGTGGCCACCGGCAGCTGACAGGTTGGACCAACACTCAGAGGAGCACTGGCCCAGGGGTTTAAAATAAAGATGACCCTTGAGTCCGCGGAACCCAAGGGGAAAAGGCTAGGTGGCAAATGGTAAAATCAAAGTTGGGCCTTGCTGGAGGAGTTTTATTCAAGGCGAACTATCAAGGGGTTCCCATTATAACCCAACCGCGTAAGGAACGCAAAATCAAGGAACATAACACCGGTATGACAGAAACTAGGGCGGCAAGAGTGGAACAAAACACCAGGCATAAGGCCGAGCCTTCCACCCTTTACCAAGTATATAGCTGCATTAAAGTAGACAAGATATAATAATGATATCCCAACAATAAACATGTTCCAACAAGGAACAAACTCCAATCTTCACCTGCAACTAGCAACGCTATAAGAGGGGCTGAGCAAAGCGGTAACATAGCCAAACAACGGTTTGCTAGGACAAGGTGGGTTAGAGGTTTGACATGGCAATATGGGAGGCATGATAAGCAAGTGGTAGGTATCGTAGCATAGGCATAGCAATAGAGCGAGCAACTAGCAAGCAAAGATAGAAGTGATTTCGAGGGTATGGTCATCTTGCCTGCAAAGTTCTCCGAGTTGACGTAAGCTTGATCCTCGTAAACGTTCTCAACGGGTTCCTCGATCACGTACTCGTCTCCTGGCTCTACCCAAAGCAAGAACACAAGCAAAGGGAGACACAATCAACCACGGTGCAATGTGCAAGCAACATGATGCAAAACATGGCATGATACGCGGGATGTGATGAAACTAAACAAAGCATATAACAAAAGTCCCTTACTGACCATAAGCCAAAAGGAATCAGAAGATACAATGGCAACCATGTAAACATAGCAAGTTTCATTAACAGATTCAGACTTAGCAGAAAACTGGAACATGGCAAAACAGAATTACGTAGGCATGCTTGCGAGCTCGATGCACTCACCACAAGGCATTGCATGACAAGATAATCATACACCCAGCAAGTAGACATGTTAAATAAGCTAACCATGGCAAGAACACTCTCATAGCATGCATGGATCAACTACAACAACCTCGGCAAAATTGCTTAACACATAAACAATCTGCCAGGAACATTTTATAGCAAAAGTAGAGCAAGATTGAGTCATTCTAGGGTGCTCCATAATTGGAAACAAAGACATGGATGAATAGAGCATAACAATATCTCAAAAACATCCTTACTAAACATGCTCAAAAGAGGCATGGATCACTCTGTAGCAACATGAATACATGGCATAAAAATATCATCCGGGAAGTGACTTAGAAGAAATCTAAGTCCCTGAAATCAGCAACATCACGAGAGCTACTTTGCATGCTTGTGCTAGTCACCACAATGATCACAAAATTACATGGCATACACCCCTGTAAAGATGGCATGGCATATAACAAAACACATGTAGGGCTCAAGTCCATAGGAGGCACACATTAAACATGGCAAAAATGACAAATGTACATATTCTGATAAGAGACAGACACTAACATTACATAGCACTCTTGCAACAGCATTTAGGGCATCAAGATGATCTCAAATGAACATTGTGCAATGGAATGAAATGAAGTGCACATCCAAACGAACAATTTGATAGGCTACACGCCCAAAACGGAGCCACGAATGTAAGGTTATGACAAGATGAAGTTGCCTAAAAATAATGCAAACTAGGGACTTAGTGAGGGAAAAAAGGTCAACCTCTATGGATCTAGGGTTTCCAGCACGGGTCTCGAGGTGGCGGCGGATCTCGCCGGAGAGCTCGCCGTAGAACGCCGCAGTGCTCGGAGTTCGTCGGGGACGGCGGAGACGAGGCCGGAGAGGAGGGACAGCGAGGTGGAGGCCGGATCCGTCGGGGACGGCGAGGTACGCGGCGGGCGAGGCGACCGGAGAGGCGGCCGGTGACGGTGGCGCGGTGGCGCGTCGGTGAGGCAACGGCGGAGGCGCGCCGGCGGCGGAGAAGCGGCGAGGGCTTGCGAGGCGGCGGCGCTCGGGCGCGGGGGAGGCGCGGCAGCGGTGATGGGCCGGGCGGGCCCGATCCGGGCTCGCCAGGCCAGCGGCGGAGAGGATGGCGGCGGGACACGTGGCGGGCGGAGATTGGCTGGGCGACGGCGGGCGGACGTGTCCGGCCGCTGCGGACGCGTCCGATGGCGGCGGGGGACGGAAATTAGGGTTTCACCCGCAAATGAAGGAGGGGGAGGCCTATTTATACATAGAAGGAGCTAGGAGGCTCCAAATTGAGCACGGTTTTCGGCCACGCGATCGTGATCGAACGGCATAGATGATGGAGGAGGTTTAGGTGGGTTTGGGGCCACTTTGGAGAGGTGTTGGGCTGCAACACACACGAGGCATTTACGGTTCCTCGGTTAACAGTTGGAGTATCAAACGAAGTCGAAATGGCACGAAACTTGACAGGCGGTCTACCGGTAGTAAACCAAGGCTGCTTGGCAAGTCTCGGTCCAATCCGAGAACGTTTAACACCCACACACGAAAAGAGGCAAAAGGGGACACCGGAGGACATAGGAGCGCCGGAATGCAAAACGGACAACGGGGAAAATGCTCGGATGCATGAGACGAACATGTATGCAAATGCGATGCACGTGATGACATGATATGAGATGCATGACAAGACAAAATGCAAAATGAAGACGAAACCCAACAATGAGGAAACATCATAACTTAGTGTCGGAAATGGCAAGAGTTGGGATACAAATATGGCAAATTACATGCGGGGCGTTACATAAATTGTTGTATGAGATGATCATGTTTTTTTAAAGTTATCGGCAACTGGCAGAAGCCTTATGGTTGTCTCTTTATTGCATAAGATGCAAGCGCCATATTATTGCTTTACTTTATCGCTATGCGATAGCAATAGTTGCAAAAGCAATAGTTGGCGAGACGACCATGTGACGACACGTTGATAAAGATCAAGATGATGGAGATCATGGTGTCATGCCGGTGACGATGGAGATCATGGCGGTAGTTTGGAGATGGAGATCAAAGGCACAAGATGATGATGGCCATATCATGTCACATATTTTGATTGCATGTGATGTTTATCTTTTATGCATCTTATTTTTCTTAGTATGACGGTAGCATTATGAGATGATCCCTTAATAAAATTTCAAGGTATAAGTGTTCTCCCTGAGTATGCACCGTTGCGACAGTTCTTCATGCTGAGACACCACGTGATGATCGGGTGTGATAAGCTCTACGTTCACATACAACGGGTGCAAGCCAGTTTTGCACATGCAGAATACTCGGGTTAAACTTGACGAGCCTAGCATATGCAGATATGGCCTCGAAACACTGAGACCGAAAGGTCGAACGTGAATCATATAGTAGATATGATCAACATGGTGATGTTCACCATTGAAAGCTACTCCATCTCACGTGATGATCGGACGTGGTTTAGTTGATATCGATCACGTGATCATTTATATGACTAGAGGGATGTCTATCTAAGTGGGAGTTCTTAAGTAATATGATTAATTAGACTTAAATTTATCATGAACTTAGTCCTGACAGTATTTGCATATCTATGTTGTATATCAATTGCTCGTGTATAGCTTCCCCATTTTATTTATGATATGTTCCTAGAGAAAACTAAGTTGAAAGTTAATAGTAGCAATTATGCGGACTAGGTCTGTGATCTGAGATTATCCTCATTGTTGCACAGAAGAATTATGTCCTTGATGCACCGCTAGGTGACAAAACTATTGCAGGAGCAAATGCAGATGTTATGAACGTTTGACAAGCTCGGTATGATGACTACTTGATAGTTTAGTGCACCATGCTTTACGGCTTAGAACCAGGACTTCAAAAATGTTTGGAAACGCCATGGAGCATATGAGATGTTCCAAGAGTGAAATTGGTATTTCAGACTCATGCCCGAGTCGAGAGGTATGAGACCTATGACAAGTACTTTTGCCTACAAGATGGAGGAGAATAGCTCAACCAGTGAGCATGTGCTCCGAATGTCTGAGTACTACAATTGCTTGAATCAAGTGGGATTTAATCTTCTAGATAAGATAGTGATTGACAAAGTTCTCTAGTCACTATCACCAAGTTACTGGAACTTTGTGATGAACTACAAATATGCAAGGGATGACGAAAATGATTCCTCAAGCTCTTCGCGATGCTGAAATCGGTGAAGGTAGAAATCAAGAAAAGCATCAAGTGTTGATGGTTGACAAGACCACTAGTTTCAAGTAAAAGGGCAAGGGAAAGAAAGGGAACTTCAATAAGAATGACAAGCAAGTTGCCACTCCCATGAAGAAGCCCAAAGCTAGACCCAAGTCTGAAACCGAGTGCTTCTACTGCAAAGGAAATGGTCACTGGAAGCGGAACTGCCCCAAATACTTGGCGGATAAGAAGGATGGCAAAGTGAACAAAAGTATATATGATATACATGTTATTGATGTGTACTTTACTAGTATTCATAGTAGCCCCTAGGTATTTGATACTGGTTCAGTTGCTATGATTAGTAACTTGAAACAGGAGTTATAAAATGAACAGAGACTAGTTGAGGGAAAGGTGACGATGTGTGTTGGAAGTGATTCCAAGGTTGATAAGATCACCACCGCACACTCCCTTTACCTTCGGGATTAGTGTTGAACCTAAAATAAATTTTATTTGGTGTTTACATTGAGCATAATATGATTGGATCATGTTTATTGCAATACAGTTATTCATTTAAGTCAAAGAATAATTGTTATTCTGTTTACATGAATAAAACCTTCTATGGTCATACACCCAAGGTGAATGGTTTATTGAATCTCAATTGTGGTGATACACATATTCATAGTATTGAAGCCAAAATATATAAGTTTAATAATGATAGTGCAACTTATTTGTGGAACCGCCGTTTAGGTCATATTGGTGTAAAGCGCATGAAGAAACTCCATGCTGATGGGCTTTTGGAATCACTTGATTATGAATCACTTGATGCTTGTGAACCATGCCTCATGGGCAAGATGACTAAGACTCTGTTCTCCGGAACAATGGAGCGAGCAATAGACTTATTGGAAATAATACATACTGATGTATGCGGTCCGATGAGTGTTGATGCTGACGACGGGTATCATTATTTTCTAACCTTCATAGATGATTTGAGCAGATATGGGTATATCTACTTGATGAAACATAAGTCTGAAACATTTGAAAAGTTCAAAAAAATCAGAGTGAAGTGGAAAATCATCGTAACAAGAAAATTAAGTTTCTACGAACTGATCGTGGAGGTGAATATTTGAGTTATGAGTTTGGTCTTCATTTGAAACAATGCGGAATAGTTTCGCAACTCACGCCACCTGGAACACCACAGCGTAATGGTGTGTCCGAACATCGTAACCGCACTTTATTAGATATGGTGCGATCTATGATGTCTCTTACTAATTTACCGCTATCGTTTTGGGGGTTATGCATTAGAGACAGTTGCATTCACGTTAAATAGGGCACCATCTAAATCTGTTGAGATGACACCGTATGAACTATGGTTTGGCAAGAAACCAAAGCTGTCGTTTCTTAAAGTTTGGGGTTGCGATAATTATGTGAAAAAGTTTCAAACTAATAAGCTCGAACCCAAATCGGAGAAGTACGTCTTCATAGGATACCCAAAAGAAACTGTTGGGTACACCTTCTACCATAGATCCGAAGGCAAGATATTCGTTGCTAAGAATGGATCCTCTCTAGAGAAGGAGTTTCTCTCGAAATAAGTGAGTGGGAGGAAACTAGAACTGGATGAGGTAATTGTACCTTCTCCCTAATTGGAAAGTAGTTCATCACAGAAATCGGTTCCAGTGATTCCTACACCAATTAGTGAGGAAGCTAATGATGATGGTCATGAAACTTCAGATCAAGTTACTACCGAACCTCGTAGGTCAACAAGAGTACGATCCGCACCAGAGTGGTACGGTAATCCTGTTCTGGAGATCATGTTACTTGACCATGACGAACCTATGAACTATGAGGAAGCGATGATGAGCCCAAATTCCGCGAAATGGCTTGAAGCCATGAAATCTGAGATGGGATCCATGTATGAGAACAAAGTGTGGACTTTGATTGACTTGCCCGATGATCGGTGAGCCATTGAGAATAAATGGATCTTCAAGAGGAAGACGAACGCTGATAGTAGTGTCACTATCTACAAAGCTTGAATTGTCGCAAAAGGTTTTCGACAAGTTCAAGGTGTTGACTACGATGATATTTTCTCACTCGTATCGACGCTGAAAGTCTGTCCGAATCATGTTAGCAATTGCCGCATTTTATGAAATCTGGCAAATGGATGTCAAAACTGTATTCCTTAATAGATTTATTAAAGAAGAGTTGTATATGATGCAAGCAGAAGGTTTTCTCAATCCTAAAAGTGTTAAAAAAGTGTGCAAGCTCCAGCAATCCATCTATGGACTGGTGCAAGCATCTCGGAGTTGGAATATACGCTTTGATGAGTTGATCAAAGCATATAGTTTTATACAGACTTACGGTGAAGCCTGTATTTACAAGAAAGTGAGTGGGAGCACTACAGCCTTTCTGATAAGTATATGTGAATGGCATATTGTTGATCGGAAATGATGTAGAATTTTTTGGAAAGCATAAAGGAGTGTTTGGAAGGAGTTTTTCAAAGAAAGTCCTCGGTGAAGCTGCTTACATATTGAGCATCAAGATCTATAGAGATAGATCAAGATGCTTGATAAGTTTTTTCAATGAGTACATACCTTCACAAGTTTTTGAAGTAGTTCAAAATGGATCAGTCAAAGAAGGAGTTCTTGCCTATGTTGCAAGGTGTGAAATTGAGTAAAGACTCAAAACCCAACCACGGCAGAAAATAGAAAGAGAATGAAAAGTCATTCCCTATGCCCCAGTCATAGGTTCTATAAAGTATGCTATGTTGTGTACCAGACCTATTGTGTACCCCACCATAAAGTTTGGCAAGAGGGTACAATAGTGATCTAGGAGTGGATCACTGGACAGCGGTCAAAATTATCCTTAGTGGAATAAGGATATGTTTCTCGGTTATGGAGGTGATAAAGATTTCATCATAAAGAGTTACGTCGATGCAAGCTTTTACACCAATCCGGATGACTCTGAGTCTCAATCTGGATACATATTAAAAGTGGGAGCAATTAGCTAGAGTAGCTCCAAGCAGAGCACTGTAGACATAGAAAATTTGCAAAGTACATACGGCTCTGAATGTGTCAGACCCATTGAGTAAACTTCTCTCACAAGCAAAACATGATCACTCTTTGGGTGTTAATCACATAGCGATGTGAATTAGATTATTGACTCTAGTAAACCCTTTGGGTATTAGTCACATGGAGATGTGAACTATTGGCGTTAAATCACATAACGATGTGAACTAGATTATTGACTCTAGTGCAAGTGGGAGACTGAAGGAAATATGCCCTAGAGGCAATAATGAAGTTATTATTTATATTTCCTTATATCATGATAAATGTTACTAGGACTACTCCGTGTGGGAGGTGGAATCCTACTAGGACTAGGGAGTCCTAGTAGGACTCCACACCTTGGCGCGCCCCCTTAGGGCCGGCTGCCTCTCCCTCTCCCTCCTTTATATACGTGACCAGGGGCACCCCATAGACACACAAGTTAATCTTTTGGCCGTGTGTGGTGCCCCCCTCCATAGTTACACACCTCGGTCATATCGTTGTAGTGCTTAGGCGAAGCCCTGCGTCGGTAACTTCATCATCACCATCACCACGCCGTCGTGCTGACGGAACTCTCCCTCGGCCTCAACTGGATCAAGAGTTCTAGGGACGTCATCGAGCTGAACGTGTGCTGATCACAGAGGTGTCGTTCGGTACTTGGATCGGTTGGATCACGAAGACGTTCGACTACATCAACCGCGTTACTAAACGCTTTCGCTTTCGGTCTATGAGGGTACGTAGACACACTCTCCCGCTCTCATTGCTATGCATCTCCTAGATAGATCTTGCTTGATCATAGGTACAATTTTGAAATACTGCGTTCCCCAACAACAAAAACCCTCACCCCGCCCTCCACCCCCTCGGCCCCTCCGGTACGTTCCCCGTTCACACCTGCACAAGCTCCTCCGTGTCTATGCCATGGCACCACCTATCGCGGCGGTAAGCACTTAGCTCGATGCCAGCCGCTGCCGCCAGGCTGCCGGCAAAGCCCACCGCATTTCGCCACTTCCGCTTGCCGCCGCCTATCGCCATCGACTTTCTCGACGCTGCTCGCGGTCGACCCAGCTCCGCTCGATTGGGGAATCTGTCGTACTGAGGGTTCTTTCTCATGGACGATAAGGTAACTAATTTAACGAGATATTATCTCATCTCTTATCCCAGTTCATCTGTCTCCTTTAATCACCCGACAGAAAATCACCGTGAATTCGTTTTTATTCGAGCTGATTTGAGGGTATTCTTTCATTCATATAATGTACAGTGTGCCGACACTTCAGGACTTTGTGACCTCCGCCAGAGATTCCATCTCACCCTACCAGATAACTTGAGGACGCGTGCGGTATGTTCAATCTCACCCTAAATCGGTTGGCATGGCCTACTTTCCTGGACATATTCTAAATATTGCTACATTTGGATAAAAGGTGCCACATGCACCATATACATAAAAGGGGATTTTTTCCCCTCTTCTTTCTATATTAGGCAAATTAATGATGTATTGTTCTTTCGATTACTCTCATATTTCCATGACATCATGTTTACCCTATCTATTTAATTATAGATTTTTGTCCTTCGATTTCAACTGATGTACAATTCTTTCAATTTGGGCCCATATTTGCATGTTACCATATTTTCTTTAACAATCCTACCATTTTCTGCAGAACATCCCTTGCTATGCAACAGATTATGTAGTGCACAATTTTTTCCTTTACATAGATGAAGGCTCCATGGATGTCATACTACACACAAACCATGGATTTACAATCATTGCTACTGTAAGACTTGATGAACGTGGTGGCTCCTATTTTGGCACTAGCTTTTGGAAAGAAATTGCAAAGTTTTATGTACTGTAAGCTGGCAGTAAAATTGCATTGCACATAAAAGGGCCTGGTCATGAGATATATGCTAACTTCCCCGACAAAATCATCCGTCCAGACTTTGTCCGAAGTAAGTTTTCTTTTCAACTATCTGCATGTTGACTTAGCCAGCAATGTCAAATGAATTGTGTAGTATTTAAGCAACCAATTGTTATTCCCTTTTCTTACTATATTCCCACCTAATAACTTCTAGTTACCAATACAGTTTTCTATTGCGTTGTTTTAACTAAATATTCCATGTACTCCCATTTCTATCAGAAAGCGCCACTGACAAGGAGACTCCGGAGGTGGAGAATGGAGCTGCCAACAAGCGGAGGCGGGGCGAGCTAGAACCGCAAGCGACTCCGGCAGGCCTAGACTTCATCGGCAGCCTCCCCGATGATATGTTGAGAGTCATCATCTCCCTCCTCCCAATCAAATATGGGGCGCGGACAACCATCCTTTCCCGGCGATGGCGCCCCCCATGGAACTCCAGCCCTCTCGACCTCATCGACACCCACGAGCTCTGCCATGGCTATCACAAAAGCTTGGATGTGTTCTCCAAGATCCTCGACAGTCACCTTGGCCCAACCAAAGGCCTTAGAATGGGCAAGTTCTATTCCAACGTCAAGGACCAAGCCAAGCTTGACGACTGGTTCCGATCCCCTTCCCTAGATCAGCTCGAGGAGCTCACTTTTGATGATAGGCATATGCGGTTGCTGCCAACGTCTACACTCCGCCTCGCGCCCACGCTGTGCGTCTCCAAGTTCAGGAACTACCATTCCCCCCCCCCTTAATGATGCGCCCTCGCTTATTCTACCACGACTGAAGCACCTCGAGCTCATCGCCGTCTGCCTCTTAAACGGTGACATGGAGCGCCTGCTCCGTGGCTGTACTGCACTCGAGTACCTTCGTCTTCAGGCGATCAATGGGTTGAGTACCTTCCACATCACCTCCATGACTCTTCAGACTATTTATGTGTGTTGCTGGTGCGGTGGAAAGACATCACAAGATGTGTACCACGGTATGGTCACTGAGGACACACCTGCACTTGAGAGATTACTTGTAGTTGATCAAGAAGGTCCAACAAGAATCAATGTCATTTATACGCTGAAATTGACAGTGGTGGGCTACTCGTCTCACAAATACTCCGAACTTGTTATTGGATCCATACCTGTTCAGGTACAACAGCCACCTTCTACCTCTCCTTCTACAAATTAACATTATTTCTAATTTTGAAGATGTTTGTTCATCTGTCATTCAGAAAATGATTCTGACAAGCTTGACCCCGAAACTGCGCACAGTGAAGGTCTTGGCACTAGAATCTATCGGCCCCAACCTGGAGCAAGCTGTCAGTTTCCTGAGATGCTTTCTGTGCCTGGAGAAGCTATATATCAAGGTGATGTTCCTTTCCTGTTAAATGTTAACCATAAGGGAGTTCAAGTTTTCTTAGGGAACTTTTCATCCACTCCAACCTCTTGTGAAGAAGGCTACATTTTTCTAGAATGTAATCAAATGCCCATGTTAATCATGTCAGATCGAAGATGGCATGTTAGTGCATTTTACAAATCCTGCAAACCAAATAGGCCTGTAGTAATGTTCAAAACTGCATGTAGGCACTAACATGTTTTCTTCTTTTGCATATAAGATTAGGCCCAGTGGTGGATAATGTGATACAATATAACAATCACGTCGAATGCCTAGATCTGCATCTCTCGGAAATTACTTTGAACTCCTACCGAGGGACCTTACCGGAGATTATATTCACCAGGTTCTTTGTTCTCAGAGAAAGGGTGCTGAAGGAAATTAGATTTGCCCTACATTTATTTTGCAAAAATGAATGGTTTGTTGATCAGCGTCGGTGCCTGCGGCAGAATGGAGTAGGCTCCAAAAATGTTGAATTTCATTTTGGAACTTCAGATGACATAGTAATCGGAAGTCATCGTGTCAACCCCATACATGACTTCTCAGTGGCTGACCCCTTTGCAAAAATTGTGAGGTTTCGAAACCAGACTTAGAAGCGGTGATATTAGTTTGAACCTCTCTGATATCCATGTTCAGCGGATCAGCGCGAGCGTTTGCAGCTGATGAGCTGAATTTCATTCCTAATATCAGTTTGAACCTTGTAATCTTTGAATTTGAGCCATATAACTCTAGAATTTGAACCTTGTAACATTTGGAGCTTTTATGGTACAATCGTTGAAATGGCATCATATGAGACTTGTATATTGCTAACACTATTTTGACCTTAATATGAAATGGTCTTAGATTTTATTAACCATTCTCGAATCAGTTTACCTTGTCGATCTCACAGCACACGATCTGTATAGCTAACTCGACTGCGATCTTCGACATTATTGCACACAATTGGTTTCTTCCACCGTGTGCACTGTAGAGCGCAGAATTACTTATCACACTCGAGTGTCCATCATCACCCTTCTGTGTAACTTTGACCTCATCACCCACGGATAAACTTATGATCGAAGGCGTTCCACACACTTCGTTTTTACAAAGCTTTTTGCTAATAAACGCCCACCATTTGTCCCTCTTCTAGCCGGCGCGTGGCCAAACTAGCCGGGTGGGAAGCTTGCGCGATAAACGGTGCAGTAGCGGGGGAACATGCTCACCGACGATACATTTGGTGCCTCTTCGAGCCCACGCGTGCAGTGCGGTGTTGTCAAGCGTGCACTGGAATCCTCCGCTATGAACGCCGTGAGAAGACGTGATGATTACAGGCCGGCCGGCCCCCATTTATTACAGCGGCGATTTAACCCTTGTGTCTCTTCAACCTTTCGATCGTGCCCCACCATTACAGGAAGCACACCCACCATGAGAAATTCTTAGAGGGTATCTTGTGCAGCTCCAATGGGGCTCCGAGCGGCTGCTGACGACGAGCAGCAGTTCACCATGCGTGTCGTGGTGGACACCCACGGAAGGTTCGTGGACCTCTCGGTGGTGTACACCAACGACCCGGTCTGGGTGGAGCACTCCATCCACATCATGGAGTTGTTGCTTGCCGCGGAGAAGTACAAGGTGGTCGGGTTCGACTTCGAGTACACCCGTGCTCCTGCCGGGTCTCGTCCCAAGGACGTCGTCGACAGATGTGTGTGTGCCACCACGTCCCCGTCTACCACTACTGCCTGGCCACAAGGCCTTGCGAGCGTTTCGCCAGGTTTGTCAATAGCCCCCATACATGTTCGCTATGGTGGACATCACAATGATGTAAAGGCGCTCGAGAACTCGGGCATCTCCTGCCAGAATCTTGTCAACATCCAGGGCCAATACAAGGTCTGGGGCATCAAGGAGCATGAGAAGGACTCACTGGTTCACCTCGTCGAGGCCATCATCGACCCCTACTACAGAGACATGAAGGATTCGTGCAACAAGGACAAGCATGCCTGGCACTCAGCCTGGATGGAGAAACTCGACAAAGCTCACGTCGTGTACGCGGCCAAGGAGGCATACACGAGCTACGACATGTACAGGCGGATCGTTGACATGAGGAAGTGCCTCCTTCCCCAAAACGGCCAGGGATCCAGCCGGAAGTAGAGCAATGGCAAGCGTCATCGCAACAATAAGTAGATGATTAGATCCTCGTTTCTCCTACTTTAGTATGCATGTAATTGCTTGCTTTAGTGTGTGGAAATGTTATGTGTGTAGTCACTTGTGTAATTGTATGCTTAATTTGGTTATGCAATGATGTCTTTTAAGTATATATGTTGATGCTCTGTAGACAGAGCGTAGATGTTGTGCGGACAAAGAAAATCACATCGCACACGGACTAAACAATGTAACCCGTCGGTGATGTTTTCATCAACCACTCACAATTGTATACTAGCAGTCGTTTGCTCACAACACACACGGCTTGTTAGCGGTAATCGTCTATGTTGTTATCGGTCTTCGCACACATTTCCGATTACACACATGTTTGCCTCGTATCACGCACATCTTGTTCATTTGAACCGTTTTTGCTCTCATGTCTCAACGCAAACAGTTCATCTGAGTGAACCGCATGTCGTATATCGCACACACCTTTGATCTGGCTGACCATTTCTTTTGTGTTGCCTAATCACAAATAGTTCATCCGAGTGAACCGTATGCTTTACATCGCACACACCTTTATCTGGCTGCCCATTTCTTTTGTTCCTCCTCATCGCAAATAGTTAATTGAGCTGAAAAGTATGCCCTTCATCGCACATGCAACTAAAATCTGAACCGTGTTTGATGCATCATCCATCGCAAATGTTTTGCACCTTTTTTGATGGGTTTTTTACACCACCGTTTGCGATTATGGCATCGCACACAGTTTCGTCGAAGGATCTCTGATCATAGTGCCGCGTTAGCAGCATCCTGCAGTGGTGATGGGAGGGTAGGACAAAAGATGTCATGCAATTTCTTATTATAACCATGTATGACTATATACGGAATACATGCCTACATTACGTTGATGAATTGGAGCTATTGTATATCTCTCTAGGTTGTGACTGTTATATGATGAATGTCATCCAACACAAATATCCATCACTAATCCAATGCCTACGCTTTTCTCATATTGGTTCTTGCTAAGTTACTTTCGTTGTTGTTGTTACAATCACTACAAACTGCTAATGTTACTATTCCTATTCCTATTGTTATTTTCCTACTAAACACTTTGCTGCAGAAATATAATTTCCCAGGTGTGGTTGAACTGAAAACTCAACTGCTAAGGCTCATAAATATTCCTTGGCTCCCCTTGTGTCGAATCAATAAATTTGGGTGAGATGCTACCCTCGAAGACTGTCTTGATCCCCTATAATTGTGGGTTATCAAAGTATTGCCTGGCAGGTTTGCGAGGGCAATACCAAGGTCACACAAAAGAGGACACCATCATGCTTGAAGCAATGGCACCAAAGAAATTGCGTATTTGACATGCCTGGTTTGCACAATGACATCAATGTGCTCCAGTAATGTTTGTTGTGCAAGAGACTATGTGTTGGGGATACTCCAGCATGCAACTACATTGTCAACATGCATAACTACAAAATGGGATAGTACCTTGCCAATGGTATTTATCCCTAGTGGACGGCTTTTGTGAAGACTATATCGAAGAGCCAAGGTAACAAATAATGTCGTTTTGCACAAATGCAAGAAGGTACTAGGAAAGATGTGGATAGGGCATTCAGATTGCTCCAGCCTCCTCGGGGTTTTGTTCATGGAGGTGCAATGATGTGGGATCCAATGATATTGTGCAGTTGCTTACATGTTGTGTAATCTTGCACAACATGATTGTGGATGATGAGGGCGATCTGCAATCAGCATACATGATTTTCGAAAGGGCGGAGGACATTTCCACCTCCGAAAATAAGATGCAACCTAAAGTGCCAGTATCAAAAATAACCTGGCTGCACCCTAACTCTCCAGCTCGTCTCGCCGCCATAATAGGTGCCAAGGATTCTGCATGAAGAGCATTCGATAAATTCTGCAACTTCCCCGCTCCAGCAGCTTCAGCCAAACCTTCTGAGTTCCTGATTATGTATCCCCAGCCACCTGCATTATTTTCCACATTAAAAGATCCATCACTATTTATCTTCGGATATGGATCAAGTGGGGGTATCCATGTTCCCTGTTCAACCACATTTCCTTTCTGTTTCTTCTTGTTATTGTGCTCCAGACACTCCATCATATGATGCTCAATTGAAGACACTCTCTGTGCAATTTCTTGAACATTCTCCAGCATTTGCTCTGTTTCTCTCATACTATAGTATCCATAGAAGTGTGCATATCTTCAAGGTCTCTTCTTCTTTGAGCTTAAAAATTTCCATAAGAGCATCTTGTGAGTTGATGTACTTTGCAAGCAGTCCTCTCATGTGTTCCAATTGTACAGCCATCCAAACCTGCTTAGCTTGCTTACATCTGAAAAAATAGTGCCCTCCACCTTAGTAACAAATGTTATAGATAGGGCATTTTGGGATAATATCAAACCCTCTTCTAATTAGTTTGTGGCGTAAAGGCAGACTATTATTTGCTAGTTTCCAAATGAAGTGAAGCACTTTGCTCGGGAGGGGCAGTTTCCATAACTTCTTCCAATCAAACATAGATGAACTCAGTGAGCTACCTCCTATTTATTGAATACCTCTATTAGTTTTCTTGGTCTCCCAGTCAACGGCAACTTTGTAAGGAGACTTCACCGAAAAAATCCCCTTTTTATCATAGTGCCATGCTACATGGTCTTCTAAGTCCTCGTTATAGGGATCTAAATTATATTCGTGTCCTCCTGACAAAATGTTTGATTGACCATGCCTTCATCCCACACACCTATAATTGGGTCTATCAGCTCCAAGACTTTCTAAATTATATTTTTCCCTCTTTGAGTAACTGGCCTTCGAGTATAGTTCCTCGGTAACCAGGGGTCTCTCCAAATGTTAACACTTCGTCCATTTCCTATGCACCATATTATGCCTTTATTTAGGAGCTTCACTCCTTTCAAGATACTTCTCCAGGAATATGACATTCCTATAACTGGTTTTGCCTTCAGGATATCACCATCTGCATAGTATTTTGCTGGGAGCACCTGAAAACATAAGGATTGCGGATTTTGCAGGAGCCTCCAAGCTTGTCTCGCAAGCATAGCCATATTGAAAGCGTGGAGATCACGAAAGCCCAACCCACCCTCCCTTTTAGGTTGTGACAATCTTTCCCAACTAATCCAATGGATTTTGTGCTCTTTATCATCTTGACTCCACCAGTATCTACATATCATGGTGCTCATTTGATCACATAGGGTTTTGTAATATCAAAGCATTCCATGGCATATATGGGGATTGCTTGTGATACAACCTTAATTAGGATTTCTTTCCCTGCATTTGAGAGCATCCTTTCCTTCCAACCTTGAATCCTCTTCCATAATTTCTCCTTCAAATATTCAAACATCATGCTTTTAGATTTGCCGATGAACACGGGTGGGCCCCATGTATTTCTCTGACCTTGTTTCATGTCTTAACTGAAGGATGACCATCACTTCTTGTTTATCTTTGTCGGGCGTGTTCTTTCTAAACATGATTGTAGGTTTATCTTTGTTAATCACTTGACCTGAGAAAGTTGCATAGGTCTTTAAAATTCTCTCTATCTCCAGCGCATTGCTTGCTTCAGCCTTCATGAGAAGTAAGAGTCATCTGCAAGCAGAAGATGGTTAATGCATGGTACCCTAGCAGAGACTTTAATCCCCTCTATCTTTTTATGCATGTCCGCTTCTTGCACTAATGCCGAGAACCCCTCTGCACATACTAAGAAAAGATATAGGGACAAAGGATCACCTTGAAGGAGTCCTTTGCTAGGGATAATGGTACATGTTACTTCATGATTTATCTTAATTTGGTATTTGACTATGGTCACGCATTTCATCACCAAGCTGATCCATCTTCTGTCAAAGCCCAACTTCATCAACATGTCATGGAGGAAAGACCATTCCACACGATCATAGGCTTTGCTCATTTCCAGCTTCAGGGCCGCATACCCCTTCTTTCCCCTTCGTTTATTCTGCAAAAAATGTGTTAATTCATAGGCCAACATAATATTATCGGAGATCATTCTCCCAGGAATAAAGGCACTTTGGTTATATGGTATAATCTCTAGAATAATAATTTTTAGCCTTCTAATTAATATTTCGGAGATGATTTTATACACCACATTATATAGGATGATTGGCCTCAAATCTCTTAAATTTTCAGGGTTGTGTACCTTGGGAATGAGGACCAACATTGTGTCATTCCAACCCAAGGGCATGTCACCCCCTTTAAGCACCTTCGGTACCTCGTCTATCACCTTCTCCCCCACAATGTGCTAGAATCTCTTGTAGAACAAGGCTGGCATTCCATCTGGCCCTGGCGCTTTGAGATTTAACTTCTTCTCTTGAATATTCGGCACATAGGATTTGGTTCATCTGTCTATCTACTTTTGGGAGAACATACCGTGCGACATTTGTATTATCTGCCGGACCACTTGAAGTGAATAAATCTGAAAAGTAGTTGTGGATTAAACCTTTCAGATTCGATTGACCCTCCACCCAGCCTCCATCCTCCTTCCTCAATTTTTTGATGGTGTTCTTCCTTTTCCTATCTGAAGCAAAAGCATGGAAGAAACTAGTATTTTTATCTCCTTATTTTAGCCAATTCACATGTGCCCTCTGCTTCCAGTAAATATCTTGTTGCTGCTCCAGCTTGTTTATTTTTTTCTTTTAGTACTGCCTCATGGTTCACATGGTCCTGGGATATGTTCTGTAATCTGTTTTGTTCTATCTCTTTTTTAGCGATTTCAGTCTCTTCAGGTCACCCAGCACCTTTGTATCAATTGTTTTAAATCTCTTGCTACCTTCCTGAGTCCTTGCGATACATTAAATGAGCTTGTGACTTGTGCTTCCTACCAAGCCCTACAAACAATACTTTCACATTCTTCTTCCTTCAACCACTTGGCTTCAAATCTGAAATTTTGTCCCTTGCTTGACAAAGAAAGTTTTGTAGCTCCATCAGTATTGGCTATGATTGGTCTATTGTCTGAATGTCTTGGGTCTTCATTTATGACACTGGTCAGAGGAAACCTTCTTCACTAACCCTCGGATGCTACTGCTCTATCTACTCTCTCCATTACATAATTTGCTGCTATATGGTTGTGGTTCCTCCATGTGTACTTATCCCCTTCATATCCTAAGTCCCTTAATCCACAATATTCCAGGGTCTCTTTGAATCTGTCCAAGTGGATTTGGTTCCTTGGTTGGTCTCCTCTTTTTTCGTGATTGTGAAAGATTTCATTGAAATCTCCCAAACATAACCAAGGCCTCTCCATTTGCGCATTAAGATTCCTCAATAACCTCCATGCATTTTCCTTTTTATTCGGGGTCGGCTCCCCATATATACCTGTGAGTCTCCATCTAAAGCCATCCTTTCAATAATCTCTACATGAATGTGCTATTTTGAGTAATTATGTAGCTCCACATTGATGCCCTCTTTCCAAAAAAGGACTAAGCCCCCACTTTTTCCTTTCTTCACCATACTATCCTTGACTACCATCGTTGACTGCTAGCAACCACCTAACGTGTTTCATCCTTTTCTCTTCCATTTTAGTTTCGGATAGGAAAAGGATGTCTAGGTCCTCCCACTTCTAGAGATCCAGAAGCTCTCTAACTACTAGGCCATTCCCCAATCCCCGACAGTTCCAGGCTATGATCTTCATTTTTGCTCGTCGGGTTGTCCCTGCAGCCCAGCATTTTCACTTTCCGGTTAGTCATTTCCTTTCTCTCAATATTTGCAGCCTCTTCATCAACTTCCATCCTTGCTTTTTTTAGTATTTCGGTTTCCAAGTCTACCTCCATCAGATCAACACTCCTTTTCTTCCCCTCTATTGTAAAGAAGCTGTTCTGATGTTGATTGCTTTTGGTTCTTTTATATATCATTTAAAGGTACCTTGATTCACTTTCTTTTCCTCCTTCAAGTACTCCTTTTCCCAACTACTTTGTGCTCATGTTTCCGCCTGGGTTTTCCTATTGTCTTCTTTAGTTGCTTCTCTATGTTCCATATTTGCTTCACTTTCCCGCACCAGCTCTGGCTTGTTAGCAGTTTCTTCTTTGGGTGCATGATCCATTGTTATTTTCTCCTCTTTTAGATCAGATGTTTTTTATTTGTCCTCCAACAACAACTTTTTCCTTCAGTAGTCCTAGTTTGTTCATTCCAGATAGTCTTCCAAGCGCTTGTAACTCCTTTCTCCTCCCCTTTTCCTTATTCTATATTCCTCCGCTTCTGACTGGGTGTTTTTCCTCCATGATGGACTGTTACTTCCCTGCTTACTATCTCAACTTCCAGTACCGTCTGTATGCCAAAAGTTACCTCTATCACTCGAACTCCTGCTCTTTTCTTCACTAAAATTTCCCTTATAGATGACCGCCCACAACTCTGGCCCAAATTATCTCGCTCCTTCTCTTCTGGTCATGGATGGGCATGCTATCTCTGTGTGCCCAATGATGCCCCAACCATAGCAAAAGTCTGAAAGATGTTCATATTTGAAGTCAATAATCTTCCTCTCTTTCTTCCTTTTATTTTCTTCCTCCGCAACAGCACCCGTCAACTCCTCGTACATGTCCTCTTGTTCTTCCTCATCATTTTCAATTTCTAAAGTAATAAATCTTATTATTGGCACTGTGATATCCATTCGTACCTTAATTCTCATAAACTCGCCCATCGCAGTTCCATCATGATCAAGGTCAATGTCAAGTACTTCTCCAATATTCTTCCCAATCAATTCTCCTGTTTCGGAACTCATCATGCCCATGGGAATACCATAAACTCTGACCCAGATAGGAATAAATTTGAATTCATACTCATCAATTGTTTTACTAGGCACAAATTTTTCCATCACTATCAGATCCTTGTTGAAACTCCACGGCCCACTATCCAGAGCTTTCTTCTTGCTACTCTCATCATGGAAAGTGAATAGACAGCGATTTCTGTCTAGTAAAAGGGTGCCATGATTCTTTCCCCCGCAGGCTCTCGCGACCGCGTCGCCCCCGCGGGCGACCGGCCACGCCGTGACCCTCTTCTCCAGGCCCCCTCCCCCCTCCTTCCCTCCCCGCTGCTGTCGTCGGCGCTCACCGCCGGGCCTGGCCCGGGCGACGCTAGCGGCGGTGGCCCCCTCGCAATTCCCCACTCAACTCTCCTCTGGCGCGGGACGGAGCGGGCTGGGGGTGTCCCTAGGCAGCGGTCCGGCGTGGCGGCAGGGTCCTGGCGCTGCGCGGGCAAATGTGTAACACCCATGATGCGGCTGTATCTCACACGTGTCGGAGCACGACTTAGAGGCATAACCGCATAGTAGGCATGTCGCAAGAGGGGTAATCTTTACACATCCCATGTACTGAATAAGAAAGGGGTAAAGAGTTGGCTTACAATCTCCACTTCACACAATACATACATATAGCATTACATCATCTAGAATACAATCAAGGTCCAACTACGGAACCAAATAAAGAAAGACAACCCCTAATGCAAAAGATCCCCAATCGCCCCGACTGGGCTCCACTACTGATCAACTGGAAACGAAACAACACAACGAACACGATCTTCATTGAGCTCCTCCTTGAGCTCTGTTGCGTCACCTGCACTGGTATCATCGGCACCTGCAAACTGGCTTTGGAAGTATCCGTGAGTCACGGCCTCATGGGGACTCGGCAATCTCACACCCTCGCGATCAAGACTATTTAAGCTTATGGGTAGGAAAAAGGTAGTGAGGTGGAGCTTCAGCAAGCACTAGCATATATGGTGGCTAACTTACGCAAATAAGAGCGAGAAGAGAAGCAATGCATGGTCGTGAAAGAAATGATCAAGAAGTGATCCTGAAACTACTTACGTTCAAGCATAACACAAGAACAGTGTTCACTTCCCGGACTCCGCGGAAAGAGACCATCACGGCTACACGCGCGGTTGATGCATTTTAATTAAGTTAAGTGTCAGGTTTTCTACAACCGAATATTAACAAATTCCCATCTGCCCATAACCGCGGGCACGGCTTTTGAAAGTTCAAACCCCTGCTGGGGTGTCCCAACTTAGCCCATCACAAGCTCTCACGGTCAACGAAGGATATTCCTTCTCCCAGGAAGACCCGATCAGGCTCGGAATCCCAGTTACAAAACATTTCTACAATGGTAAAACAAGACCAGCAAAGCCGCCCGAATGTGCCAACAAATCCCGATAGGAGCTGCACATATCTCGTTCTCAGGGCACACCGGATGAGCCAGACGACGGGTTGGCATAGACCCTGGTTGCCCAGGGGGCGCCGGACATCGCTCAGGTTGGACCAACACTTAGAGAAGCACTGGCCCAGGGGGGTTAAAATAAACATGACCCTCGGGCTCAGGAAACCCAAGGGAAAAAGGCTAGGTTGTTAGTGCAAATGTAAAACCAAGGTTGGGCCTTGCTGGAGGAGTTTTATTCAAGGCGAACTGTCAAGGGGTTCCCATTATAACCCAACCGCGTAAGGGACGCAAAATCAAGGAACATAACACCGGTATGACGGAAACTAGGGCGGCAAGAGTGGAACAAAACACCAGGCATAAGGCCGAGCCTTCCACCCTTTACCAAGTATATAGATGCATTAATATAATAAGAGATATTGTGATATCCCAACAATAATCATGTTCCAAACATGGAACAAACTCCATCTTCACCTGCAACTAGCAACGCTATAAGAGGGGCTGAGCAAAGCGGTAACATAGCCAAACAATGTTTTGCGAGGAAAAGGTGGGTTAGAGGCTTGACATGGCAATATGGGAGGCATGATATAGCAAGTGGTAGGTATCGCAGCATAGGCATAGCAATAGAGCGAGCAACTAGCAAGCAAAGATAGAAGTGATTTCGAGGGTATGGTCATCTTGCCTGAAATGAACTCAGAGTTGACGAAAGCTTGATCCTCATAAGCGTACTCAACGGGTTCCTCGGTCACGGTGCAATGCGCAAGCAACATGATGCAAAACATGGCATGATATGGGGGAAGTGCTATGCAATGCATATGCGAGCTCCGGAAGGAAAAGATTGATCAAGGCATCAACTTGGCAATCCAAGGGTGCCGCTGGAAAGATGAGATGATTTCGGTCGAAATCGATATAAAGATCACCGGAATCGGATGCACGGTTTGCAAATGGCAGGCAAAACAATAATGGCACAATCCTGCGATTAATAGTACGATGCCATCTAGAATGCAACAAGAAACTAAGCTACTGCACTCCAACATAACAACAAAGCACATGGCAGTGATCTACTCAAGATGCTTGAAAAAAGATGAACACTGAGCTATGGCTAAATCACACAATATCAGGTTCAAACAAGCATGGTAAAAGTGCAAAAGATATCAGCATCACAGACTTAGTGAAAATAACAACATGCCAGGAATTAACATCAGGAAGCAATGTTTAGAGTAAGATAACAACATGCTAAATGAACAGAACATAGCAAACAAAGGCATGGCATGAATCTACTCAAAGCATATAACAAAAGTCCCTTACTGACCATAAGCCAAAAGGGATCAGAAGATATGATGGCACCCATGTAAACATAGCAAGTTTCGTTAACAGATTCAGAATTATGAAGGCATGTTTGCGAGCTCGATGCACTCAACACAAGGCATTACATGACAAGCTAAGCATACACTCAGCAAGGAGACATGTACAACAAGCTAACCATGGCAAGAACAAACTCATAGCATGCATGGATCAACTACAACAACCTTGGCAAAATTGATTAACACATAAACAATCTGCCAGGAACATTTTATAGCAGAAGTAGAGCAAGATTGAGTCATGATAGGGCACTTCATAAATGCAACCAAGGGCATGGATGGATAGAGCATAACAATATCTCAAAATCATCCTTAATAAACATACTCAAAAGAGGCATGGATCATTCTGTAGCAACATGAATACATGGCATACAAATAACAGCAGACAAAGACTTAGTGAAATTCTAAGTCCCTGAAAACAGCAATATCACGAGAGCTACTTTGCATGCTTGTGCTAGTCACCACATTGATCACAAAAATACATGGCATACACCCTTGTAAAGATGGCATGGCATAGCCCAAAACACATGTAGAGCTCATGCTCATATGCAGCACACAATAATCATGGCAAAAATGACAAAAGCTCATAAACTGATAAGAATCAGCACCTAACATTCTATAGCATTCTTGCAACAGTCATTAGGGCATCAAGATGGACTCAAACAAGCATGGTGCAATGGAACAAAATGAATGGCACATCATGATGAACATTTTGATATATCATGCATGCAAAACGGAGCAGCGAGCACAAAGTTATGGCATGATGAAGGTAGCCACAAAATATTGGAAACATCGGGGACTTAGAGAAATTTAGACCTCGTGGGAAAAGTCAACGGGATTAAGACGACCAAGGACGAGGAGATCCAGGATGGCGGGGAGGCGTTTGGTACGCGGAACGGGTGGATCTCATCCCACCCGGTCGGATCCGAGGCGGGCGGCGTCCGGCGGCTCGCCGGAGCGAGGCGACACCAGCGAGCGGCGCAGCAGCGAGGAGGCGGCGGGCGGCTCGGTGGCGGGGCACGGCGCGACGTGGCAGGCAACGGCGAGCGGCGGCGTGCTCCGGGCGGTGGACGAGGGCGGCGGCACGAGGCGAGGCGAGATCCCGGCGGCGGGCGGCGGCGGCGCGGAGATCCGGCGCGGCATGGGCGCGCTCGGGCGGAGGCGGCGGGGCGGTTCAGGCCCGGGCGGGCCATGGCGGCGGGACAAGTGGCGGCACCGGATTGGGCAGGGGCGACGACAGACGTGTCCGGCGAGGGGCGGACATGTCCGGCGCAGAGAGAGAGTTGGATCTAGGGTTAGACTGCGCGAATTTTCGGGAAGGCACATATATATAGGTAGAGGGAGCTAGGAGAGTCCAAATGAGGTGCGGTTTTCGGCCACGCGATCGTGATCGAACGACCAAGTGGATGGAGGGGGTTTGGATGGGTTATTGGGCCACTTTGAAAGGGTGTTGGGCTGCAACACACACGAGGCCTTTACGGTTCCTCGGTTAGCTGTTGGAGTATCAAACGGACTCCAAATGGTATGAAACTTGACAGGCGGTCTACCGGTAGTGTACCAAGGCCGCTTGGCAAATCTCGGTTCATTCTGAGAAAGTTTAACATCCGCTCACGAAAAGAGGCAAAAGAGGGCGCTGGAGGACATAGGAGTGCCGGATTGCAAAACGGACAACGGGGAAAATGCTCGGATGCATGAGACGAACACGTATGCAAATGCGATGCACATGATGACATGATATGAAATGCATGACACGCAAACAAATGACAAGGCAACAACAGCGAATAACTGGAAGACACCTGGCGCAACGGTCTCGGGGCGTTACAAGGTGGCTGGGCGGTGGCGTCGTCGTTGGTGGCGGGGTAGCGCGGCGGCGTGGTCTGGCGGCGCCCGCTCGGCCCAGATCTGGGCCCTTCGAGCCCCATCTGGGCCCGGGCGGGCTGGCTGTGGGCTGCGGCTGCGGCGCGCCCTCCAAGAGGCGGGGGAGAGGCGAAGAGCGGCAGGGTGCTGGCGGCGCCATCGTCGGCTTGCTGTAGCATGGCGGCGGGGCTTAGCGGGCCCGTTTCGGGCCTGGCCGGGCCAGGGTTGGCCTAGCATGCCCTGCTGCCGTGTCCGGACGGCTACCGCGATGGTGCCGGAGGTTCTGGCCTCCCGCACGACGGCGGTGGAGGTGGTTCCCTCCCGTTCGGCTTCGGTGTTGCTTCTCCCTCCGCAGGGCGCTTCTCTCCGGTCCTCTTGGCCTCGTGTTGGTGTCGGCAGTGAGGCGGCGTGGGTGGCGGCGCAACCGCGATGACGCATGGTGGTGGGCGGCGATCTGGCTGGTCGGCTCCGGTCCGTTGGACGGTGGGGATGGAGTGCGGGAGAAATCTTTGCCGGTTCTTTGGCTCCGATGCGGTGACACCTGCGGGTGCCACCATTCCTTCCTGGAGGGTGTCGGTGATATCCATCCCCCCCACCTGCCGAGGGAAACTCTAGGACATGTCCGGGCAGCAGCGTCGTTGGCGTCGCATTCCTTCTTGGAGGTGTTGCTCGGTACGCGGCGGTTCGGGGCCTCGGGTTGTGGTGGTTTGTTTCTGGAGGGCGTAGCGGTGGCGGGTCGTCCGCGCTTTGTCGAGCTGCCGTTGTTGGTATTTGTTTCTTCTTTTTTTTTGGACTTGATGTGCTGTTCGCCCCAGCGATCGTTGTATTGGTGTTGGTTGCTTTGAAATGCAAAGCGGGGGAACTCTTTTTCGATAAAAGGGGGCCATAGATTTTCTAAAGTTCTACCCACATACTCTGCTTTTGCTGGCCTTTGTGACAAAAGCTTACCGACGGCTTTAAGCTTGCCAATCGTCGGGGAGCAGGCCTGCCTTCTACCAATTTTGACACTCCTCTTTTCAGCTTCTGAAAGCTTCAAATCTCTCATCTTGCCCTCCACTCCGTCCAGGGCAGGGGTCCTCCTGTCCTCCATTGTTGGATGTCCTCACTGAATCCCGAAGGGAATACCCAGTAGCCACCTCCAAGCCCACCTCTGCACGCCAGGAATCAGGATTAACTGGTGCTTACGATCGTCCGAGTCTATAGGCGAGAGGCTTTTTTGGGGATTTGATTTTTGGGATGGATTTGCTTATGTTCTTGGTCTGGGAACTGGTTTTGGACAACCAAATCTCGAGCAGCAGTCATGGATTGGGTTGGAAGATGGTGGGGAACTGGTCATCTCTCAATCGCTCGCAGCAAATGAGAAAACCAAGTGTGGATCTAGAAATTCGATGGGACGGACCTCGGCATGCATTTAGGCTGCGTTTGGCAGCAAAGTTTTTTCAATGTTTTCTGAGAATATTGTGGTTTCTGAAAAAGACCAAGATTTTGAATACTTTGCTGCGTTTGGCATCAGAAAAAAACCGAAGTATTGTAAACCACGGTATGCCAGAAACCAACGTATTTTTGTGGTATCTGGAAAAGAGGTCCCGACCTCTTTTTTTCAAACAGAACGGAGAGAAATCATCGGGGAGATCACGGTGACGTTGCCGTCTACGTTGAGATAAGAATACCAGCTGCGATCCCATCCTATTTTCCCTCTTTCTGTTATGGTATAAACTCCTGGTTATAGCCAATCTCATCCTATTTACGAGTAGCAGGTCTCTCAGGTTCTTCTTCTGGCCGGCGTCCCGTGCGAGTCTCGTCTCTTCTCTGCAGCGCCATGAGCGAATCAAGCTCTCCACACCACGGAAAAAAGGTATGAGCTCGTCTATGCCCTACAATTTTCGTCCTTAAATTATCTGTCTAGTCTGACCGTAACACTGCCGCAGGAGCTAGCATATAGGTTAGAGATCATACGGCCAGATGGGATGACGGCAATGATTAGTTTCATGTGATCTTGCACGTTTCTCCTTGATTCATGTTATAGATGCTAGCTAGCTAGCCGATTCAGTATGAATGGCGCACGTACACGCACAAAGAATCTAGAATCGGCTGGAAGTACAGGCACGTATATAGACATATAATGGCAAGACGCTCCTAAGATTACTTCAATCTAGTTGACTTCTCCTAGGATGGTTTTACTTCAATCTAGTTGGCTAATTAACTAAAGTTGTCATACGCTCTTGATCAATAATGTACCTCCTATTTAAATTAATCCAGCCATTGAAAGCCAACTGATCGATTTGTTTCTTGCGCCTGTGTAGTTTGCATAGTAGTACACAAATCTGACCCTACATGCAAAGATGGTCCATTTTACTCAGCATGTAACTAGACTCCTGTTGAGTTGGTACATCATCTTTTGTTTACTAACACATCTTATTGTCTTGTTGTAATTATCGGTAAATCTTTATTTAACTATAATTTTTTTGAAACAAGGCAAAAGATTTGCCATTTCATTGATTAAGGAAGAAGGTTTAGACAATGCCACATAGTGGCAAGAAAATAAAGAACTACTCTCGCGCCATTACAATACTCAAATGCTTGGCGCCCGCCAAAGCCCAAAGAGACAACTCCTCTTTAATCCTGTTAATAAGGACCACCGAAGGAGAGGCCGTGTTGCGGAAGATTCTAGCATTGCGCTCCGACCAAATCTCCCAGGAGATGAGCATCATCAACGAAGCAAGCGCCTTGGGGGATTCGCTACGAATATGAATGTTCCCGGTCCACCATTGCTTCACCGAGCCCCTCGTCATCCAAGCAGCGGTATTGATGTGATGCATGCCAAGCCACTGGAGGATATCATTCCACACGCGAAGGGTAAAACGACATTGGAACAGAAGGTGGGCCGCTGATTCTTGACTTTGCTTGCAAAGTGGGCAAAGACCGCAGTTGGGCCATCCACGACGAAGAAGGCGATCTGAAGTCCAAATCCTATTTTGAAGAGCAAGCCAAGCGAAAAATTTGCACCTCGGAGGAGCCCACACCTTCCACACCGAATGGACCATGTCCGACGTAGTAAGGCCCTCAAATTGCGCCTTATAAGCCGAGGAGGAAGAGTACAGACCGTCCTTGGTGAACTTCCAAATAATGGAATCCTCCATATCCTCAGCACGTGTGACCTGAGCAACCTTTTCCCAAAGGTGGGCGAACTGTTGGACGTGGTCGAGGGTTAGGCCATTGGAAATGTCAATGTGAGAGATCCAAGTGTTGTTAGATAAAGCTTGCTGGACCGAGCAGTTTTTCTTTTTAGACAGAACAAAGATGTCAGGCGCAATGTCACGCGGGCGCAAACCATTCAGCCAAGAGGAGTTCCAGAATCTGGTAGTACGCCCATTGCCAACCGTGACTGTAGTGGCAGCCGCAAACAAATCTCTGTCATCGTCCGTACAAGGCGTACCCATACCAATCCATGGTTTTGTGGGCTCTTTCCATTCAAACCAGAGCCACCGGAGCCTAAGAGCCTTGGAAAATTTGCCCAAATTGAGCACACCCAGGCCACCATGTTTCTTTGGCTTGCAAACAAGGTCCCAATTAACTTTGCATTTCCCACCGGAGACCTTATCAGCTCCCGCCCAAAGATAGGCGCGACGAATATGGTCAATCTTCTTGAGAACCTCCACCGGGATATCAAGAGGCGTAATATGGTAAATGGCGATGGCAGTGAGGACAGCTTTGACAAGAACAGCCCGGCCAGCAGTAGCAACGTGTTTTCCCTGCCAAGGAGGGAGCTTGCCAGCGACCTTATCCTCAAGGTGTTGAAAATGGATCCTCTTGAGACGCTTGACAGAAAGCGGGAGTCCTAGGTATCTCATTGGGAATGAAGAACGGACAGCCGGGAAAGCATGTAGAATATCATCAAGGTCAACGTTTTCGCATCGAATAGGGGCCACGAGGCTTTTGGCGCAGTTGGTGACTAAACCGGTAACCTCTCCAAAGGAGGCGAGAGAGGAAGCAAGGAATTGGACGTCCTCTTTGATGGGCTTGACAAAGATGGCAGCATCATCGGCATAGAGCGAAGCACGGATGGTTGTGGCTCTACCACATAGAGGATGGAGGTGCCCTTGGGCCGTGGCTTTGTTGAGAAGGTGGTGTAGAGGATCAATCGCCAAAACGAACAACAAGGGGGATAGCGGGTCCCCTTGCCTGAGACCACGGCCATGCTTCAACGGATCACCCAACACACCATTGATCAAAACCCTCGACGATGCCGTGGAAAGGAGGGCGGAAACCCAGTCGCGAAATCTGCTTGGAAAGCCCAGATGCCTTAAAAGATCTAAGAGGAAGTCCCATCTCACAGAGTCGAAAGCTTTCTTGATATCGAGCTTGAAGAGCAAAGTTGGGGTCCTATTGCGATGCAACTTTCTCGCCAAACCTCTCACATACATGAAATTATCATGGATGCTCCTCTTCTTGATGAAAGCGCTTTGGGCATTTGAGACAAGACTTTGCATGTGCGGGGCGAGACATGAAGCCATCATCTTAGCTATAATCTTCGCAATGGCATGGATAAGACTAATGGGGCGAAAATCGGAGATGCACTCCGCCCCATCTTTCTTAGGAATGAGGGCAATGTTCGCCGAGTTGAGCCAATGGAGGTTCGAGGTGTGCAAGCTCGAGAAGTGGTTGACCGCATTCATAATGTCTCCTTTGATGATCTCCCAACATTCCTTGAAGAAGGCACCGGTGAAGTCGTCCGGTCCCGGAGCTTTGTCACTTGGTAGATCGAAGATTGCCTTCTTGACCTCCTCCTCCGAGAAGGCAGCCCCAAGGTCTGAGAGATCACAAGCGGGGGGGGGGGGGGGGGGATATTACCCCAATTGATGTCAATGGTACGGGGCACACCCCTCTTGGTGACCTCCCTGAAGTGGTTTTGAATGATGGACTTCTTGTGCTCATGGTCGGTGACCCAACCGTTATTGTGCTTAAGACGATGGATGAAATTCTTTCGCCTTCTATGATTGACTCGAAGGTGAAAGAAGCGAGTGTTGGCATCTCCATCTTTGAGGTTGGTGATTCTTGAACATTGCCTTTTTCACGCGCGTTCAAGCACGGATAAACTAAGCACCTTGCGTTTGAGTCTCCTACGAATGTCCCGCTCATCAGCACTTAAAAGTCGGGTTTCTTGGGCCACATCCAAGCGAAGGATGATCTCGAGGGCCATGTGAATTTGCACCTTTGAATGCGCAAAAATCGTCTTGCTCCACTTTCTAAGAACATGACTTGTCTTTTTCATCTTCTGGAAGAGGATGTGATAGGGATCAATATGGTTCACCTCCTGGTTCCAAGCACCTTGGACAACCTCCTTGAATCTGGGCATTTTGATCCAAAAGTTTTCAAAGCGGAACGACTTGGTCCTCGGAGGCCCTTTATCATTAGCAAGGAGGAGAGGACAATGATCAGAGAGCGATGAGGAAAGAGCGTGCAGGAGGTGAGTGTTGAACTGAAGGTCCCAGTCTTCATTGCAAAAGAAGGAATCAAGCTTGCTCAAAGTTGGGTCACTTTGCTCGTTACTCCAAGTAAATTTCCGGTTTTGGAGGTGTATCTCTTTTAACTCACACGCATTGAGGGCGTTGCGAAAACGAACGATGCGGCTCCGATCAACATTCGCACGGTTCTTGTCTCTAGCTCGGTATATTTGGTTGAAATCACCATTGACCAACCACTTATCACCATGGGGGGGCTTCTCACTAACTAATTCTTGAAAGAAGCCATCTTTAAGATTGCTTCGTGTCGGGCCATAAACGGTTGTTAGCTTGAAGGATGTGCTCGAAGAGGTGATGGTGACAGTGGCCGAAAGGAAAAAGGCTTTGATGCTAACATCATTGACAGAGACAAAATTCTCATCCCAGAGAAGCAGGATGCCCCCACGGGTGCCCAGGGCTGGGCGTTGAGCAAAGCTCTTCAGTCTATATCCCCCTAGAAATGCAGCAATGAAAGGGTCAACCAGCTCGAGCTTGGTCTCTTGTAAACAGACAAGGTGGCACGGAGTAGCTGCGATGGTCTCGTGAATGGCAGAACGACGATCAGGACAATTCAAGCCTCGGACATTCCAACTCAGAATATTCAGGTTTTGTTCTAACATAAATGGCACCAGAATACTTCAGTAGAGCTACACTTGGCTGGACCAGCACAAGAAGCAGAGTACAACAACACCAGGAGAAGCAACACGTTTAGCAACATCAAACAACAGCCACAACAAACATCGCCATGCGCCTCGCAAGGGCAGAACCAGAACCATCGAGAGGTTGTATCTAACATAAGGAACAGAGTACATCGACTGGAACAAACACAATCCATATCACGCCGCCTCGTCGGCGACCTCCTGAGCCGTCGTTTGCAGCTCCGGCCCGGCTTCTCCACCATGCTCCACAAGGGCATCTTCAACTGTCTTCGCCAGGTCACAATCAAGGTTGAACAAGGCTCGAAGGGCAGAAACAGTGATGTCGGGGAGCGTTCCCTGGAACATGGCAACGAACTTTCCAATGGCATCTTCGGTGAGCTGCTGGCCTTCATCAATGATGCCCATGCGCTGACAGGGCAGCCTCTCTGCCATCTTTGCGATCGGCATTGCCCTCTTATTGGCACGTAGCCGTGGGCTGCACCTGGTCAGGTTGAAGCCTGAGACGCCCGCGAGCGTCTTCCTCCTGGTCGCTGGCGGACGAGGTGGAGAGGAGCTTGGATCAACTAGGAGTGGCGGCTGACGGGCGAAGAATAACGGAGAGCGTGGCGGCGACCCTGCTGGACTTCTAGGCGGCGTGGACATAGGGATGTGGATAGGGGTGACCGGAGGGGAAGGAGTCTCTTCTGGAGTGGAAATCGCCATGAGCTCGTCAGCAGAGCCAGTCGAATCGGCATGTTGGTGCAGCAGCGTGACGGAGCCAGGAGCCGACTGGTGGAGCGGCGTGAGGGGGCTTGGAGTCGGGGTGGTTGCACGCCGTAGCAGACGAGGCGCGGGACAGCCCGGTGGCGCGTCCTCCGGCGACACTTGCAAGCCCGGACACGATGCCGCGCGACGCAGCCAAGCAGGAGCAGTCGGTGAAGGACGCTGCTCGATGATGTCTCTGTGAGTGGTGCGGGGGGAAGATGGGGACGATCTTCCGCAGTTCACAGGGGCCTTCGGGGACGGCCGCAGCACAATGATGTCATGTTGTGTAGTGCGAGGCGAAGGAGGCGGGGATCTTCCGCGGTTCTCTTCGTTGCGCGGGATGATAGACCTAGCTCTTGAGCGTGCACGCCTCAGCGTCATGTCAGATGGGCGGTCTCGGGGCCTCCTGCCTGAAGCCGGGATGACGGTGCCATCACGGAGGCGTTGCACACATCCATTGTTGATTCTCCGGGCATCGAGGATTGGGAGCTCCAGACCACAGAGCATGTCATCTTCTTGACGGCCACAGATGTCGCTGTCTTTTCAGATCCACTCATCGCACGAGTCTTGGCCTTGCTTAGCACGTCCAGGGTGAGCTCTTGAGCGTTGGCGGACGCGAAGCAACGAGTGCGAGCGCGGGCGGAGGGGAGTCCTTTCGGCAACATCGTCCGGGGAGGACGGCAACAGAGGCGAGGGATGGCCCTGCGGTGCTGGTGGCAGGAGACGGTCTTGTTGTGGAGGCGGCGTCTTGCTGGTGCACTGACGAGCACGGTGCCCGCTCTGTCGACATATCAGGCATTTGTAGGGATCACGGCAGTCAACTTTGCAGTGTCCCCGCTCCAGGCAGCGATGACAGGTCCTACAATGGAGCTTGACGAATCTTCTGCTGGTTGGAGGGGAATATGAAGGCGAGAATCGTCGGGGTGAACGACGGTGGTCGGGAGACAGAGCTCTCCACCAGTACGGAGCTCGAACAAGCTTCCAACCCTCCTCCGAGCTGGCTTCCCCACTGGACGGCTCGATCGAAGAAGCACGCGGAGATGCAGGTCTGGAAGGAACGGGCGTCCACGCCGCATGCCGGCCGGCACTGAACCGCGCAGATGACGATGCCTTGAGGCATGACCGGGGAGCGCCACGGACGAGCCCAAGAGGAGCTGGATGCAGCAGAACTTCAGCGGCAGCAAAGCAGACCTTCCGGGTTGGATCTGAAGCAACGAGAGCAGCAACTGCAGGTGGATCTTCGGGGATAGAATCCCGGCCAAAAGAAGAGCCTGAAGAGGGAGGGCGCCTTGGCGGCGAGGCTGGATCTGGTGTGGATCCCGCGAGCTGTGGGAACAGAGAGAGCACGAGGCCGTCCCGAGCAAACCTTGGCGTGGGGAACCCGGGAGGAAACCGCGGCGTTGCAGGGGAGAGGTGCGGCTGGTGAAGGGGTGGCGCCGCGGCGGCGGAGACGGTGGCTGCGGGCGCCGGAGCGGCGCGGCGCAGGAGCGTGGGCGGGGGGAGCGACATCCTTTTTCCGCGAAAGATTATATGATAGAGGCAAAATGATTAATTTAACTATAATGAACGCTTGCAGGGCCAAAACAGGACAGAGCTACATGGAATAATGGTCGCACTGGCTTTTTTGTGTCAATGATGAATGTGACGCCCGGATAATCATGCTACAGTAATCCCACGCTAATCATGCCACGTCACCTCGGTTACTGTTCCTAACCTCGCGATGATTCGAAACCGTTTCAATATTTAAATTCAAAGTAGGTCAAACAACAAAAGTTTTCAAAAGTTGAAACAAAAATGTTCGGGCGGTGCTGAATATTACAAGGGTAATTATGGTGTAGTAAACACATTTTTATAAAATGTCTAAATAATTTAACATGATTTAAAAACAGAAAAGTAAATAGATAAAAGAAAAGAAAATACAAAAACCAAAACAAAAAAAGAGAGAACCCCCCCACCCACTGGACCAGGCAGCCCACCTCCCCAGGCCGGCCCACATGGCCCAACCGGCCGCGCCCCCACTCCCTTACCCTCTCACCCCCATTTCCCCTAACCCTAACCGAACAGCCACTCCCCCCCCACTCGCTTTCCCCTTCCCCCCACGATCCAGACCGGATCGTGGCCCGATCGCGCACGCCGCCCCGCCGCTGGACCTCGACCTCGCCGCCTGGGACGCCGCTCGACGCGGGAGCCCCTTCGCCGCCTCGACCACGCCTCGTCCTCGTCGGCTCCTCTCGGCCTCCTTCCTCTCCGCCCGCGGCGCCATCGTCTGCTACCTCCTCTTCGACCACGAGCACGAGCTCGGGACCCCGTCGTCGCCGGACTAACGCCGCCCGTCGCCGGATCTCCCTCGTCGGACTTCCCCCGACCTCCGTCGAGCCCACTGCCACGGTCCCTACTCCCCACCGTGAGCTCCCTTCCTTCCCTTCTCTGTCGCCGACGCCGTTTCTCCCCGTCCCGCAGCGCCCGCGTGCCGGAGCTCACGCTCCGGGCCGCCCTCGCCACACCGCACCACGCCCACACGTCCCGGTCCTCCTCCTCCCCGTCCCGCAGCTCCGTCCGGCGCTCGCGCCGTCCGGCGCTCGCACCGCTGCCCTATCTGCCGCGGCCGCCTTTGCTCGCCCGTGCCCTCCCGTGCGGTCGCCCGCTCCTACCGCTGCACCTACCGCTGCAACTGCCGCCACCGCCGCTGCTTAGCGCCGCCCTGCCTCCACTGCTGCCCGTCGCCGCCTCCCTGCCGCTAGCCCCGCACCGCTCGTTGTTCGGGCGAAAACCGCACGCTCGTGACCCAGCGCCCAGCGCCCGTAACCCGCTATGGCCCCTCTGGCCTATGACATGTGGGGCCCTGCCCCCAGAACGTTTATAAAGAAAAGGAATTAAAAATAATATATAAAATAAAAATATAATTAATTGAAGAAATAATTAACTTAATTAATTTTGATTAATTAAACTAATCAAATAATTAAACATTAGTTATCTAATTAACCTGGTTAGTTAATTAGCTAATTAATTAGTATGACAGTGGGGTCCACCCCCTAATTAATACTAATTAGATTAATTAAATTTGGATAATTAACATGTGTCTCTGACCAGTGGGACCCATTCATCAGGTTGACTAGTCAACCCCTCTTGACTGCTGACGTCAGCATGACATCATGCTGATGTCATAAATCCATTTTTGAATTAAATTAAATAATTAATTAAATATCAGAAAATGATTTAAATCTTTAGAAAATCATATCTTTTAATCCGTAACTCGGATGAAAATACTTTCTACATGAAAGTTGCTCAGAACGACGAGACAAACCCGGATACGCAGCCCGTTCGTCCGCCACGCATCCCTAACCTATCGAACTCGCAACTTTCCCCCTCCGGTTCACCGGTCCGAAAACGCGAAACACCGGGGATAATTTCCCGGATGTTTCCCCCCTTCACCGGTATCACCTCATACCGCGTTAGGGCACCTCTAGCACCGATACTTGTCATGTCATGCATCGCTATGCATCTGCTTGCTTAAATAATTATTGTTTCTTCCCCCTCTTCTCTCGCTAGACACCGAGACCGACGTCGCTGCTACCCAGTACGACTACGGAGTTGACGACCCCTCTCTCTTGCCAGAGCAACCAGGCAAGCCCCCCCCCTTTGATCACCAGATATCGCCTACTCTTCTCTATACTGCTTGCATTAGAGTAGTGTAGCATGTTACTGCTTTCCGTTAATCCTATTCTGATGCATAGCCTGTCCTTGCTACTACTGTTGTTACCCTTACCTGCTATCCTACTGCTTAGTATAGGATGCTAGTGTTCCATCAGTGGCCCTACACTCTTGTCCGTCTGCCATGCTATACTACTGGGCCGTGATCACTTCGGGAGGTGATCACGGGCATGCTATATACATTGCACTGTTACATTACCTGTGATACTGTTTGGAGATGGGGGCTGAAGGGGCAGGTGGCTCCATCCCGGTAGAGGTGGGCCTGGGTTCCCGACGGCCCCCGACTGTTACTTTGTGGCGGAGCGACAGAGCAGGTTGAGACCACCTAGGAGAGAGGTGGGCCTGGCCCTGGTCGGCGTTCGCAGATACTTAACACGCTTAACGAGATCTGGGTATTTGATCTGAGTCTGGCCACTGGCTTATACGCACTAACCATCTACGCGGGGACAGTTATGGGCACTCGACGTCGTGGTATCAGCCGAAGCCTTCGTGACGTCAGCGACTGAGTGGCGTGCGCCGGATTGGACTGGAACGCCTACTAGGCTAGGTCTGCTTCCGGCCGCGTTCGCAGCATGCAGGTGTGCAAAGGGCGATGGGCCCAGACCCCTGCGCCATAGGATTTAGACCGGCGTGCTGACCTCTCTGTTGTGCCTAGCTAGGGCTGCGACGTGTTGATCTTCCGAGGTCGGGCATGACCCAGGAAAGTGTGTCCGGCCAAATGGGATCGAGCGTGTTGGGTTATGTGGTGCACCCCTGCAGGGAAGTTAATCTATTCGAATAGCCGTGATCTTCGGTAACAGGACGACTTGGAGTTGTACCTTGACCTTATGACAACTAGAACCGGATACTTAATAAAACACACCCTTCCAAGTGCCAGATACAACCGGTGATCGCTCTCTCACAGGGCGACGAGGGGAGGATCATCGGTTAGGATTATGCTATGCGATGATACTTGGAGGACTTCAGTCTACTCTCTTCTACATGCTGCAAGACGGAGGCTGCCAGAAGCGTAGTCTTCGAAAGGACTAGCTATCCCCCTCTTATTCCGGCTTTCTGCAGTCCAGTCCACATATAATAGCCTTATTCCAGTTGATACCAATGCATACATATGTAGTGTAGCTCCTTGCTTGCGAGTACTTTGGATGAGTACTCACGGTTGCTTTCTCCTTCTTTTCCCTCTATCCCTTCTACCTGGTTGTCGCAACCAGATGTTGGAGCCCAGGAGCCAGACGCCACCGTCGACGACGACTCCTACTACATCGGAGGTGCCTACTACTACGTGCTGCCCGCTGACGACGACCAGGAGTAGTTTAGGAGGATCCCAGGCAGGAGGCCTGCGCCTCTTTCGATCTGTATCCCAGTTTGTGTTAGCCTTCTTAAGGCAAACTTGTTTAACTTATGTCTGTACTCACATATTGTTGCTTCCGCTGACTCGTCTATGATCGAGCACTTGTATTCGAGCCCTCGAGGCCTCTGGCTTGTATTATGATGCTTGTATGACTTATTTTATTTGTAGAGTTGTGTTGTGATATCTTCCCGTGAGTCCCTGATCTTGATCGTATACGTTTGCGTGTATGATTAGTGTACGATTAAATCGGGGGCGTCAAAATGAAAGAGTATGCAAATGTGGGAAGGTATCGTGGCCAAAATGGGTGGACCAAGGAAGGATGGCAAGCTATGAAAAACCGCCTTAATGAGAGGCCTCCTGGAGCTAATTTCACTGTTCAACAGCTGAAAGATAGAGAGCAAAGGCTGAAGAAGAAACTTAATGTTGTCAAGTCTATTATAGAAAAGAGTGGTTTCGGTTGAGATCCTCATAACAAAGTGCCAACGGCTATAGATGAAAATTGAGCAGAGCTATCAAGAGAACAACGCAAGTGGAGATACAAACAATTCCCCTATTATGATGTTTTATGTGAAATTTATGAAGGTATTTTTTCTGACGATGATAAAAAATATAAATTGCTCCTGTCATATTATGTATTACTTACATCATTTCTACACAGGTCAAATGGCAGAAGGAAAGCATTGCAAAAGGACAACCGATGGTAATGAAGAGAGGTACAATAATGTGTCCCATTTTCCTGAACATGGAAGTTATACTGATGATGTTTTGAGGGCTGCCGGTATGAATTCTCCTGAGGCAACACTATCTGCTCCAGGATCATCAATGCCAGAATATGAGTTGGGCAGAGATATATATGGGGATGATGTTGACGGTGGCGTCTAGGGAGTAATCAAATTCATGCTTCAGCAGTAGAAGATTTAACGAGTGTGGATTCACCTCAAAGGAAGAGGCTTCGGAATTCTAAAGGATCTGATGACGGAAGTGAGAAAAGTAAGGGGAAAAAAGAAAAGGACACTATGTTGGCCAACTTGGTTTCCGTGAGGGAGGAAGAAATGCAAACTTATAAAGAAATGAAGACGAAGCAAATTGATAGCTACAAGGAAATCAAGATGGCACAAATGGAAAGGAATGATCCAAAAAATGATCCATATGGCATGCCAAACTGCAAGCCAAGCTTATTATAGATGAGGCCAACCTATGGGTTACTGCAGGGGCTAAACAATTAGGGAAAATTGTATCGCGCGAGTAATTGTCATGCCGTACTTCGGCCTTGTGTAACTCTACAAAACTCTATTCTCCTCTACTTTAATAGATGGGGCAAATCTTTTGCCTCCGTTTCGAAAAAAAAGAATTTGGGACTCGCACCAAATGATCAACACAAGATGATCAACCATCTCAAAGCAGATATGCTAAACCGTCAAACATTCATGGAAGTGGAGGATGATGTTCTATCCGTGATTATCCAAGAAGTCGTTGCCCCGCGGGTCTGAAGGATACCGAAGTAGTATAAATTTTATTTAATCGTTACCATTCCATTTATTCATCATTATGTTCCATGAATTAGAATCATGTATCTTTCTATTCTGAATAACGGAAGCACAATAACTCTGTTGAATTTTATTTATTTATTCCTCCCGCACAATGTTGATATATATTTTAGTCATGACACTTCCAAAGTACCAAAAAAATATAGTAAGAACAAATGAATTTATTTTATTCTTGACACTTTTCAACTAAAAACAAAAAAAATGAAAACAAATGAACTTCAAGCAGTATTTCTTCTTCCGCGTGAGATAGTCTTGGTAGTCGTTCCACATTGCATCGGCTATTTCATCCCTTTTTGTGATACCTAGTGCACGCCGCTCAGTTTTGAGAATGTATATCATTTGTATACTGCTTATCTCCACTTGGAACATCAATTATTTTTATTGGATCAATCTCTGATTCAACTTGGTCCAACCATTGTTCGCCGCCCTCATTATTGGAAATAAAATTGTGAAGAGCACAACATGCTATCGCTATTTCTGCTTCAGAGATAGTCATATTCTACAGATCCTGGTATCTAGCTAGATCGAGTCGAACGTGTGCATGGCTGCATGCAGCCAGCCACCGTTAACAGCCGCTAATTACTCAATCATCCACTCCAAATACTTGGGTCAAAACTTTGATAAGACAACACCAGCCAAACATGTAAAACTGAGGAAAACATTGTTTTAAAAAAACTGTGGTATTCCTTGGCCATCCAGGAGAATACTCTGGTTTTCAATTACCACAGTTTAAAAAATACTTTGCTGCCAAACTAGGCCTTAATGTTTTAAAAGCAAGGAATGCGGTTGCAAGGATGACAAGGGGTGACCAGCTACTGTTCATAGACGCATAGAAAATATCGACAGACAAAACCCAGTCCCGTTGTAGCTGTTCACTACAGCCTCGACCAAGGACCACTCTGCCAGGTACGGTCAACAGGATGTGTGGAGCAGATTATGAATGCACAAGAGATGAGAACAAATAAGTTTCAACATCCATTTTGCTGTCAAAGAATCTGTTCTTCACAAGAGAAACTATACATAAACATAATCTAACAAAACGTCCAGCCAGCAGGCAGTCCAGTTGCAGTGATCTCAAGCGAAACCAACAAAAATAAAAAAGTTAAACCTGAATATCCATGAAGACGAATAGCAAGGGTTGTCTAGTCTTCAGGAAACCAAATATGAGCAGTTCCATATCACGATTACATCTGCCAAGTCTTTACCTAATAACAAGTTACCGAAAGCTAGCCCCATCACAAATTCAGACAACCTATTCAGGTTGTGATAATAGCAACACGTAACAGATAGCACAACATAACAAGGGATCACGAAGATACAACACACAACAACTACCCGTTATTGCATTTCATTCACTCCTTGGAGGTCTTGTTGATGAGTGACTTGTGGATGTGAGGGATGACACCACCACCAGCGATGGTGCCCTTGATGAGGGTGTCCAGCTCCTCATCTCCACGGATCGCAAGCTGCAGGTGGCGAGGGGTGATACGCTTCACCTTGAGATCCTTGCTAGCGTTGCCGGCCAGCTCAAGGACCTCGGCAGTAAGGTACTCAAGGATTGCTGCAGAGTACACAGCAGCAGTGGCACCCACACGGCCATTAGCCGAGACCCTCTGCTTGAGCTGCCTGTGTATACGTCCCACCGGGAACTGCATAGTGCAAACACACAAGCATGTCATGATCGGCGATTGATGAGGTCATAATTTAAACATGCAGAAATATTAACAGTAAAGATATCAATTCTGATAATGGATGTCCCAAGCTGAAACTATGATCAAAAATATAGTATTTGTGCCAGATACAGAGCAAGTGAATGGTCTAAAAACACAGAACAAGAGATTGAGGATGCATGATGCTGAATCCTGCAGCATCAGTACTAAATTGATAACATGGAAGAGTGCATCCCTCAAATGATTCAAGTAACCAAGTAGACAGCAATGCTTGCATCACAAAAACACGTGACTATCTCCAACAATGTTATAATTATATAGAAAAAATCGTAAACGGATCCCTCAATAGTACGGTACAAGTGTGGGTAGGATTCAAAAGGTACAGCTACAAGTTAGATCAATAAAATATGGAACTTTTGCCAGTGCATGGTACTGAAGCCTGCAATCAGTATACTGTCATAACATTGCAGGAGTGCAAAACATAGATCTGACATAGTTTACAATAGAACAGCTAAACTACGACTAAGATGGGGGAGACATCCTAAACAAACCAGCTAACCGATAATCATTACTCATACAAATCGATAATCAATACTGACAACAGAACGCAATAAGATTCTACAACAAATCTCGTACAAACAAAAGGTGCAACATGGCACCAGATCCGCGGCAGGAAACACTTAGAGATCTAACAATTCACCCGCGAGAACGGTCCGGAGAATAGAACTATCGATTATCACACACACACACACACACACACACACACACACACAGAGAGGAAAGAGGGGGAATTGGGGAGCGGGCAAACCTGAATCCCGGCGCGGGAGGAGCGGGACACGGGCGCCTTCTTCTTGTCCTTGTCCTTGTCGGCGGCGCCCTTGGCCGCCGTCGTCTTCGCCGCAAGCAGCCCCTTGCCTCCTTTCCCGGCCATCTCCCTTTGCAGCAGAGCCTCCTACCTGCACGACCACCGAAACCATCAGCAAAACCAAGCAAGCAAAAGAGATTTCAAGCTATACCGCCTGGGATCCCCTGCCCCACCTGGCTTCCTCTCGCCTCTCTCTGTGGAGCAGCTACAGGGCTGAGAACTGACTGGGGCTTGGGTGCTTCTCTCCTCTTTGCGCTATTCAGCGGTTTTGCTCCCTGTATTTATTTCGAGTGGTGGGGAGGCGGGGCGGGGGGGCGGGAGGGGGGAGTTGGGAGGGAAACCGTCGAAATTTCTGGCGCGCTGATGTTTTTGGGGGGTTTGAACTACGCGCGCGGTGGGACTGACAAAACAATTGGCGGCAGTGTGAAAAAACTAAAAAAAGGAAGCGGGAAACTGCGGAGCGTTTTGCGCTGGCCCGATGTTACTGGAAGCTGCTGTCTATTTCCGCTCAACACATATGGGCTTCCAAACCACCATGGACCTGACCACGTTTTCTTACGGCAGCTGTTTCTCAAAATTAGGAAGCTCCTATCTATTTCTGGGGCGAATCCTATTTAGCGCAGCAGGCGTCCGTTAACGTGTATTCTGCAAACGGGTGCTTGCAGAGCCCCGAGATGGGCCGGCCCATATAATTTGTTTTCCGAACGCAAAAAATGGGGGCAATCCGGGTTTCGAAACCGCAACCACTTCGCGGTGAGGCTTCGTTCCAATCACCAGGCTAAGCCCCGGTAGTTGACTTATTGTTCTCTTTTCTATCATTCTTTACTTCGGTTCTACTTTTTCCTTCTTTCTTTTTCATTTTGTCTTATCCTTTCTATTTCTTCTTTTGTTTTCTTTAATGCGTTTTAAAATTGGTGAACCTTTTTTCTAAATTGATAAACTGTTTTTAAATTGGATGAACTCTTTTCAACTTCGATGAACTTTATTCAAACTCAATGATTTTTTAAAAATTTGATGAACTTTTTTTCAAATTCGATGAACTTTTTTTAAATCTGTGAACTTTTTTCCAAATTCAATGAACTCTTTTCAAATTCGATGAACTTTTCTAAATTCAATGAACTTTTTCAAAATTTAGTGAACTTTTTTTCAAATTTGATGAACTTTTTTGAATTTGACTACTTTTTTTAATACATGAACTTTTTTCTAATTCGTGATGGTTTTTGAATCTGTGGACATTGAAATTTTGTTCACGTTTATGCTTGAAAAGGAATCAAGTTTTCTAAATAGCACGGCTACTGTTTTGTTATTGAAATGTACGCGCACCAATATTACTACCAAGGTGTTATAGCACAAGTGGTCAGCCGACTGCGCGCAGAACTAAATGGCGCCTGTTTGATTCCCACCGATAGCAGTTTTGGGGTCTTTTATGCATTATTTAATATTTTTTGCACTGCTGTTCATGGGCCGACCCACTGGCGTGCCGCAATGAGCGCCAGTTGGCTCAACTGGCGCCTGAAGCGCTGATTAGGAGGTCCCCATTTCTGGTGGGGAAGCAAGGAAGGAAAACGGAAGCCACATTGGGTTTCCTGGAAATCGATGACATAGCCCATAGGAATGGGGGGTCTCGGTTTCAAAGATTTTGAGTAGTTCAATCTGGCAATGTTGGCCAGGCAGGCCTGGCGGATATTAACCGAGAGACACTAAGCGCCCGCTTGTTAAAGAGCATCTACTACCCGTCGTCTGACTTCCTTGCGGCCGAACTTGGAAATCACTTGAGCCAAGTCTAGAGAGCAATTGTTGAGGGTCGAAACACTCTAAAGCAAGGATTGATAAAACAAAATGGGAATGGGGTGTCCACAAACATCTGGGCACATAACTGGCTACCAAGAGATGAAATGCTCCGACCATATAGGTGTTTAACACCCAACAGGCCTATCCTTGGTCTCGTAACTCATTGATCACACGACACCTTCATGGAACAGGCAACGTGTACTTCAAACGTTTATGCCAATGGACATTCATGTTATATTGGGAATCCCGTTGTGCACACGGAATCTGCCGGACTTTTGGGCTTGGCACTTTGATAAACATGGTATTTTATCAGTTAAACCTGCTGACAACATGTTGATGGCAACAAGACAGAGGAGGGAGGCTTGGCTTGAGATGCTGCAGGAACATCTAGATCGATGGCAGAGGAGGGAGCGTGGAAATCTCTCTGGAAAACAGAAGTTCCTGGCAAGATCCATATGTTTCTTTGGAGACTATCCAAACAGTCACTGCCGACGAATGATGTTCGAGCACATCGACACATGACAGAATCTGACTAATGTGGTTTGTGTGGAGTCCAAGATTCATGGTGCCATTCGTTGCTGGAATGCTCATCATCACGGAGTGTATGGGCATTGACAGATGAGGACATCACACATAAAATCACAACCGCTACAGAGCCTAATGCCAAGCGTTGGTTATTCACTTTGATGGAATTGCTTCCCAATGACAAATTTGTTATCATGGTTGTTACGTTATGGTCCATTTGGCATGCTGGACGCAAGGTCACCCATGAAGGGATTTTTCAGAGTCCTCAAGCAACACATGTTTTCGTGCAGAGGTTTATTGAGGACCTCGGGATCTAATGTCTACTACACAACCTTCTTCTTGTAGACGTTGTTGGGCCTCCAAGTGTAGAGGTTTGTAGGACAACAGCAAATTTCTCTCAAGTGGATGACCTAAGGTTTATCAATCCGTGTGAGGCGTAGGATGAAGATGGTCTCTCTCAAACAACCCTGCAACCAAATAACAAAGAGTCTATTGTGTCTCCAACACACCCAATACAATGGTAAATTGTATAGGTGCACTAGTTCGGCGAAGAGATGGTGATACAAGTACAATATAGATGGTAGATATAGGTTTTTGTAATCTGGAATTATAAAAACAGCAAGGTAACAAGTAATAAAAGTGAGCGTAAATGCTATTGCAATGGTAGGAAACAAGGCGTAGGGTTCATACTTTCACTAGTGCAAGTTCTCTCAACAATAATAACATAATTGGATCATATAGCTATCCCTCAACATGCAACAAAGAGTCACTCCAAAGTCACTAATAGCGCAGAACAAATGAAGAGATTATTGTAGGGTACGAAACCACCTCAAAGTTATTCTTTCGGATCGATCTATTCAAGAGTTCATACTAGAATAACACCTTAAGACACAAATCAACCAAAACCCTAATGTCACCTAGATACTCCAATGTCACCTCAAGTATCCGTGGGTATGATTATACGATATGCATCACACAATCTCAGATTCATCTATTCAACCAACACAAAGAACTTCAAAGAGTGCCCCAAAGTTTCTACCGGAGAGTCAAGATGAAAACATGTGCCAATCCCTATGCATAAGTTCACGGAACTCGCAAGTTGATCACCAAAACATGCATCAAGTGGATCACGTGATATCCCATTGTCACCACAGATAAGCACATGCAAGACATACATCAAGTGTTCTCAAATCCTTAAAGACTCAATCCGATAATATGACTTCAAAGGGAAAACTCAATTCATCACAAGAGAGTAGAGGGGGAGAAACATCATAAGATCCAAATACAATAGCAAAGCTTGCGATACATCAAGATCGTGTCGACTAAAGAACACGAGAGAGAGAGAGAGAGAGATCAAACACATAGCTACCGGTACATACCCTCAGCCCCGAGGGTGAACTACTCCCTCCTTGACATGGAGAGCGCCGGGATGATGAAGATGGCCACCGGAGTGGGATTCCCCCCTCCGGCAGGGTGCCGGAACGGGTCTAGATTGGTTTTTGGTGGCTACGGAGGCTTCTGGCGGCGGAACTCCCGATCTATTCTGTTTCTCGATGTTTTTAGGGTATATGGACATATATAGGAGAAAGAAGTCAGTCAGGGGAGCCACGGGGGCCCACGAGGGTGGGGGCGCGCCCAGGGGGGCAGGCGCACCTCCCTGCCTCATGGCCACCTCGAAGCTTCCCTTACGTCTACTCCAAGTCTCCTGGATTGCTTCCGTTCCAAAAATAACTCTCCCGAAGGTTTCATTCCGTTTGGACTCCGTTTGATATTCCTTTTCTTCGAAACACTGAAATAGGCATGAAAACATCAATTTGGGCTGGGCTTCCGATTAATAGGTCAGTCCCAAAAATAATATAGAAGTGTATAATAAAGCCCATAAACATCCAAAACAGATAATATAATATTCCCTCTGTCCCATAATATAAGAACGTTTTTGGCACTCGTGTAGTGTTAAAAACGTTCTTATATTTTGGGATAGAGGGAGTAGCAAGGAACAATCAAAAATTATAGATACGTTGGAGACATATCAGCATCCCCAAGCTTAATTCCTGCTCCTCCTCGAGTAGGTAAATGATAAAAACAAAATTTTTGATGTGGAATGCTATCTAACATATTTATCCATGTAATTCTCTTTATTGTGGCAAGAATATTCAGATCCGAAAGATTCAAGACAAAAGTTTAATATTGACATAAAAATAATAATACTTCAAGCATACTAACAAAGTAATCATGTCTTCTCAAAATAACATGGCCAAAGAAAGCTATCCCTACAAAATCATATAGTCTGGCTATGCTCCATCTTCATCACACAAAATATTTAAATTATGCACAACCCCGATGAGAAGCCAAGCAATTGTTTCATACTTTTGATGTTCTCAAACTTTTTCAATCTTCACGCAATACATGAGAGTGAGCCATGGACATAGCACTATAGGTGGAATAGAATGGTGGTTGTGGAGAAGACAAAAAGGAGAAGATAGTCTCACATCAACTAGGTGAAGGGGAACGTAGTAATTTCAAAAAAATTCCTACGCACACGCAAGATCATGATGATGCATAGCAACGAGGGGAGAGTGTGATCTACGTACCCTTGTAGATCGACAACAGAAGCGTTTGGTTGATGTAGTCGTACGTCTTCACGGCCCGACCGATCAAGCACCGAAACTACGACACCTCCGAGTTTTAGCACACGTTCAGCTCGATGACGATCCCCGGACTCCGATCCAGCAAAGTGTCGGGGAAGAGTTCCGTCAGCACGATGGTGTGGTGACGATCTTGATGTACTACTGCCGCAGGGCTTCGCCTAAGCACCGCTACAATATTATCGAGGACTATGGTGGCTGGGGGCGCCGCACACGGCTAAGAGTAAGATCACGTGGATCAACTTGTGTGTTTCTGGGGTGCCCCTGCCTCCGTATATAAAGGACTAGAGGGGGGGTGCGGCCGGCCTAGGAGAGGCGCGCCAGGAGAGTCCTACTCCCTCTAGGAGTAGGATTCCCCCCCCCCAATCCTAGTTGGAATAGGATTCGCGGAGGGGGGAAAAGAGAGAGGGTGGCCGGCCCCCTCTCCTTGTCCTATTCGGACCAAGGGAGGGGAGGGGCGCGCGGCCCATCTTGGGCTGCCTCTTCTCTTTTCCACTAAGGCCCACTATGGCCCATATAGCTCCCGGGGGGGTCCGGTAACCTCCCGGTACTCCGGTAAAATCCCGAATTCATCCGGAACACTACCGATATCCAAACATAGGCTTCCAATATATCAATCTTTATGTCTCGACCATTTCGAGACTCCTCGCCATGTCCGTGATCACATCCGGGACTCCGAACAAACTTCAGTACATCAAAATGCATAAACTCATAATATAACTGTCATCGTAACCTTAAGCGTGCAGACCCTACGGGTTCGAGAACAATGTAGACATGACCGAGACATGTCTCCGGTCAATAACCAATAGCGGAACCTGGATGCTCATATTGGCTCCTACATATTCTATGAAGATCTTTATCGGTCAGACCGCATAACAACATACGTTGTTCCCTTTGTCATCGGTATGTTACTTGCCCGAGATTCGATCGTCGGTATTCCAATACCTAGTTCAATCTCATTACCGGCAAGTCTCTTTACTCGTTCTGTAATACATCATCCTGCAACTAACTCATTAGTTGCAATGCTTGCAAGGCTTAAGTGATGTGCATTACCGAGAGGGCCCAGAGATACCTCTCCGACAATCGGAGTGACAAATCCTAATCTCGAAATACGCCAATCCAACATATACCTTTGGAGACACCTGTAGAGCTCCTTTATAATCACCCAGTTACGTTGTGATGTTTGGTAGCACACAAAGTGTTCCTCTGGTAAACGGGAGTTGCATAATCTCATAGTCATAGGAACATGTATAAGTTATGAAGAAAGTAATAGCAACTCACTAAACGATCGGGTGCTAAGCTAATGGAATGGGTCATGTCAATCAGATCATTCACTTAATGATGTGATCCCGTTAATCAAATAACAACTCTTTGTTTATGATTAGGAAACATAACCATCTTTGATTAACGAGCTAGTCAAGTAGAGGCATACTAGTGACACTTTGTTTGTCTATGTATTCACACATGTATTATGTTTCCGGTTAATACAATTCTAGCATGAATAATAAACATTTATCATGATATAAGGAAATAAATAATAACTTTATTATTGCCTCTAGGGCATATTTCCTTCAGTCTCCCACTTGCACTAGAGTCAATAATCTAGATTACACAGTTATGATTCTAACACCCATGGAGCCTTGGTGCTGATCATGTTTTGCTCGTGGAAGAGGCTTAGTCAACGGGTCTGCAACATTCAGATCCGTATGTATCTTGCAAATCTCTATGTCTCCCACCTGGACTAGATCCCGGATGGAATTGAAGCGTCTTTTGATGTGCTTGGTTCTCTTGTGAAATCTGGATTCCTTTGCCAAGGCAATTGCACCAGTATTGTCACAAAAGATTTTCATTAGACCCGATGCACTAGGTATGACACCTAGATCGGATATGAACTCTTTCATCCAGACTCCTTCATTTGCTGCTTCCGAAGCAGCTATGTACTCCGCTTCACATGTAGATCCCGCTACAACGCTTTGTTTGGAACTGCATCAACTGACAGCTCCACCGTTTAATGTAAACATGTATCCGGTTTGCGATTTAGAATCGTCTGAATCAGTGTCAAAGCTTGCATCAATGTAACCTTTTACGATGAGCTCTTTGTCACCTCCATATATGAGAAACATATCCTTAGTCCTTTTCAGGTATTTCAGGATGTTCTTGACCGCTGTCCAGTGATCCACTCCTGGATTACTTTGGTACCTCCCTGCTAGACTTATAGCAAGGCACACATCAGGTCTGGTACACAGCATTGCATACATAATAGAGCCTATGGCTGAAGCATAGGGAACGTCTTTCATTTTCTCTCTATCTTCTGCAGTGGTCGGGCATTGAGTCTTACTCAACTTCACACCTCGTAACACAGGCAAGAACCCTTTCTTTGCTTGATCCATTTTGAACTTCTTCAAAACTTTGTCAAGGTATGTGCTTTGTGAAAGTCCAATTAAGCGTCTTGATCTATCTCTATAGATCTTAATGCCTAATATGTAAGCAGCTTCACCGAGGTCTTTCATTGAAAAACTCTTATTCAAGTATCCCTTTATGCTATCCAGAAATTCTACATCATTTCCAATTAGTAATATGTCATCTACATATAATATCAGAAATGCTACAGAGCTCCCACTCACTTTCTTGTAAATACAGGCTTCTCCAAAAGTCTGTATAAAACCAAATGCTTTGATCACACTATCAAAACGTTTATTCCAACTCTGAGAGGCTTGCACCAGTCCATAAATGGATCGCCGGAGTTTGCACACTTTGTTAGCTCCCTTTGGATCGACAAAACCTTCTGGTTGCATCATATACAACTCTTCTTCCAGAAATCCATTCAGGAATGCAGTTTTGACATCCATCTGCCAAATTTCATAATCATAAAACGCGGCAATTGCTAACATGATTCGGACAGACTTAAGCATCGCTACGGGTGAGAAGGTCTCATCGTAGTCAATCCCTTGAACTTGCCGAAAACCTTTTGCGACAAGTCGAGCTTTGTAGACAGTAATATTACCGTCAGCGTCAGTCTTCTTCTTGAAGATCCATTTATTCTCAATTGCTTGCCGATCATCGGGCAAGTCAACCAAAGTCCATACTTTGTTCTCATACATGGATCCCATCTCAGATTTCATGGCTTCAAGCCACTTTGCGGAATCTGGGCTCACCACCGCTTCTTCATAGTTCGTAGGTTCATCATGATCTAGTAGCATGACTTCCAGAATGGGATTACCGTACCACTCTGGCGCGGATCTTACTCTGGTTGATCTACGAGGTTCAGTAGTATCTTGTTCTGAAGTTTCATGATCATCATCATTAGCTTCCTCACTAACTGGTGTAGGTGTCACAGAAACAGTTTTCTGTGATGTACTACTATCCAATAAGGGAGCAGGTACAGTTACCTCGTCAAGTTCTACTTTCCTCCCACTCACTTCTTTCGAGAGAAACTCCTTCTCTAGAAAGGATCCATTCTTAGCAACGAATGTCTTGCCTTCGGATCTGTGATAGAAGGTGTATCCAATAGTCTCCTTTGGATATCCTATGAAGACACATTTCTCCGATTTGGGTTCGAGCTTATCAGGTTGAAGTTTTTTCACATAAGCATCGCAGCCCCAAACTTTCAAAAACGACAACTTTGGTTTCTTGCCAAACCACAGTTCATAAGGCGTCGTCTCAACGGATTTTGATGGTGCCCTATTTAACGTGAATGCGGCCGTCTCTAGAGCGTATCCCCAAAACGATAGCGGTAAATCAGTAAGAGACATCATAGATCGCACCATATCTAGTAAAGTACGATTACGACGTTCGGACACACCATTACGCTGTGGTGTTCCGGGTGGCGTGAGTTGCGAAACTATTCCACAATTTTTCAAATGTACACCAAACTCGTAACTCAAATATTCTCCTCCACGATCAGATCGTAGAAACTTTATTTTCTTGTTACGATGATTTTCAACTTCACTCTGAAATTCTTTGAACTTTTCAAATGTTTCAGACTTGTGTTTCAATAAGTAGATATACCCATATCTGCTTAAGTCATCTGTGAAGGTGAGAAAATAACGATATCCGCCACGAGCCTTAATATTCATCGGACCACATACATCTGTATGTATGATTTCCAACAAATCTGTTGCTCTCTCCATAGTATCGGAGAACGGTGTTTTGGTCATCTTGCCCATGAGGCACGGTTCGCAAGTACCAAGTGATTCATAATCAAGTGGTTCCAAAAGTCCATCAGTATGGAGTTTCTTCATGCGCTTTACACCGATATGACCTAAACGGCAGTGCCACAAATATGTTGCACTATCATTATCAACTCTGCATCTTTTGGCTTCAACATTATGAATATGTGTGTTACTACTATCGAGATTCAACAAGAATAGACCACTCTTCAAGGGTGCATGACCATAAAAGATATTACTCATATAAATAGAACAACCATTATTCTCTGATTTAAACGAATAACCGTCTCGCATCAAACAAGATCCAGATATAATGTTCATGCTTAACACTGGCACCAAATAACAATTATTTAGGTCTAATATTAATCCCGAAGGTAGATGTAGAGGTAGCGTGCCGACTGCAATCACATCGACTTTGGAACCGTTTCCCACGCGCATCGTCACCTCGTCCTTAGCCAATCTTCGCTTAATCCGTAGTCCCTGTTTCGAGTTGCAAATATTAGCAACAGAACCAGTATCAAATACCCAGGTGCTACTGCGAGCATTAGTAAGGTACACATCAATAACATGTATATCACATATACCTTTGTTCACCTTGCCATCCTTCTTATCCGCCAAATACTTGGGGCAGTTCCGCTTCCAGTGACCAGTCTGCTTGCAGTAGAAGCACTCAGTTTCAGGCTTAGGTCCAGACTTGGGTTTCTTCTCCTGAGCAGCAACTTGTTTGCTGTTCTTCTTGAAGTTCCCCTTCTTCTTCCCTTTGCCCTTTTTCTTGAAACTAGTGGTCTTGTTGACCATCAACACTTGATGCTCCTTCTTGATTTCTACCTCCGCAGCTTTCAGCATTGCGAAGAGCTCGGGAATAGTCTTATTCATCCCTTGCATATTATAGTTCATCACGAAGCTCTTGTAGCTTGGTGGCAGTGATTGGAGAATTCTGTCAATGACGCAATCATCTGGAAGATTAACTCCCAATTGAATCAAGTGATTATTATACCCAGACATTTTGAGTATATGCTCACTGATAGAACTGTTCTCCTCCATCTTGCAGCTATAGAACTTATTGGAGACTTCATATCTCTCAATCCGGGCATTTGCTTGAAATATTAACTTCAACTCCTGGAACATCTCATATGCTCCATGACGTTCAAAACGTCGTTGAAGTCCCGATTCTAAGCCGTAAAGCATGGCACACTGAACTATCGAGTAGTCATCAGCTTTGCTCTGCCAGACGTTCATAACATCTGGTGTTGCTCCAGCAGCAGGCCTGGCACCCAGCGGTGCTGCCAGGACATAATTCTTCTGTGCAGCAATGAGGATAATCCTCAAGTTACGGACCCAGTCCGTGTAATTGCTACCATCATCTTTCAACTTTGCTTTCTCAAGGAACGCATTAAAATTCAATGGAACAACAGCACGAGCCATTTATCTACAATCAACATAAACAAGCAAGATACCATCAGGGACTAAGTTCATGATAAATTTAAGTTCAATTAATCATATTACCTAAGAACTCCCACTTAGATAGACATCCCTCTAATCTTCTAAGTGATCACGTGATCCAAATCAACTAAACCATAACCGATCATCACGTGAGATGGAGTAGTTTTCAATGGTGAACATCGTTATGTTGATCATATCTACTATATGATTCATGCTCGACCTTTCGGTCTCCGTGTTCCGAGGCCATATCTGCATATGCTAGGCTCATCAAGTTTAACCTGAGTATTCTGCGTGTGCAAAAACTGGCTTGCACCCGTTGTAGATGGACGTAGAGCTTATCACACCCGATCATCACGTGGTGTCTGGGCACGACAAACTTTGGCAACGGTGCATACTCAGGGAGAACACTTCTTGATAATTTAGTGAGAGATCATCTTATAATGCTACCGTCAATCAAAGCAAGATAAGATGCATAAAAGATAAACATCACATGCAATCAATATAAGTGATATGATATGGCCATCATCATCTTGTGCTTGTGATCTCCATCTTCGAAGCACCGTCGTGATCACCATCGTCACCGGCGCGACTCCTTGATCTCCATCGTAGCATCGTTGTCGTCTCGCCAATCTTATGCTTCCACGACTATCACTACCGCTTAGTAATAAAGTAAAGCATTACATCGCGATTGCATTGCATACAATAAAGCGACAACCATATGGCTCCTGCCAGTTGCCGATAACTTGGTTACAAAACATGATCATCTCATACAATAAAATTTAGCATCATGCCTTGACCATATCACATCACAACATGCCCTGCAAAAACAAGTTAGACGTCCTCTACTTTGTTGTTGCAAGTTTTACGTGGCTGCTACGGGCTTAAGCAAGAACCAATCTCACCTACGCATCAAAACCACAACGATAGTTTGTCAAATAGACTCCGTTTTAACCTTCGCAAGGACCGGGCGTAGCCACACTTTGTTCAACTAAAGTTGGAGAGACTGTCGCCCGCAAGCCACCTATGTGCAAAGCACGTCGGGGGAACCGGTCTCGCGTAAGCGTACGCGTAATGTTGGTCCGGGTCGTCTCGTCCAACAATGCCGCCGAACCAAAGTATGACATGCTGGTAGGCAGTATGACTTAGATCGCCCACAACTCACTTGTGTTCTACTCGTGCATATAAAATCAACATAAAAAACCTAGGCTCGGATGCCACTGTTGGGTTTCGTAGTAATTTCAAAAAAATTCCTACGCACACGCAAGATCATGTGATGCATAGCAACGAGAGGGGAGAGTGTTGTCTACGTACCCACGCAGACCGACTGCGGAAGCGTTGACGCAACGTAGAGGAAGTAGTCGTACGTCTTCACGATCCAACCGATCAAGTACCGAAACTACGGCACCTCCGAGTTCGAGCACACGTTCAGCTCGATGACGATCCCCGGACTCCGATCCAGCAAAGTGTCGGGGAAGAGTTCTGTCAGCACGACGGCGTGGTGACGATCTTGATGTACTACAGCAGCAGGGCTTCGCCTAAACTCCGCTACAGTATTATCGAGGAATATGGTGGCTGGGGGCACCGCACACGGCTAAGGAATAGATCACATGGATCAACTTGTTGTTTCTTTGGTGCTAGCCCTGCCCCTTTATTTATATGTTGAGCCCCGGGGTCGAAACTTGGAGCAAAAGCCTCCTTAAAGTCGGTTTTGCCCGAAAGGCAAGAGTCCCACTCGGACTCCAGGACCAAACGCCACAATCCTTGGCGTCTGGCCCACACGCCATGGGCCTCGGCGTCTGGCCCAGGGTCAGAGGCCAGGGTCTCCGGCGTTTGGCCCCCTGGCCTCCGCAAAACTCCTTTTGCATCGACCTAAAGCCACATGGGCTTGACCCCTTGGCCTAACCATATCATCCAATATATGAATATTTACGTCTCGACCATTTCGAGACTCCTCGTCATGTCCCCGATCTCATCCGGGACTCCGAACTCCTTCGGTACATCAAAACATGTAAACTCATAATATAACTATCATCGTAACCTTAAGCGTGCGGACCCTACGGGTTCGAGAACAATGTAGACATGACCGAGACACGTCTCCGGTCAATAACCAATAGCGGGACCTGGATGCCCATATTGGCTCCTACATATTCTACGAAGATCTTTATCGGTCAGACCGCATAACAACATACGTTGTTCCCTTTGTCATCGGTATGTTACTTGCCCGAGATTTGATCGTCGGTATCCAATACCTATTTCAATCTCGTTACCGGCAAGTCTCTTTACTCGTTCTGTAATACATCATCCCGCAACTAACTCATTTAGTTGCAATGCTTGCAAGGCTTAAGTGATGTGCATTACCGAGAGGGCCCAGAGATACCTCTCCGATAATCGGAGTGACAAAACCTAATCTCGAAATACGCCAACCCAACATGTACCTTTGGAGACACCTATAGTACTCCTTTATAATCACCCAGTTACGTTGTGACGTTTGGTAGTACCCAAAGTGTTCCTCCGGTAAACGGGAGTTGCATAATCTCATAGTTATAGGAACATGTATAAGTCATGAAGAAAGCAATAGCAACATACTAAACGATCGGGTGCTAAGCTAATGGAATGGGTCACGTCAATCAGATCATTCTCTTAATGATGTGACCTCGTTAATCAAATAACAACACTTTGTTCATGGTTAGGAAACATAACTATCTTTGATTAACGAGCTAGTCAAGTAGAGGCATACTAGTGACACTAAGTTTGTCTATGTATTCACACATGTATTATGTTTCCGGTTAATACAATTCTAGCATGAATAATAAACATTTATCATGATATAAGGAAATAAATAATAACTTTATTATTGCCTCTAGGTCATATTTCCTTCAAATTAGATGTAGCTCAGTGTTCATCTTTTGTCAAGCATCTTGAGTGGATCACCGCCATGTGCTTTGTTGCTATGTTAGAGTGCAGTAGCTTATTTTTCTTGATGCATTTAGATGGCCTCGTGCTGTTGATCGCAGCTTTGTGACATTATTGTTTTGCTTGCCATTTGCAAACCATGCATCCGATTCCGGTGATCTTTATATCGATTTCGACCGAAATCAACTCCTCTTTCCAGCGGCACTCTTGGTTTGCCAAGTTGAGGCCTGGTTCAATCTTTCCTTTCCGAAGCACGCATATGCATTGCATATCACATCCCGCATATCATGCCATGTTTTGCATCATGTTGCTTACGCATTGCATCGTGGTTGATTGTGTCTCCCTTGCTTGTGTTCTTGCTTTGGGTAGAGCCGGGAGACGAGTACGTGATCGAGGAATCCGTTGAGAATGTTTACGAGGATCAAGCTTACGTCAACTCGGAGAACTTTGCAGGCAAGATGACCATACCCTCGAAATCACTTCTATCTTTGCTTGCTAGTTGCTCGCCTTATTGCTATGCCTATGCTATGATACCTACCACTTGCTTATCATGCCTCCCATATTGCCATGTCAAACCTCTAACCCACCTTGTCCTAGCAAACCGTTGTTTGGCTATGTTACCGCTTTGCTCAGCCCCTCTTATAGCGTTGCTAGTTGCAGGTGAAGATTGGAGTTTGTTCCTTGTTGGAACATGTTTATTGTTGGGATATCATTATTATATCTTGTCTACTTTAATGTAGCTATATACTTGGTAAAGGGTGGAAGGCTCGGCCTTATGCCTGGTGTTTTGTTCCACTCTTGCCGCCCTAGTTTCCGTCATACCGGTGTTATGTTCCTTGATTTTGCGTTCCTTACGCGGTTGGGTTATAATGGGAACCCCTTGACAGTTCGCCTTGAATAAAACTCCTCCAGCAAGGCCCAACTTTGATTTTTCCATTTGCCACCTAGCCTTTTTCCCTTGGGTTCCGCGGACTCAAGGGTCATCTTTATTTTAAACCCCCGGGCCAGTGCTCCTCTGAGTGTTGGTCCAACCTGTCAGCTGCCGGTGGCCACCAGGGGCAACTCTGGGCTGGCCTACTGGAACCTTGGACAATCCGGTGTGCCCTGAGAACAAGATATGTGCAGCTCCTATCGGGATTTGTCGGCACATTCGGGTGGCTTTGCTGGTTTAGTTTTGGCATTGTCGAGATGTCTTGTAACCGGGATTCCGAGTCTGATCGGGTTGTCCTGGGAGAAGGAATATCCTTCGTTGACCGTGAGAGCTTGTGATGGGCTAAGTTGGGACACCCCTGTAGGGATTTGAACTTTCAAAAGCCGTGCCCGCGGTTATGGGCAGGTGGGAATTTGTTAATGTCCGGTTGTAGAAAACCTGAAACTTAAATTTAACTAAAATGAATCCACAACGTGTGTAGCCGTGATGGTCTCTTTTTGGCGGAGTCCGGGAAGAGAACACGGTCTCGTGTTATGCTTGAACGTAAATATTTCTAGGATCACTTCTTGATCATAGTTTCTCGACCGTGCCTTGCCTTCTTTTCTCGCTCTCATTTGCGTATGTTAGCCACCATATATGCTAGTGCTTGTTGCAGCTCCACCTCATATCTTTTACCTACCCATAAGCTTAAATAGTCTTGATCGCGAGGGTGTGAGATTGCTGAGTCCCCGTGACTCACAGATTACTTCCAAAACCAGATGCAGGGACCCATGATACCGCTCCAGGAGATGCGACTGAGCTCAAGTGGGAGTTCGATGAGGACTCAGGACGATACTACGTTTCCTTTCCAGATGACCAGTAGTGGAGCCCAGTTGGGGCGATCGGGGACATTATGCATTTGGGGTTTTCTTTATTTTGGTTCCGTAGTCGGACCTTTATTGTATCTGGATGATTGTAATGTTATATTTATGCTCTTGGGTGAAGTGGCGATTGTAAGCCAACTATGTATCTCTTTTCTTTCAGTACATGGGATGTGTAAAGATTACCCCTCTTGTGACATTGCCTACAATGCGGTTATGCCTCTAAGTCGTGCTTCGACACGTGGGAGATATAGCCGCATCGTGGATGTTACAATTTATATCTCATCACGTCTTGACCATATCACATCACAACATGCCCTGCAAAAACAAGTTAGACGTCCTCTACTTTATTGTTGCAAGTTTTATGTGGCTGCTACGGGCTTCTAGCAAGAACCGTTCTTACCTATGCATCAAAACCACAACGATTTTTCGTCAAGTGTACTGTTTTAACCTTCAACAAGGACCGGGCGTACTCAAACTCGATTCAACTAAAGCTGGAGAAACATCACCCACTAGTCACCTTTGTCCGAAGCACGTTGGTAGAACCAGTCTCATGAACGCAGTCACGTAATGTCGCTCTGGGCCTCTTCATCCAACAATACCACCGAATCAAAGTAAGACATTGCTGGTAAGCAGTATGACTATTATCGCTCACAACTCTTTGTGTTCTACTCGTGCATATAACATCTATGCATAGACCTGGCTCGGATGCCACTGTTGGGGAACGTAGTATTTCAAAATTTTACCTACGATCACGCAAGATCTATCTAGGAGATGCATAGCAATGAGAGGGGGAGAATGTGTCTATGTACCCTCGTAGACCGAAAGCAGAAGTGTTTAGTAACGCGGTTGATGTAGTCGAACGTCTCCGTGATCCAAGTACCGAACGCACGACACCTCCGCGATCAGCACACGATCAACTCGATGACATCCCCCGAACTCTTGATCTAGTTGAGGCCGAGGGAGACTTCCGTCAGCACGACGACATGGTGACGGTGATGATGAAGTTACCGACGCAGGGCTTCGCCTAAGCACTACAATGATATGACCGAGGTGTGTAACTGTGGAGGGGGGCACCGCACATGGCTAAAAGATCAACTTGTGTGTCTATGGAGTGCCCCCTGGCCATGTATATAAAGGAGGGAGAGGGAGAGCCAACCGGCCCTAAGGGGGCGCGCCAAGGTGTGGAGTCCTACTATAGTAAGATTCTGAAGGAAATATGCCCTAGAGGAAATGATAAAGTTATTATTTATTTCCTTATATCATGATAAATGTTTATTATTCATTCTAGAATTGTATTAACCGGAAACATGATACATGTGTGAATACATAGACAAACAGAGTGTCACTAGTATGCCTCTACTTGACTAGCTCGTTGATCAAAGATGGTTATGTTTCCTAACCATAGACATGAGTTGTTATTTGGTTAATGGGATCACATCATTAGGAGAATGATGTGATTGACTTGACCCATTCCATTAGCTTAGAACTTGATCGTTTAGTTTGTTGCTATTGCTTTCTTCATAACTTATATATGTTCCTATGACTATGAGATTATGCAACTCCCGTTTACCGGAGGAACACTTTGTGTGCTACCAAACATCACAACGTAACTGGGTGATTATAAAGGTGCTCTACAGGTGTATCCAAAGGTATTTGTTGGGTTGGCGTATTTCGAGATTAGGATTTGTCACTCCGATTGTCGGAGAGGTATCTCTGGGCCCTCTCGGTAATGCACATCACTCAAGCCTTGCAAGCATTGCAACTAATAAGTTAGTTGCGGGATGATGTATTACAGAACAAGTAAAGAGACTTGCCGGTAACGAGATTGAACTAGGTATTGAGATACCCATGATCGAATCTCGGGCAAGTAACATACCGATGACAAAAGGAACAACGTATATTGTTATGCGGTCTGACCGATAAAGATCTTCGTAGAATATATAGGAGCCAATATGAGCATCCAGGTTCCTCTATTGGTTATTGACCGGAGACGTGTCTCGGTCATGTCTACATAGTTCTTGAACCCGTAGGGTCCGCACGCTTAAAGTTCGGTGACGATCATAATTAGGGTTTTTGTGTTTTGATGTACCGAAGGTTGTTCGGTGTCCCGGATGTGATCACGGACATGACCAGGAGTCTCGAAATGGTCGAGACATAAAGATTGATATATTGGAAGCCTATATTTGGATATTGGAAACATTCCGGGTGAAATCGGGATTTTACCGGAATACCGGGGGCTTACCGGAACCCCCCGGGGGTTATTGGGCCTACATGGGCCCTAAGGGAGAAGAGGAGGGCTCGCCAGGGCAGGCCGCGCGCCCCTCTCCCCCTAGTCCGAATAGGACAAGGAAGGGGGGGCCTTTCCTCTTTCTCTCTTCCCCCTTCCTTTTCCAACAAGGCAAGAAGGGGGAGTCCTACTCCCGGTGGGAGTAGGACTCCTCCAGGCGCACCCCTTGGGCCGGCCGCACCTCCCCCTCTCCCTCCTTTATATACGGGGGCAAGGGGGCACCCCATGACACACAAGTTGATCTTCGTGATCGTTCCTTAGCCGTGTGCGGTGCCCCCTTCCACCATATTCCACCTCGGTCATATCGTAGCGGTGCTTAGGCGAAGCCCTGCGTCGGTAGAACATCATCACCGTCATCACACCATCGTGCTGACGAAACTCTCCCTCAACACTTTGCTGGATCGGAGCTCGAGGGACGTCACCGAGTTGAACGTGTGCAGAACTCGGAGGTGCCGTACGTTCGGTACTTGGATCGGTCGGATCGGGAAGACGTACGACTACTTCCTCTACGTTGTGTCAACGCTTCCGTTGCCAGTCTACGAGGGTACGTAGACAACACTCTCCCCTCTCGTTGCTATGCATCACCATGATCTTGCGTGTGCGTAGGAATTTTTTTGAAATTACTATGTTCCCCAACAGTGGCATCCGAGCCTAGGTTTTATGCGTTGATGTTATGCACGAGTAGAACACAAGTGAGTTGTTGGCGATATAAGTCATACTGCTTACCAGCATGTCATACTTTGGTTCGGCGGTATTGTTGGAAGAAGTGGCCCGGACCGACATATACGCGTACACTTACGCGAGACTGGTTCTACCGACGTGCTTTGCACACAGGTGGCTGGCGGGTGTCAGTTTCTCCAACTTTAGTTGAACCAAGTGTGACTACGCCCGGTCCTTGCAAAGGTTAAAACAACACCAACTTGACAAACTATCATTGTGGTTTTGATGCGTAGGTAAGAACGATTCTTGCTAAGCCCGTAGCAGCCATGTAAAACTTGCAACAACAAAGTAGAGGACGTCTAACTTGTTTTTGCAGGGCATGTTGTGATGTGATATGGTCAAGACATGATGCTAAATTTTATTGTATGAGATGATCATGTTTTGTAACCGAGTTATCGGCAACTGGCAGGAGCCATATGGTTGTCGCTTTATTGTATGCAATACAATCGCGCTGTAATGCTTTACTTTATCACTAAGTGGTAGTGATAGTCGTGGAAGCAATAGATTGGCGAGACGACAACGATGCTACGATGGAGATCAAGGTGTCGCGCCGGTGACGATGGTGATCATGACAGTACTTCGGAGATGGAGATCACAAGTACAAGATGATGATGGCCATATCATATCACTTATATTGATTGCATGTGATGTTTATCTTTTATGCATCTTATCTTGCTTTGATTGACGGTAGCATTATAAGATGATCCCTCACTAAATTATCAAAGTATAAGTGTTCTCCCTGAGTATGCACCGTTGCGAAAGTTCTTCGTGCTGAGACACCACGTGATGATCGGGTGTGATAGGCTCTACGTTCAAATACAACGGATGCAAAACAGTTGCACACGCGGAATACTCAGGTTAAACTTGATGAGCCTAGCATATAACAGATATGGCCTCGGAACACGGAGACCGAAAGGTCGAGCATGAATCATATAGTAGATATGATCAACATATTGATGTTCACCATTGATACTACTCCATCTCACGTGATGACCGGACATGGTTTAGTTGATTTGGATCACGTGATCACTTAGAGGATTAGAGGGATATCTTTCTAAGTGGGAGTTCTTAAGTAATATGATTAATTGAACTTTAATTTATCATGAACTTAGTCCTGGTAGTATTAGCATATCTATGTTGTAGATCAATAACTCGCGTTTAGCTCCCCTGTTTATATTTGATATGTTCCTAGAGAAAATTAAGTTGAAAGATGTTAGTAGCAATGATGCGGATTGGATCTGTGATCTGAGGATTAGCCTCATTGCTGCACAGAAGAATTATGTCCTTAATGCACCGCTAGGTGACAGGCCTATTGCAGGAGCAGATGCAGACGTTATGAACATTTGGCTAGCTCAATATGATGACTACTTGATAGTTTTAGTGCACCATGCTTAAACGGCTTAGAATCGGGACTTCAAAGACATTTTGAACGTCATGGACCATATGAGATGTTCCAGGAGTTGAAGTTAATATTTCAAACAAATACCTGAGTTGAGAGATATGAAGTCTCCAACAAGTTCTATAGCTAAAAGATGGAGGAGAATAGCTCAAGCAGTGAGCATGTGCTCAGATTGTCTGGGTACTACAATCGCTTGAATCAAGTGGGAGTTAATCTTCCAGATAAGATAGTGATTGACAGAATTCTCTAGTCACCATCACCAAGTTAGTAGAACTTCGTGATGAACTATGATATGCAAGGAATAACGGAAACGATTCCCAAGCTCTTCGTAATGCTGAAATCAACGAAGGTAGAAATCAAGAAAAATATCAAGTGTTGATGGTAGACAAGACCACTAGTTTCAAGAAAAGGGCAAAGGGAAGAAGGGGAACTTCAAGAAGAACGACAAGCAAGTTGCTGCTCAAGTGAGGAAGCCCAAGTCTGGTCCTAAGCCTGAGACTAAGTGCTTCTACTACCAAGAGACTGGTCACTCGAAGCAGAACTGCCCCAAGTATTTGGCGGATAAGAAGGATGGCAAAGTGAACAAAGGTATATTTGATATACGGATTATTGATGTGTATTTTACTAGTGTTCGCAGCAACCCCCCGGTATTTGATACTGGTTCAGTTGCTAAGAGTAGTAACTCGAAACGGGAGTTGCAGAATGAACTGAGACTAGTTAAGGGTGAAGTGACGATGTGTGTTGGAAGTGGTTCCAAGATTGATATGATCATCATCGCACACTCCCTATACTTTCGGGATTAGTGTTGAACCTAAATAAGTGTTATTTGGTGTTTGCATTGAGCATGAATATGATCTGATCATGTTTATTGCAATACGGTTATTCATTTAAGTAAGAGAATAAATTGTTGTTCTGTTTACATATATGGTTACACACCCAATGAAAATGGTTCGTTGGATCTCGATCGTAGTGATACACATATTTATAATATTGAAACCAAAAGATGCAAACTTAATAATGATAGTGCAACTTATTTGTGGCACTGCCGTTTAGGTCATATTGGTGTAAAGCGCATGAAGAAACTACATGCTGATGGACTTTTGGAATCACTTGATGCTTGCGAACCATGCCTCATGGGCAAGATGATTAAGTCTCCATTCTCCGGAACAATGCAGCAAGCAACAAATTTGTTGGAAATCATGCATACTAATGTATGTGGTCCAATGAATATTGAAGCTCGCGACAGGTATCATTATTTTCTGATCTTCACAGATGATTTGAGCAGATATGAGTATATCTACTTGATGAAACACAAGTCTCAAACGTTGGAAAAGTTCAAAGAATTTCAGAGTGAAGTGGAGAATCATCGAAACAAAATAAAAGTTTCTACGATAATCGCAGAAGTAAAATATTTGAGTTACGAGTTTGGCCTTCAGTTAAAACAATGTGAAATAGTTTCACTACTCACGCCACCTGGAACACCACAGTGTAATGGTGTGTCCGAATGTCGTAACCGTGCTTTATTAGATATGGTGCGATCTATGACGTCTCTTACTGATTTACCGCTATCGTTTTGAGGTTATACATTAGAGACAGCTACATACACGTTAAATAGGGCACCACTAAATCCGTTGAGACGACACCGTATGAACTATGGTTTGGCAAGAAACCTAAGCTGTCGTTTCTTAAAGTTTGAGGTTGCAATGCTTATGTGAAAAAGTTTCAACCTGATAAGCTCAAACCCAAATCGGAGAAGTGCGTTTCATAGGATACCCAAAAGAAAATGTTCGGTACACCTTCTATCACAGATCCGAAGGCAAGATATTCGTTGCTGAGAATGGATCCTTTCTAGAGAAGGAGTTTCTCTCAAAAGAAGTGAGTGGGAGGAAAGTAGAACTTGATGAGGTAACTGTACCTACTCCCTTATTGGAAAGTAGTTCATCACAGAAATCTGTTCCTGTGACTACTACACCAATTAGTGAGGAAGCTAATGATGATGATCATGTAACTTTAGATCAAGTTACTACCGAACCTCGTAGGTAAACCAGAGTGAGATCTGCACCAGAGTGGTACGGTAATCCTGTTCTGGGGGTCATGTTACTTGACCATGATGAGCCTACGAACTATGAGGAAGCGATGATGAGCCCAGATTCCGCGAAATGGCTTGAGGCCATGGAATCTGAGATGAGATCCATGTATGAGAACAAAGTATGGACTTTGATTGACTTGCCCATTGATCGGTGAGCCATTAATATTAAATGGATCTTCAAGAGGAAGACAGACACTGATAGTAGTGTCACTATCTACAAAAGCTAGAATTGTCGCAAAAAGGTTTTCGACAAGTTCAAGGTGTTGAGTACGATGAGAGTTTCTCACTCGTATCTATGCTTAAGTCTGTCCGAATCACGTTAGCAATTGCCGCATTTTATGAAATCTGGCAAGTGGATAAACAAAATTGCATTCCTTAATGGATTTATTAAAGAAGAGTTGTATATGATGCAACAAGAAAGTTTTGTCAATCCTAAAGGTGCTAACAAAATATGCAAGCTCCAGCGATCCATCTATGGACTGGTGCAAGCATCTCGGAGTTGGAATATACGCTTTGATAAGTTAATCAAAGCATATAGTTTTATATAGACTTGCAGTGAAGCCTATATTTACAAGAAAGTGAGTGGGAGCACTACAGCATTTCTGATAAGTATATGTGAATGACATATTGTTGATCGTAGATAATGTAGAATTATTCTGCAAAGCATAAAGGAGTGTTTGAAAGGGGTTTTCCAAAGAAAGACCTCGGTGAAGCTGCTTACATATTGAACATCAAGATCTATAGAGATAGATCAAGACGCTTGATAAGTTTTTCAATGAGTACATACCTTGACAAGATTTTGAAGTAGTTCAAAATGGAATAGTCAAAGAAAGAGTTTTTGCCTGTGTTACAAGGTGTGAAGTTGAGTAAGACTCAAAACCCGACCACGGCAGAAGATAGAGAGAGAATGAAAGTCATTCCCTATGCCTTGGCCATAGGTTCTATAAAAATATGCCATGCTGTGTACCAGATCTATTGTATACCCTACACTGTTTTTGGCAAGGGAGTACAATAGTGATCTAGGAGTAGATCACTGGACAACGGTCAAATTATCCTTAGTGGAATAAGGATATGTTTCTCGATTATGGAGGTGACAAAAAGGTTCGTCGTAAAGGGTTATGTCGATGCAAATTTTGACACTGGTCCAGATGACTCTAAATCTCAATCTGGATACATATTGAAAGTGGGAGCAATTAGCTAGAATAGCTCCGTGCAGAGCATTGTTGACATAGAAATTTGCAAAATACTTACGGATCTGAATGTGGCAGACCCGTTGACTAAACTTCTCTCACAAGCAAAACATGATCACACCTTAGTACTCTTTGGGTGTTAATCACATAGCGATGTGAACTAGATTATTGACTCTAGTAAACCCTTTGGGTGTTGGTCACATGACGATGTGAACTATGGGTGTTAATCACATGGTGATGTGAACTATTGGTGTTAAATCACATGGCGATGTGAACTAGATTATTGACTCTAGTGCAAGTGGGAGAATGAAGGAAATATGCCCTAGAGGCAACAATAGAGTTATTATTTATTTCCTTATATCATGATAAATGTTTATTATTCATGCTAGAATTGTATTAACCGAAAACATGATACATGTGTGAATACATTGACAAACAGAGTGTCACTAGTATGCCTCTACTTGACAAGCTCATTGATCAAAGATGGTTATGTTTCCTAACCGTAGACATGAGTTGTTATTTGGTTAACGGGGTCACATCATTAGGAGAATGATGTGATTGACTTGACCCATTCCATTACCTTAGCACTTGATCGTTTAGTTTGTTGCTATTGCTTTCTTCATAACTTATATATGTTCCTATGACTATGAGATTATGCAACTCCCGTTTACCGGAGGAACACTTTGTGTGCTACCAAACGTCACAACGTAAATGGGTGATTATAAAGGTGCTCTATAGGTGTCTCCAAAGGTATTTGTTGGGTTGGCGTATTTCGAGATTAGGATTTGTCACTCTGATTGTCGGAGAGGTATCTCTGGGCCCTCTCGGTAATGCACATCACTCAAGCCTTGCAAGCATTGCAACTAATAAGTTAGTTGCGGGATGATGTATTACAGAACGAGTAAAGAGACTTGCCGGTAACGAGATTGAACTAGGTATTGAGATACCGACGATCGAATCTCGGGCAAGTAACATACCGATGACAAAAGGAACAACGTATACTGTTATGCGGTCTGACCGATAAAGATCTTCATAGAATATGTAGGAGCCAATATGAGCATCCAGGTTCCGCTATTGGTTATTGACCGGAGATGTATCTCGGTCATGTCTACATAGTTCTCGAACCCGTAGGGTCCGCACGCTTAAAGTTCTGTGACGATCATAATTAGGGTTTTTGTGTTTTGATGTACCCAAGGTTGTTCGGTGTCCCGGATGTGATCACGGACATGACCAGGAGTCTCGAAATGGTCGAGACATAAAGATTGATATATTGGAAGCCTATATTTGGATATCGGAAACGTTCCGGGTGAAATCGGGATTTTACGGGAATACCGGGGGGGTTACCGGAACCCCCCGGGGGTTATTGGGCCTACATGGGCCCTAAGGGAGAAGAGGAGGGCTGGCCAGGGCAGGCCGCGCACCCCTCTCCCCCCTAGTCTGAATAGGACAAGGAAGGGGGGGCCTTTCCTCTTTCTCTCTTCCCCCTTCCTTTTCCAACAAGGCAAGAAGGGGGAGTCCTACTCTCGGTGGGAGTAGGACTCCTCCAGGCGCACCCCTTGGGCCAGATGCACCTCCCCCTCTCCCTCCTTTATATACGGGGGCAAGGGGGCACCCCATGACACACAAGTTGATCTTCGTGATCGTTCCTTAGCCGTGTGCGGTGCCCCCTTCCACCATATTCCACCTCAGTCATATCGTAGCGGTGCTTAGGAGAAGCCCTGCGTCGGTAGAACATAATCACCGTCATCACGCCGTCATGCTGACAAAACTCTCCCTCAACACTTTGCTGGATCGGAGCTCGAGGGACGTCACCGAGTTGAACGTGTGCAGAACTCGGAGGTGCCGTGCGTTCGGTACTTGGATCGGTCGGATCGGGAAGACGTACGACTACTTCCTCTACGTTGTGTCAACGCTTCCGTTGCCGGTCTACGAGGGTACGTAGACAACACTCTCCCCTCTCGTTGCTATGCATCACCATGATCTTGCGTGTGCGTAGGATTTTTTTTGAAATTACTACGTTCCCCAACAGATTCCACCTCCCACACGGAGTAGGAAAGGGGAAAGGGAGAAGGAGAAGGAAAGGGGGGGCCCTTTTCCTAGTCCTAATCGGCCTCCTGCCCTAGGGGGTGCAACACCCCCTTGTGGGCTGGTGTTCTTCCCTCTTATGGCCCATAAGGCCCATAACTTCTCCCGGGGGGTTCCGGTAACCTCCCGGTACTCCGGAAAAATGCCCGAATCTCTCAGAACCATTCTGATGTCCAAATGCAACCTTCCAATATATGAATCTTTACCTCTCAACCATTTGGAGACTCCTCGTCATGTCCGTGATATCATCCGGGACTCCGAACATACTTCGGTTTATCAAATCACATAAATCATAATACAAATCTTCATCGAACGTTAAGCGTGCAGACCCTACGGGTTCGAGAACTATGTAGACATGACCGAGACACATCTCTGGTCAATAACCAATAGCGGAACCTGGATGCTCATATTGGCTCATACATATTCTATGAAGATCTTTATCGGTCAAACCAGATAACAACGTACGTTGTTCCCTTTGTCATCGGTATGTTACTTGCCTGAGATTCGATCGTCGGTATCATCATACCTAGTTCAATCTCGTTACCGGCAAGTCTCTTTACTTGTTCCGTAATGCTTCATCCCGTAACTAACTCATTAGTCACATTGCTTGCAAGGCTTATAGTGATGTGCATTACCGAGAGGGCCCAGAGATACCTCTCCGAAACACAGAGTGACAAATCCTAATCTTGATCTATGCCAACTCAACAAACACCATTGGAGACACCTGTAGAGCATCTTTATAATCACCCAATTACGTTGTGATGTTTGATAGCACACAAGGTGTTCCTCCGATATTCGGGAGTTGCATAATCTCATAGTCAGAGGAACATGTATAAGTCATGAAGAAAGCAATAGCAATAAAACTAAACGATCATAATGCTAAGCTAACGGATGGGTCTTGTCCATCACATCATTCTCTAAAGATGTGATCCCGTTCATCAAATGACAACACATGTCTATGGCTAGGAAACTTAACCATCTTTGATTAACGAGCTAGTCGAGTAGAGGCATACTAGGGACACTCTGTTTGTCTATGCATTCACACATGTACTAAGTTTTCGGTTAATACAATTCTAGCATGAATAATAAACATTTATCATGATATAAGGAAATATAAATAACAACTTTATTATTGCCTCTAGGGCATATTTCCTTCATTTGTGACATGGGGATGGTGAGGGTTTTCTTTCTTCTTTTTTGAATTGGGTGGTGAGGGTTTTCTGTCCCACAAAGAATTTTGGGGGCGACGGTTTTCTAGAGCGAACCATGTGTGATTGACGCAACAGGCAAAATGAAAGTCATTGCACATAGTTCCAATTTTGGGAACCGTGTGTGATTGACGTACTACCTCCGTCCTGGTTTATTGGTCCCCCTTTGTAATTTTTACCAAATTTTGACCAAATATTTAACATACTCAGACATAGATAATAAGCGTACACGTACATAAGCATAGTTCAACCATAAGTAGTACATAGTTCAACCGCATTAAGCATACTCAAGCACACATAGTTCGATCCATCCCACATCTCATCTCACATGCGGCCGGCCGATCCTGAAGCTTCTCCAGGTACTCGGCGTACGCGACGTGCGCCACCCTGCGAGAATACTTCTGCTTGAAGGAGCCAACGGTCTGTCCTCTTGCATGCGCCAGAACACTTAGATACGCGTCATGAAGCTTCTGATTGCAAAATGTGCATCCATAGCCGCCGTTCCAGGTCCTAATATGCCTGTTATGCATTCCCGCATAAAGCTCCCTCAGGATTTGCCTGTTGTACCTCCTCTAGACATCTTCATCCTCGCTGTCCACATCGTCAGACATCATCTATACAAATAGTAAAACAAATTTGGCATCAAATCAATGATTACATGCCGTGAAGTAGGATTATGAATTTGAGGCTATTTATTTATACATATCCAGAGATTATGGTTCGACTTTTAAGCACAGTCGTCTATGTACAAACCAATCTTGAAGAAAATAATGGCACAAACATATGTTGGTCATTCAAAATCAATTATCAAGCCCTGTCTAGGAATTATTAGCACGAACACTAACCCTAGTCGGATTACTAGCAGAAATCATTTGCACAGATGAAACAACTAATCACTGATCACTTGTACCATTCAAACAATCAATACACTACACGGATCTAACGAAACTTACCCGTATTTCATGGATTGAGAGAACATAGCCATAGGATTTCTGTTCCAAAAAGGGGGAGGTAGGAGTAACCAGAGAAACCCTATGATCTATTTGACACATAAATGGGTATAGATGACTAACCAGCTGTCCGTCATCGTCGGAGTCATCGCCGGAGAGGTCGTCGGAGTCGGTGCGGAACTTCACCTCCGGCTATGGAAGCTCGACGCCGTCGATGATGTCAGGGTGCAGCGATAACTCGCCGGCGGTGACGGCAACCTCTGTCTCCATCTCCACGCCGTGCTCTGGTGCTTTAGCAGCCTCGGCGTCGCCACTCCCTCCGATGGGGCGCTTCGGTGGCTTCCTCATACACTGACAGCTTTGAGGACTAAGAGCGGCATCAAGGATGCAAGCGGAGAGAGAGGATTGTGTGTGTGTGTAGCGAGGATGGGGGGTGCGGCCGCTCGGGCGCACCATTAATATGGAGTAGTGGGAGTTGTGGGAGAGAGGTGGGCAGCGGTCAAACTGATGGCTTGCCTCTCGGTGAGCCTGCGCACCGGACTGCTGGCATGCCTACCAAAGTTTCACACAGCTACTCGCACGCCTCCCGATGACACTGCGCAGCGAGCACGCCTCCATCAATTCACACACCTGCACGCACGCCTCCTCGTTTGCATGCGTGGCAGACGCGTCCCATCAACTCACGCCTGCTCGCACGGCACACGGGTCACGCGGCGGCACGTATATTATTTTTCTATTTGGATGATTAATGCTGCCGCTTTATTGCTTACCCGAAGCATGGCACGTATCCATTGTTGGTCTAACACTCATGGTTCGAATAAATAACCCGTTTGGGATATTGGTTCCCAATTATTAATAATCTTTCGTCTGTAATTAGGTAAAGATTACATCAAAACTGGTCTCAAATTTGACAAAAAAGTACAATACCACTTTGCATTGGTGTCCATATGACAACATGATAAGTTTCATGAACTTCAAATAAGTTCTGGATGTACTAGAGTTTAAAAATCAAGATTCTCAATGTTTGAAATTTGTTTCACAGGGAGTAAACATGCACCTAGTGAGACACATGTGTTTTTGCAATCCATTTAGGTGCACTGTCACGTGTGCATGTAGCTCAAATTTGTTTTTTGCACATTATACCCGTAGAAAATTAATCAATCAATATACTAAAATGTCTTAATGATCGCTGTGATAATTATTTAAATTAAAACATCCCTCCTTTGGTAACATATATGTTCACCGCGAGATAATTAATTTAACATGCATCGTAGTTGCGGTGGATTCCTGGTGTGTGTGTGTGTGTGCGTTTAGGGGTGGCGGGTGGCTCGCAGTACACTAAAAGTTGCGAGCCACTGTGTGGGTTGGCCGTTTTGTTAGGCAGCCTGGTGCCACATCAGAGTCGTGAAATCGTCATTTAAAACATTACACAACCCTTTCATACATAAATGTTTTGGCCACATGAAGTCGATGGTTGTCCTACACGACACTCGATACTCGCGTGTGACGCTTCCTGTGGGCCCGCGAGGTCGTCGTCCATCACTTTGACGAACAGCCGTCAGTGAGGTTAATTTGACCAGCAAGGTATAATCTTTTTTGTTTTTGTTATGGTGGTATATACTACGCGTCGAAGAGGTGGGAGGGGACTAGCATATATACTATACGTACGCGTCCGTGAACAAGTACACCTCACTCAGTGTCGAGACTTTTTGGTTTCCGAGGGACGGTGTGACGCCCGGATAATTAAGCTACAGTAATTCTCTGCTAATGATGCCACGTCACTTCGATTACTGTTGCCAACCTCTCGTTGATTCAAAAATCAATTCAAAATTCAAATTTAAATAAAGTCAAACATTAAAAGTTTTCAAATGTCAAAACTAAGATGTTCAAGATGTGACAAATAAATCATAAGGAATAATGGTGGGGAAACCACATTTTTATAAACTAATTAAAGCAGTAGCAAAGACAATTATTTACATGCCTTTTATAATTAATAAAATATCAAACTAATTTATTTGTGGACTAAACCTTATGTGGTAGTAGTATATTTAGTTATACTAATTTAGGAGATACTCCTATATTTTAGAATTAAAATTAATGTAAGAATAAAATTTAAACAATAAAGAATAAAATAAGAAAAAGAAAAGGTAAGTAAATAGAAAAGTTAAAAACCCCCACCCATTGGTCCAATTGGACCAGCCGGCCAACAAGCCACCATGGCCGGCCCAAAGCCCACCTAAATCCCCCGTAACCCTAGACGATCGTGAGCCCAGCCTCCTAATCAATCCCCATCTCTCCCAATCCCCTCGCTCCTTGCCCCTTTCCTCCTCGCGCCGCCACCCACAGAGGGAAGCGCTCGCGCTCGCGCTTGACCCCCTTTCATGCTCGCCCGACCATGCTGCCTCGCAGCTCTCCCTCTGCCACTCGCGTCCGACGCCCCTCGTCGTCATCGTCGCGGCCACTGTCGTCTTCGGCGTGCGGGAGCACGTCCAGGAGGTCCGTCACGACCGGATCCGTCCGTTCCGGGGACCCCTACAGCGAAGGGATCGAGGACGTCTTCCACTTTCGGTCGCCGTGGATCTCCGTCGGGGATCATCGTCTTCGAGCCTTCCCCGAGCTCACCGCTCAGCCCGTCGTCCTCACTGTGAGCCGCTGCGCCGGTTGCGCTCCTTCCTTTTCGCTTTAGCCGTCCCCATCGTAGAGTCCGTCGAGCTCCGCCCGTAGTCGCCGCCCCGTTCGTCGACTCGTCGTCGCCGCCCACGCTCAATTGACCACGCGCGCGCGCTCGCGTCGCTGTACTGACTGTCGTAGCTTGTCGTGCTGGCCGTGCACAGCGTCCGCGCCACCCGCTGTCGCGCCCCCTGCTGCGCTGCTGTAGCCACTGCCACGCTGCTCTGCTTGCTGCTTGCCGGCCGTCGCCCCCTGGTCCGCCGGCCTGCAACCGCGGCCTGCCTTGCCCCTCGCCTCGCGTCGCTCACCGGCCCAGCCTCACGCCGTGCAGCCCCGCGCCCAACTCATGTGCATGCTGTTGCTGCTCTCCTGAATGTACTACTACTAGTTACTGTAGCTGCTACTAGCTAGCTTTGCTAAATCTACACTGTCTAACCCTCTAAACAGCCCATAAACTGCAGTTAAACAACTATCAACAAGGCTAAGAAAATTATGAGTAGAAAGTATACTTGATAAACTTTAATTTATCCCACTGGATCAAGTCCTTTCAAAGCATCGATTAAATCCTACAAAAATCACAAAATGTCATCTTCTTTTACACTTAGCATTGTGTGTGTGTATACAGCCATCACTGGCCGACCCGTACAAATTAGCTTAGGGGTAGTTTCTAGTTAGTTTAATTGCTAGCCAATGACAAGTGGGGCCCCTGTTTAGATTAGATAAATCTACTTGGGAATTTAATAAAACTGATTAACTTTTAGTTATTTCGCTGACATGTGGCCCTGCTGTAAATTAAAATGATAGATTAAATTAAAAGTGCCTAAGTCTATGATAGTCGGGACCCACCTTTACTATTCATCTTTTGACCGGTCAAATGTTGACAGGGTCAACTCTGCTGACTGGACCCTCCCTGGCCCACTGTCAGCCTCTATGTGTACACAGAGCTGGCTACACATAGCAATTTGTCATTTAATTTCGAATTAAAACAATTTTAGAATGTTGTTTAAATCTTTGAAAAATTATAGAAAATAATCCGTAACTCGGATGAAAAAGTTTTATACATGAAAGTTGATCAGAACGACGAGACGAATTTGAATACGCAGCCCGTTTATCCGCCACGCATCCCTAGCATAGCGAACACGCAACTTTCCCCCTCCGTTTCATCTGTCCGAGAACGCGAAACACCGGGAATACATTCCCGGATGTTTCCCCCCTTCACCGGTACCACCTCGTACCGCGTTAGGGCACACCTAGCATCACGCTTTGTCATGTCATGCATCGTCATGCATTTGTTTGCATTATATTTATTGTTTCTTCCCCCTCTTCTCTCGCTAGACACCGAGACCGACGCCGCTGCTACCCAGTACGACTACGGTGTTGACGACCCCTCTCTCTTGCCAGAGCAACCAGGCAAGCCCCCCCTTTGATCACCAGATATCGCCTACTCTTCTCTATACTGCTTGCATTAGAGTAGTGTAGCATGTTACTGCTTTCCGTTATTCCTATCCTGATGCATAGCCTGTCCTTGCTACTACTGTTGTTACCATTACCTGCTATCCTACTGCTTAGTATAGGATGCTAGTGTTCCATCAGTGGCCCTACACTCTTGTCCGTCTGCCATGCTATACTACTGGGCCGTGATCACTTCGGGAGGTGATCACGGGCATATACTAAATACTTTACACATTTACATTACTTATGATACTGTTCGAAGATGGGGGCTGAAGGGGCAGGTGGCTCCATCCCGGTAGAGGTGGGCCTGGGTTCCCGACGGCCCCCGACTGTTACTTTGTGGCGGAGCGACAGGGCAGGTTGAGACCACCTAGGAGAGAGGTGGGCCTGGCCCTGGTCGGCGTTCGTAGATACTTAACACGTTAAACGAGATCTTGGTATTTGATCTGAGTCTGGCCATTTGGTCTATACGCACTAACCATCTACGCGGGAGTAGTTATGGGTATCCCGGCGTCGTGGTATCAGCTGAAGCCTTCGTGACGTCAGCGACTGAGCGGCGCACGCCGGATTGGAACGTAAGCCTGCTCTTGTATTAAGGGGGCTAGTTCTGCTTCCGGCCGCATTCGCAACGTGCAGGTGTGCTAAGGGCGATGGGCCCAGACCCCTGTGCGCTTAGGTTTAGACCGGCGTGCTGACCTCTCTGTTGTGCCTAGGTGGGGCTGCGACGTGTTGATCTTCTGAGGCCGGGCATGACCCAGGAAAGTGTTCCGGCCAAATGGGATCGAGCGTGTTGGGATATGTGGTGCACCCCTGCAGGGAAGTTAATCTATTCGAATAGCCGTGATCTTCGGTAACAGGACGACTTGGAGTTGTACCTTGACCTTATGACAACTAGAACCGAATACTTAATAAAACACACCCTTCCAAGTGCCAGATACAACCGGTGATCGCTCTCTCACAGGGCGACGAGGGGAGGATCATCGGTTAGGACTATGCTATGCGATGCTACTTGGAGGACTTCAGTCTACTCTCTTCTACATGCTGCAAGACGGAGGCTGCCAGAAGCGTAGTCTTCGAAAGGACTAGCTATCCCCCCTTATCCCAGCTTTCTGCAGTTCATTCCACATATAATAGCCTTATTCCAGTTGATACCAATGCATACATATGTAGTGTAGCTCCTTGCTTGCGAGTACTTTGGATGAGTACTCACGGTTGCTTTCTCCTTCTTTTCCCTCTATCCCTTCTACCTGGTTGTCGCAACCAGATGTTGGAGCCCAAGAGCCAGACGCCACCGTCGACGACGACTCCTACTACATCGGAGGTGCCTACTACTACGTGCTGCCCGCTGACGACGACCAGGAGTAGTTTAGGAGGATCCCAGGCAGGAGGCCTACGCCTCTTTCGATCTGTATCCCAGTTTGTGCTAGCCTTCTTAAGGCAAACTTGTTTAACTTATGTCTGTACTCAGATATTGTTGCTTCCGCTGACTCGTCTATGATCGAGCTCTTGTATTCGAGCCCTCGAGGCCCCTGGCTTGTAATATGATGCTTGTATGACTTTTTTTATTTGTAGAGTTGTGTTGTGATATCTTCCCGTGAGTCCCTGATCTTGATCGTACACGTTTGCGTGTATGATTAGTGTACGATTAGATCGGGGGCGTCACAACGTGCCACATCAAAATTGTGAAATTGGCTATTCAGACATCACACAACACCTTTTTGTGCCACATGCATATCCTAGCTAGGACACTCACGTGTGACACTTCCATCTGTGGGACCACGAGGCCATCGTCGATGCATGCATGCATCACTTTGACCTACATTGGGAGAGGTTAATTAATTTCACCATCAATGAGGATTCTTTTGGGTTGTACATATATTACGGCAGGAGCATACAGTATGCGGTGAAGAGGGGGGAAGGGGACCATCATATGTAGTACGCTTAATGAACCTCGCTCTATGTGGCATGGTTTACGGTATTTGAGGCATGTGGGACATCAAAGTTGTGTATTTTGGGTATTCAACATATATATGTTTGGCCCACATGCAAAGTGGTGGTGGTTGTCCTCTCACACCCACTTAAGCGGTTATCAGCGATATCGATGCTTTCCATCTGTGGGCCCATATATATGCATGTAGTGGTTGTCTTCGAACGATACACTCCCTCGCGTGGTTATCGGCGACAAGCCTATATATTCGTGGGCCCACGTGGACATCCATGATCACCTTGACCAACAACAAGATAGGTTACTTGGTGGATTCTTCATTTGGTTCGTGTTATTGTAGTATAGGTCATGGTGAGATTAAGACCTTAAGTTTGAGTGCATATACTATGCATGCATGCGTGCATGAATCCCCGTCGTTGGCTTGAAGTGTGGTGTAACATACATATGCATCATCAACCTAACCCTCACTCAGTGTGGGGATTTCTAGTTCGAAATCACGGTGCCACATCAAAGTTGTTCCATTGTTACTCAAAAAACACACCTATCCATACATATGTTTGGGCCACACGCATGCAGTGGTGGTCTTCGGGGACTAGCTACTTGCGTGATTATTGGCGAGCTAGCCCATCTCCGGGCTCGCATGGGCGACCATCACTTTGACCAACAACAAGAGAGAGGTTGTACAAACAAGGTGGATTATTCTTGGTCCGTTTTACGATCCATCTTGGTGAGATATGCCTCTCTGGACCGCGGACTGAAAGTGTGTGGGGGGGGGGCTACTTTGCACTTTGCTAGGTGAACCTCGGTTGGGGGGGCCATGCATTCATAGCTTAGGATTCCCTTCGTGCCAACACGAGGGGAGGGCTTCTAGCTACTTCACACTTTGCTAGGTGAACCTCGGTTGGGGGGAGGGGGCATGCATTCATAGCTTAGGATTCCCTTCGTGCCGACACGAGGGGAGGGCTGCTAGCTACTTTTCGCACTTTGCTAGGTGAACCTCAGTTGGGGGGCATGCATTCATAGCTTAGGATTCCCTTCGTGCCAACACGAGGGAGGGGGTGCTAGCTACTTTGCACTTTGCTAGGTGAACCTCGGTTGGGGGGGCATGCATTCATAGCTTAGGATCCCCTTCGTGTTGACATGAGGGAGGGGGTTGCTAGTTACTTCGCACTTTGCTAGGGTGAACCTCGGTTGGGGGGCATGCATTCATAGCTTAGGATTCCCTTCATGCCGACACGAGGGAGGGGGCTGCTAGCTACTTTGCACTTTGCTTGGGTGAACCTCAGTTGGGGGGGGGCATGCATTCATAGCTTAGGATTCCCTTCGTGCCGACACAAGGGAGGGGGAGGGCTGCTAGCTACTTTGCACTTTGCTAGGTGTCCTGGTTCTAAGTCCGACAGTAGAATATGGGGGTAGGAATGGAGAGGCAAGATCTTAGCTATGGAGGAGTTGTACACACAAGGTTTACGAGTTCAGGCCCTTCTCGGAGGAAGTAACAGCCCTACGTCTCGGAGCCCGGAGGCGGTCGACTGGATTATGCGTGTGTGAGTTACAGGGGGTGCGAACCCTTGTCCCAGAGGAGGGGGTGGCTTATATAGAGTACGCCAGGACCCCAGCTCCCCTCCGTTACACAGGGTTCAATATGCATTAAGAAGAGGCGTTACAGGTAACGCCTATATTAAAGTGCTACAAATGATCATTAAGTATGTGAATGAATGCTTGACTGTTGCTGTGCAGAGCGGCTTTAGGTCTTTTGATATGTCGAGTGGTTTGGTGGTCGAGTGACCTGGATAAGAGAGGTCTTCGAGTGATTGATAGGTCGAGTGGACTTCGCTCGACACCTTTGCGGGTCCTCTGCTTCTGATTCTTGAACTTCTTAGTTCTTAGGACAAGACTTTAGGTGGGGCGTATAGGTCAGGCCTATTACCCTACCCTAGGTCTGTGTCTACATCATTAGCCCCCGAATGGATCGAGGTTTGAGTGAAAAACAAGGATGATAGTTGACCTGGTTTCCGCCCTTGATCTGCCTTGTCTTCTTCTCCAAGTGGAGGTCAGCTGCCGAAACTTTCGACTTCGTTTCAGTCACCTTGATCGATTCAAAAATCACCGATTCGTTTGTTCAGTGGCATCTATCGAGTGATATCTCTAATTGGAATCTTTGGTGAGATCGGTTACAGAGGATCCCGGATCTCATGGGATTCGAAATTTGGGTGGAAGTGCGCCAGGCGGAGCGTCCCGCGGTAAGTGGAGTTGATAAATCGGACGTTTCGATTTCCGCGCCACCTTTTTCACCACGTATCATGTGTGCAACTGTTGGGGGGATTTGACAGGATTGATCGGGCCCACGCGTTAGCCACTTGGAAGTAGGCCTTTAAAAGCGACGAGGCCGAGGTATTCGTACTGAGCGTGCTCATTCCCCTTCTTCCTCTCGCGTCTCCACCTTGCCTAGCACGACCACTCTCGACACCGCTGTTCTGCCGCCATGGGGAAGGACAAAACGGCGGCGTTAGAGCGTGCGAAGAAGGCGACGGGGGCGGCGAAGAACAAGAAGATGAATCGGGGGTCTTCATCGCGCTCGGGGCTGCCGTCAGGTTGGATCCAGGGAGACTGGATCCGATCTTCGCTCCGGCAAGAGGACTTGGATGATTTGGCCGAGTTAGGGCTGATCGTCCATGAGTCTGCGCGCCTGCCGAGGGGGGAATCGGAGCCGTAGCCGCAACCGAGTGAGTGTGTCTTGCTCGCAACCCATGTCGACCATGGTTTCTCGCTTCCACCACATCCTTTCTTTCGGGGCTTCTTAAACTTTTTCGGTGCCCAACTACATCACTTTACTCCCAATACCATCACATACCTTGCTGCGTTCGTCTCTATGTGTGAGAATTTTTTGGGGTGCCCACCACACTGGGACCTCTTCAAACACATCTTTACCATCCGATCCCAAACCGTGAAGAAAGCGAACTCGAAAGACGAGAAAACCCACGTTATCCAGATGTGCGGGGGCCTGGGCATTCAGAAGAGGAAGAGGAGCTCTTTTCCTCCGATGACTCTTCCTGAATCGGTCAGGGGCTGGCAGTCGACCTGGTTCTACTGCCAGGATATCGCGACCCCAGGCCAGTCGACCGGACTTCCCCATTTTTCTTTTGACCGTGTCCAAACTCCATCTTCCTTGCAAGTGACCGCTGCTGAGAAGGCAGAGACATGCATGCTAGTTGAGAGAGTAGTCCAACTAATCAATCAAGGCGTCACTGGTATGGACCTGCTCGAGGTGTTCCTCAGTCGGCGGATCCAACCCCTCCAAGCTCGCGATCATTCTATGTGGATGTACTCCGGGGCTGGCGACACTCCTCGGGTTCATTCGGAGGAAGTGGAGGCCAAAACTGTGGCCGATTGGCTGATGAGCATTACCGGGAACAAAGACAACCCCAGGGGTGCCAGGAGAGTCGACCCTTTCAGCGACAGCAACCTGCCAGACAAGGTCTGGTCGTCATAACTGAATTTTTGAACATATTTTCCGACTGATTGAGGTTCCGACTGACTTGTGATCGGTTCCTTGTTTTGCAGATTTACACGGAGATGTATTCGATGCCCAATGGTGAACAAGCCCTGGAGCAAGACCAAGAGGGCGGGGACAGCGCCGAGGAGAGCGGCGAGTGGGAGTCCCCAACTGATGGTGAAGATGATGAGAGTGACGAGTCTGACGATGAGGAGGTGGCCGACTCGCCGCCTCGCTCTGAACGTCGATCCAAGAAGCGGCACGACCCCGTGAATAGACGCGGCAAAGCTGTGGTGTCGAGTGCTCCATCTCACAAGCGCGCTCGGTCTCCGACTCCAGAGTTGACTGAGACGGTCCCCAAGCAGCCCAAAGCTAATCCTTCGAAGGCTCGGAAGACCTTGCCCAGGATCAAGATGGACGTCCCTGTTGCCTCTGGGTAAATGTTCTTCTCATATTTTCTCGTTCCGATCGGTTTTCTTGTTCTGACCGAGCAGATGATGAACCTATATAGCCAGACCTCAGCTGCGACTGATATGGATGTTGACAAGACCCCTGCCGATGAGGAAGCTGATGACGCTGTCACCTCCAAAGCCAGTAAGTTTGCCCGACTCGAAGTTTGTTTGGTCGACTGGAGTGTTGGTCAGTTGTCTTTATGGCTCTCTCTGTTTATTGCAGCCCCACGAGACATTGTTGTGCTCCCAGACGATGAAGAGGAAGTACCGCTGAGAGGAAGGAGGAGGAAGGACAAGGAGCCGGGCAGGAAGGTGTCTGAAGCCTAAGTTCTTCGGTCGACTGGGACACCTAGGGCGACGGTCGAGCGATCGACAGACCCGGCTCGAACCAACGTCACCTTCGCTGTTCCTCTGTCGACTGATTGTCCCTCGGGATCAGCTTCTCAAGCTCCTGCTGCCCCGACGTCACTCCATGCTTTAGATCCGGCGGCTGCTTCGATTGCTCTACCTCCGTCACTTTTTACTGCATATCAAAATCCGGACGATCCACCGGCTGCTGCCAGAGAAGCTCTTCTTCAACTGAACCTTGTGATGGGGCAGCTGAAGGTGGTGCATGAGGCCAGTCAGGTGGCCTTCAACGCCGGAGCTGCCATGCAAGCCAATGTCTAGGTTAGTTGATTTTTCGATCGACCGTTTTTCTTGTCTGATCACCCACTAGAGTGTGGCTGTTCGGAAATAGTATATCTCTTTGTGTCAGTTCGAACTGATTCTTTGCACTAGTGGGGGCACGCTGAGTGCACCCACTGGGTGTAGTCCCCGAGACCGTAGTTGACTGCGGGCAGTCGACTGTGGTCTGAGAATTTGGATCTGTCTTTTTTTTGAAAGCCAATCGACCATCGACTGTGGTCTAAAAATCAGTGGGGGCACGCTAAGTGCACCCACTGGGTGTAGTCCCCGAGACTGCCGTTGAATGTTTGATTCGGCGGTAGTCTTACAATAATTATCTCTTTTTATCTCTGTCAACTGATATGGCTGTGAATGCAGAAATCTTGTGATCTTGGGGCTCAACTTTCTGACATGAACAAACAACAAATCAGCCTCAACCTTGATCTGGAACTGGCCAATAAGAACCTCAAGACCGCTCGTGATGAAGTAGCTGCCATGGGAGGTAACCAATCGACCGCTTCATATCCAAACACTGGCACTTTTCCTTTCCATCTTTGAACCGAGTGGCTTCACTCGAGCAGATGTATGTAGTGAAAACTGCCAACTCCAAGCTCACCTGAAGAATGTTATTTCTTTAGAGAAAATGAAGGAAGCTTTGGAGAAGAAGGATCTGGATCTTGCCGCAGCACAGAAGGAGGCGCGCGAGAAGACAACGCTTGCTGATAAGAAGCTTGCTTCAGTCGGCAAGTTAGAAGAAGAAAACTCCAAGCTGAAGACTGTTGTATCTGACGCCAATCAGGAGGTCGAGCGACTGAAGAAGAACAAAGAGAAGTTGACCGACGAACTTGGAAGCCTCAAGGCCAAGAATGGCGAGCTAGAGTCTTATCTGGGCCAACTTGCTGCGAAGCTAGTCTTGAAACTTGAAGGTATTGACTAATCTGTCTTATTTCTGTCGACTGACAAGTCTAATGGTGCCGTCGACTCATAATTCACTCTATCAGGCAGAACTTTGCCAAGACTTTGAAGCAGAAACCGGGTGGGTCGAGATGGGTCTCGATCCCATCAACTGTCCAGTCAAAGATGATGTTGCAATGAACGTGCTGCGGTTGGAGTCTCGCATGGACAGCGCGGTTGCTTATCTGGCACGCTTGAAAGCTGCAATGACTCGGGTTGATGCTGGTCTTTGGCCTCAGGCGGAGCTGTCTCAAGATTTCGAGTCTTTGATGGCTCGACTAAATCAAATCCCTGAACGCGTGCGAGAATGGAAGAAGTCATCTGCTCACTGTGGTGCTGACGTCACTCTGTCTCTGGTTCGCGTGCACTGCAAGGATGTCAAAGAAGACAAGCTGGCGGAGCTCAAGGTTGCTAACACGAGGAAGCACACGTTCCAGTCTTTCATGGACACCTTCCTTGACGCCGCCACTCGCATTGCAGACAGCATTGACCTCGACAGTTTCTGCGACCCAGCCAGTCCTTCTCCTGATGCGTGACCGAAAAACATTATGCTCCACTTTTATTTGCCTCAGAATGCCGAGTGATTGTGTAACCGTTAAACTTCTTCGGGCTTGATGCTCGAATACTTTTGATCTGCCGTCTGGAACCTTGGGGTTTATCCGAACTTGGTTTATTTCTGAATATGCTGGTGTTTGCTTTCGACTGGAAATTTATGAATTTGTCGACTGCCACCAGCACATGGGTGAAGCCGCTCCTGGCAGTTCTCAGCGGCCCAACCATATCCAATCCCCAAACAGCGAAGGGCCGGACAAGTGGAATGGTCTTCAAGGCTGAGGCGGGTTTGTGCGACATATTGGAATAGAACTGACATCCTTCACATTTGTCGACTATCTCCTTTGCCATTTCATTTGCTTTTGGCCAGTAAAATCCCGCTCGGTATGCTTTAGCCACGATGATCCGAGAGGACACATGATGGCCACAGGTCCCCGAGTGGATATCATCAAGAATTATTTGACCTTCTTCTGGTGTTATACATTTTTGACCGACTCCAGTCGCACTTTCCCTGTACAACGGTCCCTTTATCACAGTAAAGGCCTTAGATCGACGGACGATCTGTCGAGCCTCTTGTTCATTCTCTGGGAGTTCTTTCCTTAGGATGTACGCGATGTACGGCACTGTCCAGTCGGGAGTGATGACCAAAACTTCCATGATCAGGTCGACCACTGCTGGAACCTCAACTTCAGTCGGATCCGTGGCACTTTTTGGCTGCGGGGCTTCTTCGGTGAAAGGATCCTCTTGAACTGATGGTGTGTGGATGTGTTCCAGAAACACATTGCTGGGAATGGCTTCTCTCTTGGAACCTATTTTTGCCAAATCATCAGCTGCTTGATTTTTCAGTTGGGGTATATGATGCAGCTCTAACCCCTCGAATTTCTTCTCTAGCTTTCTCACTGCCTTGCAATAACCAGTCATGGCTAGACTTCTGACGTCCCACTCCTTCATCACTTGATTCACCACCAAATCTGAGTCGCCATAGACCATGGGGCGATGGACACCGAGTGAAATGGCCATGCGCAACCCATACAAAAGTGCTTCATAATCTGCTTCGTTATTGGAGGAATCAAAGTGGATTTGGAGAACATATCTGAGCTTATCTCCTCGGGGGGAAACCAATACTACCCCAGCACCGGAACCATTCAGCATCTTAGAACTGTCGAAGAACATGGTCCAGTGCTCCGAGTGAACTTGAGTCGGCAGTTGCTGTTCAATCCACTCGGCGACGAAATCTGCAATTTCTTGGGACTTGATAGCTTTCTTTGCCTCAAACTTGATATCTAGGGGAAGGATTCAATCGCCCATTTTGCCACTCGACCAGTTGCATCTCTGTTGTGCAGAATCTTTGACAATGGAGCGTCGCTAACGACTGTAATGGAATGGTCAGAGAAGTAATGTGCAACCTTCTTCGTGGTCATATAAATCCCATATACAAGCTTCTGATAATGAGGATATCTTTGATTTGATGGGGTCAAAACTTCAGAAACATAATATACTGGGCGCTGAACTTTAAAGGTTTTTCTTTCTTCTTCCCGCTCGACCGTAAGTACTGAACTGACGACTTGTCCCGTGGCTACAATGTAAAGCAGCAAAGGCTCTTTGCTGATTGGGGCAGCAAGCACCGGCTGGGTGGAGAGCAGGGCTTTTAGCTCTACAAACGCTGCATCAGCTTCAGGAGTCCACTCGAACTTGTCTGACTTCTTCATCAGTCGGTAAAGAGGCAATGCCTTTTCACCGAGACGAGAAATGAATCGACTTAAAGCGGCCAAGCAACCAGTAAGCTTCTGGACATCGTGCACGCGCACAGGGCGCTTCATTCGGAGTATAGTACCAAATTTTTCTGGTTTGGCGTCGATTCCTCGTTCGAAAACGAGAAAACCGAGTAACTTTCTGCCAGGAACTCCGTATGTGCACTTTGATGGGTTAAGCTTGATATCATACCTCCTGAGGTTGGCAAATGTCTCAGCAAGGTCAGTCAGCAGGTCGGAACCTTTCCATGACTTGACCACAATATCATCCATGTATGCTTCCACATTCCGACTGATTTGAGTGAGCAAACACTTCTGAATCATCCTCATGAACGTGGCTCCATCATTTTTGAGGCCGAATGGCATGGTAACATAACAGAAGCACCCGAATGGAGTGATGAAAGCTGTTTTGATCTCGTCGGGACCATACAGACGGATCTGATGGTAACCGGAATAGGTGTCTAAAAAAGACAGGCGCTCACATCCCGCAGTTGAGTCGACTATCTGGTCGATGCGGGGGAGAGGAAAATGATCTTTTGGGCAGGCCCGATTGATATGTTTGAAGTCAATGCACATGCGAAGTGACTTGTCCTTCTTGGGGACCATGACAACATTGGTGAGCCACTCGGAGTGGTAAATCTCTCGGATGAACTCTGCTGCTAAGAGTCGAGCCACCTCCTCGCCAATGGCCTTTCTCTTCTGGACGGCGGACCATCGAAGATGTTCTTTGACAGGTTTCACTTTTGAGTCGACTCGTAGATGGTGCTCAGCCAGCCCCCTAGGAACACCCGACATGTCAGAAGGCTTCCATGCGAAGATGTCCCAGTTCTCACGGAGGAACTGGATGAGCGCTTCTTCCTATTTGGAGTCGAGTGTCGTAGAGATATGAGTCGGAGCAGCATTGGGGTCGGCCGGGTGAATGTGAATCGACTTTGTCTCACTGGACGACTGAAACGCTGATTCCGTAGCGGGCTTCTTGGCTCGCAACAAATCACTCGGGTCTGCAGTTTTCTGGTATTCCTGCAGCTCTACCACTGCCATCTGAGCATCGGCGATCTTTGAGCCTTTCTGAAAGCACTCTTCTGCCTTCTTCCAATTGCCAGTAATAGTGATCACACCTCTGGTACCAGGCATCTTCAATTTGAGGTACACATAACATGGTCGAGCCATGAATCGTGCATAAGCTGGCCTTCCCAAAATAGCGTGATAAGCGCTCTGGAAATCCACAACTTCAAACGTCAACTTTTCTTTGCGGTAATTTTTGGAATCACCGAAAACCACATCAAGAGCAATTTGGCCGAGTGACTCAGCCTTCTTTCCAGGAATTACTCCATGGAAACTCATGTTGCTGGTACTGAGTTTGGACATCGGAATGCCCATCCCGTTCAACGTCTCTGCATACAGTATATTCAGGCCACTGCCCCCATCCATCAAAACTTTGGTCAGTCGAGTGCCTTCAACAATTGGGTCGACCACCAAAGCTTGCCTCCCAGGGGTGGCTATGTGCGTCGGGTGATCGGACTGGTCGAATGTGATGGCAGTCTGAGACCATTTCAAATAACTGGGTGTCACCGGAGCGACCATATTCACTTCTCGGTTGATAACTTTCAATCGACTTTTGCTTTCAACATCAGCAAAAATCATCAGGGTACAATTGACCTGGGGGTACCCATCATCACTATATTCCTTGTCCTCAACTTTGTCCGACTCCTTTTCCTTATCTTTGGGCTGTTTCCCTTGGAACTGCTGGATCAAGAGCCGACACTGTCGAGTGGTATGTTTCGGATAAATGATTTTACCCTCTTCATCTTTCTTTGTGTGAATGTGACATGGCAGATCCAACACATCATTTCCGTCTTGGTCTTTCACCTTCTTGGGGTTCCAAGGCCCTTTGGGCTTCCCCTTGAACTTTCCTTGAGTCATGGCCAAGGCTTCTCCAGGAGTAGCTGGCTCGGCTTTCCGCTTCTGCTTCCGACTGGAGTTCCCTCCTCTAGTTTCGTGGGCGACTGACTTGTGCTTGCCACTCCGGAGCCGATCCTCTTCTTCACCATTGGCATACTTGGTGACAATCTCCATCATTCGACTCAAAGACATGTCTCCGGTTTGACCGAATTTCAGGTTCAGTTCTCTGTACTTAATGCCTTCCTTGAAGGCACAGACTGCTTGGTGATCAGATATGTTCTCTACTGTGTGATGCAATGTGATCCATCTCTGGATGTAGGCCCTCAAAGTTTCATTCGGCTTCTGCACGCAAGACTGCAACTCTATCAACCCTGTTGGTCGCTTGCAAGTTCCTTCAAATGTTCTGACAAACACTCGGGCAAGATCTTCCCAAGTGTAAATGCTGCTGGGTGCTAACTGATTCAGCCATGCTCTGGCCGAACCTTCCAACATAAGAGGCAGGTGTTTCATTGCCACTTCATCGTTACCGCCGCCAATCTGAACAGCCACTCGGTAGTCCTCAAGCCAAGTATCAGGCTTGGACTCACCAGTGAACTTACTGACTCCAGTCGCCAACCTGAAGTTGGGAGGAATCACCGCGGCTCTGATGGCTCTGTTGAAGCACTCCGGTCCTGAGACGTGTACTCTGCTGTTGGTGGGTACGTCTCTATCATGACCTTCTCGGTGGGCTCTGTTCCTGTCAACCAAACCCTAAACGAGAATGGATCTCGCATCAAAGCCTGGTTCCCTGGGGTCGACTGGAATCCTTCGCCCAACACTGTGAGGGCGTCTGTCATCCTGCTGTCGAGGCATGTACGATCCACTCCTTGGGGGAAGGGTGGGCACTCGACGTCGATCATCTCGATCAAGTCGGTGATCATACTGCTCACGGTTCTTGTTCTGATCACGCCGGTCCCCACGCCCCTCACGCCTCGGGGGCGATCTTGGGCTGTGGGCCGACTGGACTGTGTCTGCAGCGACGGATCTGCTATGGATCCTATTTCGCGACTGTGACACAGCTGAATTCTGATCTCCTGCCGCCCGGAGTAATGCTCTGATCTGTAACAAGCCTCTGCCAGCCTCTGACTGAGAAGGCTGAATCGACTCTGCTATATGGGCTGTAGCTGCTAAATTCTGAATCGGAGTTCGATATACCTGAGTCGGTGGCGGAAAGAGCTGACATCGACTGGATGTTGGAATCCGTTGTCACGCACGCTCGTCGAGTACTCGCTGGAGGTTCTCCAGTCGAGTGCGCTCAGCCAAGTTGGCCAAGCGTGCGTCCTCTAAGGCACGGGCCTCGGGGGTTTCTCCAACGATAGGAGTGTGCAGCGCATCCATGTTCCGGCAACGAAGTTCTTCTCTCTGTAGCGAAGTGAGGGGCTCGGGGAGATAGTCTTCATGGGCATGCGACGGATCGCCTCCTTCGTCGCCTCCGTTGGTGCGGGGAAAGCCGGGAGGGCTGCGTGGTTCATCGACCATCAGAACCTCCGCCGCTGGATCACTGCTGTCGCACTCGTATGCAGTCTCTGCGGAGCCAGTCGACAGGTCAAACAGGCCGTAGAGAGATTCGTCGGGCTCGATCACCGCGACTTCGGGGGTGGCCGACTGGCGAGCCACCGCATGTCTCACCCACCGCTGAAGTCTTGACCGACCGGAGCGCTTGCGCCGGCGGGAAACGGGGAGGGAGGACGACACAGGGGCCGACCGATATTGGGTCGACGGCTGCCGCAAGAGGACGCCGCGGACGCACGCGCGAAAGTGCGTTGCCCCGCGGACAGGGAGCGCGTCGACATCGAGCGGAGCCTCCTAAAGCCAAGCAGAGTCGTCGGCGATGAACGTGAGCGCGCCGAGATGGATCTCGCGGCCCTCCACCAAAACTCCGCCTGAAACCATGATGAAGGGGGTCGGAAAAATCGCAACTTCTCCAACAAGTCGCTAAGACACCTGCCCCAAGGTGGGCGCCAACTGTCGTGGTTCTAAGTCTGACAGTAGAATATGGGGGTAGGAATGGAGAGGCAAGATCTTAGCTATGGAGGAGTTGTACACACAAGGTTTACGAGTTCAGGCCCTTCTCGGAGGAAGTAACAGCCCTACGTCTCGGAGCCCAGAGGCGGTCGACTGGATTATGCGTGTGTGAGTTACAGGGGGTGCGAACCCTTGTCCCAGAGGAGGGGGGTAGCTTATATAGAGTACGCCAGGACCCCAGCTCCCCTCCGTTACACAGGGTTCAATATGCATTAAGAAGAGGCGTTACAGGTAACGCCTATATTAAAGTGCTACAAATGATCATTAAGTATGTGAATGAATGCTTGACCGTTGCTGCGCAGAGCGACTTTAGGTCTTCTGATATGTCGAGTGGTTTGGTGGTCGAGTGACCTGGATAAGAGAGGTCTCCGAGTGATTGATAGGTCGAGTGGACTTCGCTCGACACCTTTGCGAGTCCTCTGCTTCTAATTCTTGAACTTATTAGTTCTTAGGACAAGACTTTAGGTGGGGCGTATAGGTCAGGCCTATTACCCTACCCTAGGCCTGTGTCTACATCACTAGGTGAATGAACCTCGGTTGGGGGGGGCATGCATTTATAGCTAGGATTTCCTTCGTGCTGACACGTGGGAGGAGGCCTGTGTCTACATCACTAGGTGAATGAACCTCGGTTGGGGGGGGCATGCATTTATAGCTAGGATTTCCTTCGTGCTGACACGTGGGAGGAGGGGGGCTGCTAGCTACTTCGCACTTTGCTGGGTGAACCTCGGTTGGGGGGAGGGGGCATGCATGCATAGCTTAGGATTCCCAATTCATGCCGACACGAGGGGGGTGGGGGCAAGCAATAACGTGCACTTTGCGAGAGAGGTGCCACATCGAAGTTGCATTTGGTATTTGAAAATCAAACCACCCTTTTGATACATAAATTTGTCCACATGCAAGTGTGTTCGTGTTCTGACCCTCTCCCGCGTCATTTTTCGCCAAATTTATGAACATTAGACAAGTCAGATGACGCAACACACACGGTTCACTCAAACTAACCGTGTGCCACGCCGGTGCCTCTGTCACGCACACATCCGCATAGTACATTGGGCTCCACAAGGCTCCCCTCCCAAAAATATCTGCGTGCCTCGAGGGTTTTTCTGTTTCATAACACACGGTTGTTATTTCCGGACCGTGTGCGATGTTTCTTGTTCCCAATCCCGCCTGCATCCCTAGAAAATATCTGCCCACCTCGAGGGTTTTTCTGTTTCATAACACACGGTTGTTATCTCCGGACCATGTGCGATGCACAATCATGAAAATTTTCAATAGCCCAGCATTGCACTCCCCCGTAGTAAAATTTTCAGTACCCGCATCATTTCCTCAAACACCCCCTTCGACACACACACACAAACACACACACACACACCAAAACCTCCTCGGGCGTGCGCTCGCACACACACACACCCTCGCTCGCTCGAAACCCTAGCAAGGTCCCCGCCGCCGCCGCCGCAAGGCCTCCATTGTCAACATCTGTCGGTTTTCCCGTGCACCTTACCCACCGATCTCCATACCCAGGCCACCCTGAGTTTCTTAGATGACGCCTGCCAAACGCCCCCTTTCCCACAGATCCCCATCCCATCCCCACCCCCCCACCCCAGAGCATCGCAGCCTAAGACCGGCTACGCTTCCCGTGGAGCTCGAGGAGCGACTGGCCCAAAAGAGGTGTATAGCGGTTTCTTCGCTCGACGTTGCCGAGGAAGCTGACGACCATTACTAGCGGCAGGCACTCAAGCAGCAGGCTAGAGTATGCGGGCATGTCTCGGCCGCCGGCTATGACATCGAGGTCATCGACAGCGACGGCCTGAGGTGGGCTATGTCACAGGTTAAGTGGTCCACCCCCAACCCCTCGGGTTCGACCACCGTCGATCTCATCCATGGCCCCGCCGCTGATCACCTCTGGCTCGCTGTCAACAATTTGCCATTCTACATCGCCATCGAGCCCCTTTTGTCATTTCTTAAAGACACGTTTTGCGATGCTGGCTTGTGATCCACAGCTTCCAAGTCAGACCTCATCAAAAGTCACCACGAGGAGGGATCCTCTCCGGCTCTTCCAAGGGGAATGCGCCCGTCGGCGACATCAGGGAGGGCACCCTACGGCCGTGCTCTTCCAAGGGGAAGGAGCCCATCTGCGACAACATGGAGCGCATCCAGGGTCCGTGCTCTTCCCACGGGAACGAGCTCATCTGTGACAAGTGAGAAAACCCATGATTTGATTTGTTTTGTCGAGTCCCTTTTGTAGTGTAGTGAGAATATGTCCAGTTTTAATTGCTATATCTGGTTGTTTGCAGTATGCCTTGTTTATTTCAGTTGTTCACAATGTGATGCTCCATATGTGCAATTATTTACTGTGCAGTACATTTCATCAATCCAGTTTTAAACATACCGATAGGAATGCATATATTTGCTTGTTTTTAAGCCTATTATAGCTAGCATATGCCTCTTTTAAAGTTTTTTGATTGTTTGGTTGTTTGTAGTTAGCATATGTCCAGTTTCAGATGCTATCTTTGGTTGTTTGTAGTACTAGTTGACCCGTTGCGCCAAATGGCACAGAGACCCGCTGAAGACATGTTGTCGATGAAAATAGTTTCATGCTGCAAGAACCTTTAACTAAACCATCCGTTGCGCCAGATGGCGTAGAGACCTGCTGATTCCATGTTAGTGACGAAAAGAAATCCATGGTTTAGTTGATATAGTTACGGGTATGCACATACGACAACAAATTTAATGTTTCTTATATGAAAAAACAAGGCTTGTTATCAACAATCAGATGTATATACACAATTAAATTTGGTAACAAAGAGTTCTGTTTGAAACAAAATGTATGTAACAAATCTAATCCTCTTTAGTAGGAAAAACATGGTATATTTTGTTGTCTATAATGAGATGTATATACAAATTCTAATTTGGTAGCACAGAGTTATATATTCTATAAGATGTGAACGACGGACATCACATCCAGAGATATTCACATCAGCAACAAAGTTGTCTACAATTCATGTGAATGATGTGGTTCGCCAAGGCAGCCGTTTCGGGGGCGTTGATTTCTGAGGGAGTCCAGGTGGCGATGATGATAGACACTCGGTGGTCATTTGCGGATTGCATGATCAGCGCAAATCCTGCATATTTCCCTTGCGAAGCTCATCTTCAAAGTCGGAGTTGTCAATTGTTCACGTGTATAGCCATCTGTTAGCATGTGGCCAGGTTGGCCAGTGGTACCCATGTTGTGTGGGTTGAGTTGTATTGGTTTTAGCCCGGTTTTCCTCAATTAACCAGGCAATTCTCACTATCTTTTAAGCTAATGAAAATGGAAGTCTTTTGCCTCGTTTCAAAATAATTAAATAAAACATCAGCGAGAAATAACATCCTTGGGCCAGCACCTGACTAAGTTGAAATGATATTGTTCCGCTCCTTCCAAATATGTGAAGGATATTACCGATGTTGTCTTGGGCTTGCAGCCCTTCGGGTGGCATCACTTGCCAAACAAAGGAGAGATTGGTAGGAATCGAAACTTTGAGGATTGACCAAATCACAACAACAAAATTGCGGCCATTTTTTCATATATATACATGAAGTGTCAGGTCATAGCATTGCTGAAGCGGACTAAAATTCAGGAGAATGGATGAGAATAGAAATGATGTAAAGTCGGGTCTCGGTTTAAAATGGGCATAAGAAAGTAGTATTTTAGTAGAGCTGTATCGGAATGCACAAAGGCTTAGTAACTGCAATACTAAATTACTCAAGGAAGAGCTACACAATTTACTCAAGTAAGAGCTGCTCAATATTGTCGTCAGAACAAACTGTAATAGGATCGTGGGAATTATATGTTGATGTGTACACACCTTCACAATTATATAACTCTATGTAACAATGCACAAAGGAGTAGCTGCCACAATATTAATTTACTCAAGGAAGAACTGGTCAATTATGTCATCAGAACAAACTGTAATAGGATGGTGCAAATTCTGTAAACCTTGAACGGGGCGCATAGTACCTTCCAAAGCCTATTAACATCAAGATGTAATAAGGCAAGAGAAAAATGATTGTAACTATCTTCTAATTGTTCAAACATTTGAGAAAGCTTAGAGAATCCGTCATGCTGCCTTTTTCTCCAATGTTCTCTTCCTTCTTTTACCTACAAAAATGAAGCATGTTCCACAAACTGGCAAAATCAGTGTTGTTACCAACAGACTTCCATATTATAAGAGGTATTGTGGAAGTATTTATGCCAACTAAATTCAGAAAAGACCAAAAGCATAATAATTTAGCAGCCCTATATAAGACTTGTTTCAATCCTCATGGTGCATCTCGAAGCCCATGCAATCGAAACTGGAACATCACTCGCACTGAAATCTCCAAACACCAGTTGATCTAACTAATCGAGCAAGTAGCAGTCCTGCATTGAAACCCCTAAACACCAGTTCAGTTATCCATATTATACACATCCCTGCTACTACAAATTCTGAAAAATGAGAAACTGGACCCTCAGCAACAACTGACATAAAGGCTAAACCAGAGCAATCAACCATTACTTTTGTCATGGCACAAAATTTCTAATAGAATCACATCTAAGAATGTCAATTGGAAGGAGAGAAAGGAAGTCTAGGAATTCATGGTGGCAGATAAAGCAAATAAAATAATATTGTTCAGGAAACGAGATAATATCAGGGACACGAAAGGTTGTTCCGAGATGTTCCACACAATCTAACAGTTAGACAGCACACACAAAAAAGGTTGAATCAAAGAGAAACTAAAAACCACATTACAATATAAACTGGTTACCTTTTTTTGCTTAGGCAAAGGCCGACATGAACATTAGAAACCAAATTGAACTTATCTTTTTCTATGTAGTAAAAAACTGAACAAGTGTCTGTTTTTCATCGAAAGAAAAAAAATGCTAGGAGAGTAATATGCTTATGGCAGAATTAACATTGATAGCAGAAGAAGATACATACTGGAAATGTTGGACTAAATTTGGCCAACTTCACTAACAATGTAGAAATTGGCTTCAGTGTACTAACATAGTTATTTTGGATATAAGCAATCAACCACGAATTTAACATCAGAGATATCTGACCATTTTAAGTAACGAAAAAGAGCCCAATAGCAAGATAGCACAACATAGAGCTGCATTGACCATTGGACCAAGCTCTGAGTAGAGAACCTACATTTCATATCCAATAACTGAAATTTGTGCGATACATCCATAAAGGAATATTAGCAGGACAGGCAGCGCTGGACATATTGTTTAAGCAAATAAATAGTCACTACTTTCTTGTGCGCAATGGAGCAGAAATTGGTGATCACAAGAGCAGAGTAGTCATGGTTGAGCCTGTTTTGACTTTCTTTTCTTATTCCACTTTGGAAAGGACAAAAGTGAACAAAAGCAAGCCAAAAACATATAGTACTACCTCCGTAAACTAATATAAGAGTGTTTAGAATACTAAAATAGTGATCTAAACGCTCTTATATTAGTTTACAGAGGGAGTACCATTTAATGCCTCACAACAGTTTTTGCATGGCCAGTTAACCCTGAAAGAAGAAAGTCTGTGATATTACACTTAATATGTAAAAGAGGCTCAAACACAAAATTAAATTCAAAATAAAAGTAATGCTCATGTAGCATATTTTGTATTTACAACACAAGACAGTACCGTCAAATGTTATATATTAGCTAGCTAAGTAGGAATCTCTCATTGGACTGTGCCTCTAAATTATACCATGGAGGCATGAAACCAAGTATTTTTGGTCAGGAAAACAAAGATGCCCGCTTCCGCACCATGAATCGCAGAATTTTCATATAATTGTACTCACAAAGCTATTTAAACATAAAAGGAAACAATAGTACCTTGTATATTTGTACAACCTATCAAGAACAAAGTTGTGAATTAATCTCTTCGTATTGATGCCCTCATCACCAAGCCCACTATCACTGATGCCTTCTCTTCCGGCACCATAAGTAGTGTGATCATTTTAGAAATATGATCAGTTATATTCTACTTGTATCTATCTCTATCTTGCGGTTCCACTGCTCACTGTCGTGGTTGCACTACTCATGTCGGATTAGAGTTATGGTGCCCTGCGAAACACGAGCAAAGTTTGAACAATCCAATGGTTATATTCTACTTAAGCTGGGACCACTATGCATGATATTTTGTATGAATCGCTATGATAGAGAGCTGAACAATTATATAGCAAATTGGGTGTCGTATTCAATTGTATCCATGGAAAATATATTATGATCTCTAAACTACAGTAGTGTACAAAGAAACGACAACCAACGAAGGAAGCGGAGGCGGACGCTGACAGAGATGACAAACCCAAGTCTTGGAAGGATGACAGTCGGATAGATATCTCATCTCTACTTCTGCTCATCTCCATTTATTAAGACACGACAACATATGTATATATATGATGTGCGCCCAACTCTGTCTTGAGCATTGCCCGCTGCTGAAACTGCACATGAAAAAACTGACAAATGTTCTTAGTCTTGTTCTGCCTTATGCAACTTCTACATAATGTGAATAGGAGTAAGCAGGTGTCGTATCCAGATTTTTTTTGACCATTAGTAACTTCTACATTATGCATCATATTATGTATGTAATGTCGAAGTATCGACATCAAGATTACATGACAGAAAGTGGGAAATAAAGTGGCCAACTAACCAAGCCTAGGTGAAAGGAAATCTTGAATCTGTCCATTCATGTCTGATACAAAGAACTCATCATTAGCACTGTAATTCACACAAAGGTAGCTATTTTTGTTTTTCTTATATAAATCCAAGAAATACCACTAATACAATTTATCAAACTGCGATACCGACAAATTGAGTTCCATTGCCCTTCAGTGTTTAGCAGTTGCCTTTTAACGGGATTGTAGATAGCCTCAAAAAATGGCATATCGCTTTTCACTTGCTTTCTAAGTGTCAATGCAGAACTTTGTGTGACACAAACCCTATCTTTTCCGACATGCAACGCTCCCCAGGAACATGGGAGGTCAATGGGTTCGTGTGTGGCGAAATAGACCTGGTCCCAGAGTATCACTCATCTGAGCGACCGTCCAAGGCACAAATCATCCAACATCGGCAATAAAATTGAGCAGGCTACAACAGAGGTAAGGGTAGGCTCTAAGGGCAACTCCAACGGTGACACCGACTTTTTCAGCTCTGTTTAGTCCCACAAGCCAAGGCTGTCTTGATTGCTCAAGACATGATTGTTTCAGCCAGTCATCATCGTCATCGCCCCTCTTTTTGGTCCAAAAATGAGGTTGCCTCTGCACACCAAGCAACATGACCATGATACCCCGTTACATGTGTGCACACATCCAGCCATCAAGCTCAGGAGCTGCTCATACCTGGAGTCAACCGACCAAACCCCCACGATGCGGACGACACATCAGACAAACACCATACGGTTCCCAGCCAACGCCACACCCGAATCCAAGGCAACAGAACAGCGCTCGCTGGCAGCGGTGCGGAACTGACGTGGTCGCCAACCCGACGATTGGCCAGTGATCCGGCAATGAGAGCTCGCCTGATTCAGCATAGGGTTTGGGTTGTAATCAAATGTAACAAAATGATGAGGTGAGAAAGATGGTTCAGCCTGTGTCTGAATCATTCAGCCTCTCATTATTTTGAGAAAATAGGCTCAAGACAAGGTATCATCTATCAGCCTGCTTAAGTGAGTTTCGTAGGTGTTCCTTGCAGTTCAGGAGCACACCACGGATTCTTGGTCATTCAAATAAAGAGCTTTTTCTTGGAGAGAGAGAGAGAGATGGGGATCATACCGGATCCAAAGCAACAGGTAGCCAAGCAGCGAGTAATCCATCGACGGCGGCTAAGATCCCGCGCCGGCCCGACCAATCCCTCGACCGGAATGCATCACGGGCCCCGCCGCTCGGTCCCCAGCCCGCGCCGCCGTGGATGTCCCTGCCGCACGGGAGGGGCGGCGACCCAGCGAGTCCGTCGGTCGGGAGCCTGGATGGCGCCTGCGGCTCCCTCCATCATCGCCGCCCTTCGGGGAGGGGTGCGACCCCAGCCGACGCGAGCCGAGTTGGCCACTCTCCCATCCGACACCGTGCCTCCTCTCCTCTTCCTCTCTTTCTCCCTCCTCTCTCTCCCTCTCATCTTCTCTCTCCTACAGATCTAACTGAGCGCCACCGCTGTCGCCCTTTGCCTGCAGGTCGGCGCCGTGGTGGGGATCTGGGAAGGAGGAGGGGGCGGAAGGGAGGAATGGTGCGGCGGCTGTGAGAAGGAGCGGGTGGCTGTGGACGGGGGGCTAGGGTTTGGTGCGGTTATGTCCAATGGGCTTCTCGCCCCAGCCACGAAACGACGCGGCGCGCGAGGAAAGGTTCACCCGCCCGAAGATGACCCGCTGCTGAGACAGCCAATGCAAGCTTGAGATGAGCTCACTCGTTATTGGGCAAGAAAAATGATGAAAAACAATTTAACTGCAAGTGAAGATCTAACGGTGCAGCGAGCTAGAGGGGCAGATCCGACGGCCGACGAAGCTTGCAATCGGGGGAGCATTCTGGGAGCGAGTTGGCTAGCTTCTGTTTTGTTTTAAATGCCTTGTTTATTCCAGTTATTCACAACGTGATGTTCTATATGTGCAAGTATGAACTGTTGTGCTTAACATGTTTCTCGATGTACCTACACATGACAATTTTGGGAACGACTGCTGTTTTCCATCGAGGTTAGTTTCATCACATGGCTTATATCAGCTCACTGTTTAGAATATCGGTAGCTGGTACCATATAGGCTGGCGGCTGATAAGGGACTAATCGGTGAATCGTACTTTTAATTGAATATATCTGCAACCCATTTATCGTTAGGTTAACTAGGGTCATATGTATTATATCTGAGGCTACATAGCAACATGCATTGTACTTAATATCTAAATATGCAATCCTAGGCTACATAGCAACAAGGAAGAGTGTTACATTAATGTTCTAATGATGTCTAGATATACGTAGAAGAGCAGCAGCAGCAACAACAACAACAACAAGAACACAACCCTGTTTGGATACTCAACTTAGCTAGAGGTTAGAGTTAGTTTCTAGCTCATTACTAACCCTGAACTAACTCCATCCAAAGAGTTGTTTGGATGGCAGGGTTAGATTGACAATAAATGCACTAGGAGAACTAGCTCCAATTAGCACCTCTTGGGTTGGATATATTTTTGGGTGGCTTATAGATGCAACTAGTTCAAACTAGCCCTCATGTTTAGATATACTTTAGGGCTATTTGAGCCCAAACTAGCTCAAACTAACTGTAACCCCTGGATACAGCAGCAGTTAATCAGCCAATAATTTGTAAGAATGCACTAAACTCCTTCTGGCCCATAATATAAGATGTTAATTCATCTAATATGTGAGTATATTGGATGTTATAAAATACTCCCTCCGTTCCTAAATATTTGTATTTTTAAATATTTCAAATGGACTATCACATACGGATGTATATAGACATATTATAAAAGAGTGTTGTACTACATCATTGTGCAATTGCTGTTTAGCGTCTAATATTAACTTGGTGCTTTTAGGTACACATGTCATTGGTAAAGATCCGCACTTCGACCCTTTCTGCGTATGGGGCAATGAGATATCGATGAACCAACATCAAGTGAGGAAGCTGATAAAGATTGTTAGTAAAATGGGTCCAAAGATGGTAATTAAACTATTTGTTTACACTTTATCCAAGACAACAGCGAACTGCAGGATGGTAAGTAAGAACTCTGCAACCTTCTTTTTACTGCCCATAATGAGTTGTGTTGGATGACAATGTCTGAATCTTTTTCCTTTGCAGTGGTTGCCAAAGCAGTTTACTCAAGATTACCTCTTAAACTACATGATTGGTGGGCATGCAAAGGTTAAAGTATTTCTACCAGAACACGATGATTATCTAGATGTTTTCATGAAGACCGTGAAGGATGTGTGGTCGGCCATCACAAGGGGTTGGACTAGAGTCGTGCGTGCCTTCTTCATGGAGGAGGGCACAATATGGGCATTCCGCTTCACCTTGTTCAACAACCAGAATATATTTTGCGTCTTTCTTTACCGTCTTTAATAGTACAAGTATACAACTGTGGTTCATCATTCTTTACTTGGTTCTTATGTAATTCTTGAACATATGTACCTATGAATCGAATAATGCATTGGTTGTTTGAACCTGATTGATATGAATAAAGCTGTAGCATACATTCAAATTCAAATTCAAATCCGGTACAATTGGAAATAGCAGCAATTAAATTATGGTGAAATTACGCTCTCCAGGTTGTTACGGCACACACGGTTGATAAAACACAAACGTTTGCGATATACACCATAATCCGAGACGGTTCACAGAGAGGAAACGTGTGCAAGCATGCACACAGTTGCCATTTCCAAAGCATGGGCGATGTCAGACAATATCACAAACGGTGCGGGCAAACTAAACGTTTGTGTTAGTTGCCTTATCGTACATGATTCACAACCATGAACTGTTTCTGATGAAGTGTGCATCGTAAACGTTGCATCATAGAATAGTGTGTGCAATAGTTGTCGTGTACAATGATGTTACGACGGTCTGACATTTCGTAATCATGTACGACACTCGTACGATGATTAGCTAATCTTCTTAATAGTGAACCGTTTGTGATGGGCCGAGCATTATACATGTTCTATAATAGTGAGCCGTTTGTGATGGGCCACACATCGTAAACGTAGCACCACAGAATACCGACTGCGATGGCAATGCGAGCAGAAACGAGTAGGAGTACTGTAGGGTCCCTATCCCCGACGGTTTCTGGGTCGTGTGGGAAGGACCCCCCTATCGCCCACACTTACTTGGCGATGGTTCCAAATGCCGTCGCGGAAAGGGGTTAAAAACCGTTTGTTTAGGACTGACGCACACCAATGCATGGTAGCGGGGTCCATAAGGAAATCTAAGGGATATTAAGGCCTCCTTTTAATAGAGAACCAGAACAAAGCATTAACACATAGTGAATACACGAACTCCTCAAACAACGGTCATCACAGGAAAGAATCCCAATTACTGTCACCCTGGGTATGCGGATCATAACACGTAATAGGTGCATACAACTTGCAAGATAGGATCAAGAACTCAAACATATTCATGAAAATATAGAGGGTTCAAATATGAAATCATGGCACTTGGGACCTAGTGACAAGCATTAAGCAGAGCAAAGTCATAACAACATCAATCTCGAAACATAGTGGATACTAGGGATCAAGCCCTAACAAATTGACTCTATTACATGACAAATCTCATCCAACCCCATCATTGTCTAGCAAGCCTATGAAAGAATTACTCACTTCCGGTGGTGAGCATCATAGAATTGTTGATGGAGAAGGGTTGATGACGATGACGATGATGATTTCCACCCTCCAGAGCCCCGAACGGACTCCAGAACAGCCCTCCCGATGAAGAATAGGAGGCGGGGATGGCTCTGTATCATAAAACGCAATGATTCCTCCTCTCAGATTTTTTCTCTCCGTGAGATGGTACTTATGGAGTTGGACTCCGCGAGATCGCCAATTATATATATATATATATATATATATTTCAGAAATAATCTCCATAAATTTTCAGCCTGATCCGAGAACTTTTCTTTTTGCACAAAAATAACACCCTACTGAAAACAACGTTAGTTCGGGTTAGTCCCATTCAAATTATGCAAATTAGAGTCCAAAACAAGAGCAAAAGTGTTTGGAAAAGTGGATACGTTCGGGATGTATCAACTCCCCCAAGCTTAACTCATTGCTTGTCCTCAAGCAATTCAGTTGGCAAACTGAAAGTGATAAAGAAAAACTTTTATAAACTCTTTTTGTTCTTGTTGCTATATATATGTTTAACTAATATTCAAGTTTTCAGCAAGGATTATGAACCAACCGTGTGCATGCTAACACTTAGGTCTCACATTTATTTATACCAATAACCTAACCAACTAGCGAGCGATAATAAGATATCTCGGATGCCAACAATTTGTCAAAACAATCATGATATAATATGATAACATGGTATCTCGCTAGCCATTTCTAAGACAGCAAAACATAAATGCAGAGCACCTCTGAAGTTCAAGCAACTACTAAAAATTGTAATTCATGGTAGAAGAGACCCAGTCATGTCACACTCAACATTAACTATACCCAATGCATAAGAATGACAATAGTGCTCTCCAATTGGTGCTTGAATGTGAAGGTGATGACTCAACAATAAAAGTAAATAACATAAAGGTAAATAGACAGGCCCTCTGCAGAGGGAAGCATGGATTTGAAGTGGTACCAAAGCCCGAAGCTTAAAACATAAATGAACATAATTTTAAGAGGTGTATTTTTCTTGTCAACATTACGACCGAGGATTTTCATCATCTTCCATGCTAAACACATTATTGGCGGTTCCCAAGCGAAAAGGTAAAGTTTACTCCCCCTCAACCAACAATCACAAGCCATGGCTAGCCGAATTCACGGGTGCCCTCCATACCAACAACTTTGCGGGGGAGTTTTTTTTCATTTTGATTATAGGACTAGGCATCCCAGTTACCAGCCTCTCTCGTGCAATGGCAAGTGAATAAATGATAAGTCCATTTTGCATCATGTTTTCCTACTATTATCTACAGTGTGTTTAATGCATTATAACACTTTATGGAGTAATTCTAGTGCCTTTTCTCTCATAATATGCAAGGTTTATACAAAGAGGGAGAATATCGACAGCTGGAATTCTGGACATGAAAAAGCTATGTCAGAGATACCTATTTTGCGCATCTCCAAATGAGCTGAAATTTTATGGAGAATTATTTCGGAGTAAACAAAAAATACTAGAGGAAAGAGCTACCAGAGGGGGGCTCCTTGGTGCCCAGAAGACACCAAGGCGCGCCAGCCCCCCAGGCGCGCCCTGGTGGGTGGTGGGCAGCCTAGCCCACCTCTAGTGCCCATCTTCTGGTATATAAGGTCTTTTGACCTAGAAAAAAATAAAGAGAGGACTTTTGGGACGGAGTGCCGCCGTCTCGAGGCGGAACTTAGGCAGGAGCACTTTTTCCCTCCGGTGAAGCGATTCCGCCAGGGGAACTTCCCCCTCGAAGGGGGAAATCGAGGCCATCACCATTGCTACTTCTTGAGCTTGCATTGGTTTTTCCCTTAAAGAGGAAAGCGTGATGCAACAAAGTAGAGATAAGTATTTCCCTCAGTTAGAGAACCAAGGTATCAATCTAGTAGGAGGTACAAGGAAGTCTCCAATCTATGCACCTGCACAAACAATCAAACACTTGCACCCAACGCGATAAAGGGGTTCTCAATCCCTTCACGATCAATCGCAATGGTGAGATCTGATAGAGATAGGTATAAAAGATTACTAAAACGTAAAACTAAATAAATTGCAGCAAGTTATTTCTGGGTCTTTTGGTTTATAGATCTAAAAATATATGATGGAAAATAGACCCAGTGTCGGTGCAACAAACCCTGGGTCTATTGCCTAGACTGTGCACAGGCACGGAAACAAGATTGAGGCACCAACCCAAGTCAGAGTTCAAGGGACTTAGAGATTCGAAGGAGCAACATACAGACCAAGAGGACCAGGGTCGAGCGAGAGAAGCAAGATACCATCAATAGAAAGGCCTCCTTCGCCGGGCAGGTGAGCCCGGCAAAGGGTGAGGCCACGCCCAGAAGGAGACAACCAAGGCTCCCCGGCAGGGCCTGCCGAGACTCATAAAGACAAGACCACCTCACCAACCACTCCACCATGACCCACGTCGTCGATCAGTGCGGTGTCAAGCCATAGAGTGACCAAGTGGCAGCCATTTTCCACATGGCAGCCTCTCTCTACAGGAAAAACCCACAGATGACACCCGTCCTGCGACGTGTCAAGCGAGCAGGCGTGGAGCTGGCAAGATCACCTGGCAAGCCTTGATGGGCAACCAACGATGTGATGTTGAGCGATGCATTTAATGCGCCCTATCAGCCCGCAGAGTTAGGTATGATAGCACTGCTTGCTATCTTATCAGTGCATACTAGCTACTTTGCCATTATGGTGACCCCTTAATCTATAGAAGGAGGCCCATGACAACCATAGACAGGGTTACAAGGTTGGATAACTCACACCCCATACGCGCGTAGTGATAACCCACAAGTATACAGGATCGCAACAGTTTTCGAGGGTAGAGTATTCAACCCAAATTTATTGATTCGACACAAGGGGAGTCAACGAATATTCTCAAGTATTAGCAGTTGAGTTGTCAATTCAACCACACCCGGAAACTTAATATCTGCAGCAAAGTATTTAGTAGCAAAGTAATTGATAGTAGTGGTAACGGTAGCAAAAGTAATATTTTTGGTTTTATAGTGATTGTAACAGTGGCAACGGAAAAGTAAATAAGCAAAGAACAATATATGAAAAGCTCGTAGGCATTGGATCAGTGATGGATAATTATGTCGGATGCGATCAATCATGCAACAGTTATAACATAGGGTGACACAGAACTAGCTCCAGTTCATCAATGTAATGTAGGCATGTATTCTGAATATAGTCATACGTGCTTATGGAAAAGAACTTGCATGACATCTTTTGTCCTACCCTCCCGTGGCAGCGGGGTCCTATTGGAAACTAAGGGATATTAAGGCCTCCTTTTAATAGAGTACCGGACCAAAGCAGTAACACATAGTGAATACATGAACTCCTCAAACTACGGTCATCACCGGTAATGGTCCCGATTATTGTCACTTCGGGGTTAACGGATCATAACACATAATAGGTGAATATAGACTTGCAAGATAGGATCAAGAAATCACATATATTCATGAAAACATAATTGGTTCTGATCTAAAATCATGGCACTCGGGCCCTAGTGACAAGCATTAAGCATAGCAAAGTCATAGCAACATCAATCTCAAAACATAGTGGATACTAGGGATCAAACCCTAACAAAACTAACTCGATTACATGATAAATCTCATCCAAGCCATCACCGTCCAGCAAGCCTACGATGGAATTACTCATGCACGGCGGTGAGAATCATGAAATTGGTGATGGAGGAAGGTTGATGATGACGATGGCGACGGATTCCCCTCTCCGGAGCCCCAAAAGGACTCCAGATCAGCCCTCCCGAGAGAGTTTAAGGCTTGGCGGTGGCTCCATATCGTAAAACGCGATGAATCCTTCTCTTTGATTTTTTCTCCCCGAACACGAATATATGGAGTTGGAGTTGAGGTTGATGGAGCGTCAGGGGGCCCACGAGGCAGGGGGGCGCGCCCAGGGGGGTAGGCGCGCCCCCACCCTCATGGACAGGGTGTGGGCCCCTGACGTGGATTCTTCTTCCAATATTTTTTATATATTCCAAAAATAATCTTCGTTGATATTCAGGTCATTCCGAGAACTTTTATTTCTGCACAAAAATAACATCATGGCAATTCTGCTGAAAACAGCGTCAGTCAGGGTTAGTTCCATTCAAATCATGCAAGTTAGAGTTCAAAACAAGGGCAAAAGTGTTTGGAAAAGTAGATACGACGGAGACGTATCAACTCCCCCAAGCTTAAACCTTTGCTTGTCCTTAGAAATTCAGTTGACAAACTGAAAATGATAAAGAAAAACTTTTACAAACTCTGTTTGCTCTTGTTGTTGTAAATATGTAAAGCCAGCATTCAAGTTTTCAGCAAAGATTATGAACTAACCATATTCACAATAACATTTAGGTCTCATGTTTACTCATATCAATGGCATAATCAACCAGCGAGAAATAATAATAAATCCCGGATGACAACACTTTCTCAAAACAATCATAATATGATATAACAAGATGGTATCTCGCTAGCCCTTTCCGAGACCGAAAAACATAAATGCAGAGCACCTTTAAAGATCAAGGACTGACTAGACATTGTAATTCATGGTAAAAGAGATCCAGTCAAGTCATACTTAATGTAAACTAACAGTAATACATGCAAATGACAGCGGTGCTCTCCAACTGGTGCTTTTTAATAAGAGGATGATGACTCAACATAAAAGTAAGTGGATAAGCCCTTCACAGAGGGAAGCAGGGATTTGTAGAGGTGCCAGAGCTCGATTTTGAAATAGAGATGAATAATATTTTGAGCGGTATACTTTCATTGTCAACATAACAACCGAGAGATCTCGATATTTTCCATGCTACACACATTATAGGCGGTTCCCAAGTAGAATGGTAAAGTTTATACTCCCCCACCACCAACAAGCATCAATCCATGGCTTGCCCGAAACAACGGGTGCCTCCAACTAACAACAATCCTGGGGGAGTTTAGTTTGCAATTATTTTCATTTGATTTGAGCATGGGACTGGGCATCCTGGTGACTAGCCATTTTCTCGTGAATGAGGAGCAGAGTCCACTCCTCTTGAGAATAACCCGCCTAGCATGGAGGATACAGACATCCCTAGTTGATACATGAACTATTCGAGCATACAAAGCAGAATGTTTATTTGAAGGTTTAGAGTTTGGCACATACAAATTTACTTGGAATGGCAGGTAGATACCGTAAATAGGAAGGTATGGTGGACTCATATGGAATAACTTTGGGGTTTATGGAATTGGATGCACACGCAGTATTCCCTCTTAGTACAAGTGAAGGCTAGAAAAAGACTGGGAAGCGGCCAGCTAGAGAGCGACAACAGTCATGAACATGCATTAAAATTAATCAACACCAAATGCAAGCATGAGTAGGATATAATGCACCATGAACATAAATATCGTAGAGGCTATGTTGATTTTGTTTCAACTACATGCGTGAACATGTGCCAAGTCAAGCCACTCGAATCATTCAAAGGAGGATACCACCCTATCATACCACATCATAACCATTTTAATAGCATGTTGGCACGCAAGGTAAACCATTATAAACTCCTAGCTAATTAAGCATGGCATAAGCAACTACAATCTCTAATTGTCATTGCAAACATGTTTCTTTCATAATAGGCTGAATTAGGAACGATGAACTAATCATATTTACAAAAACAAGAGAGGTCAAGCTCATACCAGCTTTTCTCATCTCAATCAGTTCATCATATATCATCATTATTGCCTTTCACTTGCACGACCAAATAGTGTGGATAATAATAATATTGCATGTGCATTGGACTAAGCTAGAATCTGCAAGCATTCAATTCAAGAGATAAGACAAGGTAATACGGGTTCTCTGTTAGATCAACAATAATGCATATAAGAGCCACTCAACATTTTCATTATGGTCTTCTCCTCTCAACCCCCAAAGAAAAGAAATAAACAAAACTATTTATACGGGAAAGCTCCCAACAAGCAAAAGAAGAACGAGAAATATTTTTGGTTTTTCTTTTTAATTACTACTACTACTACAGGCATGGAAAGTAAACTAACTAAAAGCTACAACTAATTTTTTTGGTTTTTTCTTAAGGTTTTTCAAACACACAAGAAGAAAGCTTAAAAAGAAATTAAACTAGCATGGATGATACAATGAAAAAGTATGAGCACCGACAATGGGCATGAGTGTGTGAACATGAATGCAACGTCGGTGAGAAATACATACTCCCCCAAGCTTAGGCTTTTGGCCTAAGTTGGTCTATGCCCATGGATGGCCTGGTGGATAGCCGAAATTGAAGTTGTGGTCGTACTGAGATGCATGAGCTATTGCCTGAAGAGCTGCACCTTGGAGGCAGGCTGCCTCCGTCCTCCTCTCGTACTCATCCGCCTCCTCCCTGGTTATAACATATCTCCTTTTTGCCTAAAAGTCAAAAAAGCAGGAGCAGGGAGAGCGACGTGATAGGTGCGTCATCTGTCAAAGATTACTCGGTACTGGAGGGACTGATTGTTCCTCTCAACGAACTGATGACGAACCATAGCATCATAATCTAAATAAGCAGGAGGCAACTCAATATCATATCCATGAATGGGTATCTCAAGAAAATCAGCTAAACGGGTTGCATAATTCCACCAAAGAAATCTCCATTAATTTTGTTATTATGCAACCTACATGCAACAATGGCCCCCAAGTTATATTGTCTATCTCCTAATACATCACTCTTGGGAACACTAAGATCTGGCACACACATGTGACATGCCTCATCCTTACCATTTATGCATCTACCTATAAAGAGAGCAAAATAATGTATAGCAGGAAAATGAATGCTCCCTATGATAGCTTGCGTGATTTCCCTAGATTCCCCCACAGTGATACTAGCAAGAAAATCCTTATATTCAGATTTACGAGGTTCACTAACATTACCCCACTTTGGGAGTTTACAAGCAGTATTAAAATCTTCTAAGTCCATGGTATAAGATTTATCATAAAGATCAAACAGGACAGTTTGAGAATTGCGTGATGATGTAAATTCAAACCTTCTCACAAGGGAATCAGTGAGGTAGTAGTACTGACGACACTTATCTGCCTCGAAGCTCTCAAGATCAGCATTATGCACATATGCGTCAAATTACTCCTTGATTCCTGCTCGAACAATGAAGCCCTCTGACGGCCATTCACAAGGCCGCAATTGAGCCTTCCTTAGTAGTTCATTGTCCGGCTCGCGTATTGCGGGCCTGGGTCCTTGTTTCCTTGAGGAACCACCTTGGTACATTTTCCTAAACATATTTCTTCCTCTGAAAAATTCTGAAATTTTTAGTAACTTAAAATAAAAGTGAACCAAACTCAACAAAATTGATAGCAACTACTCCTACAAGTGCCTAGAGGCTATATCATGCATTAAAACTACTTTTGACCACATAAATTTGACATTCAAGCTCAAGAACAGGGTCACCTAAGCAGCAAAAAATTGCAATGAATAAAGAACTAGAACAAAAACTAATTGGACTATTGGAGGAGTCACATACCAAAGAACAATCCCCCAAAGAAGTTTTGTGAGAGGAGCTTTGAGCAAGGAGATCAAAAATGGCAGCAAATGAGCAAGAACTCGGGTTTGAGCTGGCTAGTGATTTTTTCTGGAGCAAGAAGAAGTGTGTGGGTGCAAGGATAAATGGAGGGGGCCCACGTGGGGTCCACGAGGCAGGGGGCGCACCCAGGGGGGCGGGCGCGCCCTCCACCCTCATGGGCACGTGGCTGCTCCCCCTGTTGTGTTCTCAGTGCCTAAAATTCTCAAATATTCTAGAAAAAATTATATTTTATTTTCAGGGCATTTGGAGAACTTTTATTTTTGGGGTATTTTTTATTGCATGGATAATTCAGAAAACAGACAGAAAATACTATTTTTACTTTATTTAATCTAAATAACAGAAAGTAAAAAGAGGGTACAGAGAGTTGTGTTTTCTAACTTCATCCATCTCATGCTCATCAAAAGGAATCCAATAACAAGGTTGATCAAGTCTTGTTAACAAACTCATTCCGAATCGCATGAAATCGGAGAAATTTTGAATAACACTAGGTTACCTCAACCGGGATATGCACATCCCCAACAATAAGAATATCATATTTCTTCTTAATAGTAGGAAGAGGAAATTCAAAACCTCCAATAGTAATGGTTGAAATTTTTCCAATAGAATTAATACTATAGACTTGAGGTTGTTTCCTGGGAAAGTGTACCGTATGCTCATTACCATTAACATGAAAAGTGACATTGCCTTTGTTGCAATCAATAACAGCCCCTGCAGTATTCAAAAGGGGTCTACCAAGGATAATCGACATACTATCGTCCTCGGGAATATCAATAAAAACAAAGTCCGTTAAAATAGTAACGTTTGCAACCACAACAGGCACATCCTCACAAATACCGACATGTATAGCAGTTGATTTATCAGCCATTTGCAAAGATATTTCAGTAGGTGTCAACTTATTCAAATCAAGTCTACGATATAAATAGAGAGGCATAACACTAACACCGGCTCCAAGATCACATAAAGCCGTTTTAACATAGTTTCTTTTAATGGAGCATGGTATAGTCGGTACTCCTGGATCTCCAAGTTTCTTTGGTATTCCACCCTTGAAAGTGTAATTAGCAAGCATGGTGGAAATCTCAGCTTCCGGTATCTTTCTTTTATTTGTAACAATATCTTTCATGTATTTAGCATAAGGGTTCATTTTAAGCATATCAGTCAAACGCATACGCAAAAAGATAGGTCTAATCATTTCAGCAAAGCGCTCGAAATCCTCATCATCCTTTTTCTTGGATGGTTTAGGAGGAAAATGCATGGGTTTCTGAACCCATGGTTCTCTTTCTTTACCGTGCTTCCTAGCAACAAAGTCTCTCTTATCATAACGTTGATTCTTTGATTGTGGGTTATCAAGATCAACAACAGGTTCAATTTCTACATCATTATTATTGCTAGGTTGAGCATCAACATGAACATCATCATTAACATTATCACTAGGTTCATGTTCATTACCAAATTGTGTTTCGGCATCAGAAATAGAAATATCATTGGGATTCTCAGGTGTGTCAACAACAGGTTCACTAGAAGCATGCAAAGTCCTATCATTTTTCTTTTTCTTCCTCTTAGAAGGACTAGGTGTATCAACATTAGTTCTCTGAGAATCTTGCTCAATTCTCTTAGGGTGGCCCACAGGATACAAGGGTTCCTGAGTCATTTTACCTCCTCTAGTCATAACTCTAACATCATTATCATTTTTCTTATTATTTAATTCATTGAGCAAATCATTCTGAGCTTTAAGTACTTGTTCTACTTGAGTGGTAACCATAGAAGCATGTTTACTAATAAGTTTAAGTTCACCTTTAACTCTAGACATATAATCACTCAAGTGTTCAAGCATATCAACATTGTGTTTCAATTGTCTACCAACATAAGCATTGAAGTTTTCTTGTTTAACTATAAAGCCATCAAACTCATCCAAGCATTGGCTAGCAAACTTAGTAAATGGGATTTCACATTTATCAAATCTATAGAGAGAATTTACCTTCACTACCTGTGTCGGGTTATCAAGACCATGTATTTCTTCAATAGGTGGTAAATTCTTAACATCTTCAGCTTTAATGCCTTTTTCTTTCATAGATTTCTTTGCCTCTTGCATATCTTCAGGACTGAGAAATAGAATACCCCTTTTCTTAGGAGTTGGTTCAGGAAGTGTCCAATTATGTTCATTAGTCAACATATTATTCAATAGCAATTAAGCTTGATCAACAGTTCTTTTCCTGAAAACACAACCAACACAACTATCCAGGTGGTCTCTCGAAGTATCGGTTAGTCCATTATAAAAGATATCAAATATTTCATTTTTCTTGAGAGGATGATCATGCAAAGCATTAAGTAAACGGAGAAGCCTCCCCCAAGCTTGTGGGAGACTCTCTTCTTCAATTTGCACAAAATTATATATTTCCCTTAATGCAGCTTGTTTCTTATGAGCGGGGAAATATTTAGTAGAGAAGTAATAAATCATATCCTGGGGACTACACACACAACCAGGATCAAGAGAATTAAACCATGTTTTAGCATCACCCTTTAATGAGAACGGAAATAACTTAAGGATAAAGTAATAGCGAGTTTTCTCATCATGAGTAAACAGGGTGGCTATATCATTTAATTTACTAAGATGTGCCACAACAGTTTCAGATTCATAACCATAAAAAGGACCAGATTCAACCAAAGTAATTAACTCGGGGTCGACAGAGAAATCATAATCCTTATCAGTAATAAAGATAGGTGAAGTAGCAAAAGCAGGGTCATATTTCATTCTAGCATTCAAAGACTTTTTTTTAAGCTTAGCTAATAATTTCTTAAGATCAGATCTATCATTGCAAGCAAGAAAGTCTCTAGCAGTTTCTTCATCCATAACATAACCCTCAGGCACAATTGGCAATTCATATCTAGGGGGAGAATCTTCATCATCACTTTCATCAATATTATCAGTTTCAATAATTTCATTCTCTCTAGCCCTAGCAAGTTGTTCATCAAGAAATTCACCTAGTGGCATAGTAGTATCAAGCATAGAAGTAGTTTCATCATAAGTATCATGCAAAGCAGAAGTGGCATCATCAATAACATGCGACATATCAGAATGAATAGCAGGTGTAGGTGTCGCAAGTTTACTCAGAACAGAAGGTGAATCAATTGTAGAGCTAGATTGTCCTCCAGCTGGGCCTTCTCCGCATACACCTTCTTCTCCAGCTCCTCCTGGCAGCGGCGCTCCACGGCCTGCGCCCGCGCCAGCTGCTTCAGCTCCGTGTCATGGCCGGCAACCGCATCTTCTCAAGCCTTTAGCTTCTCCTCCCGTGCCTCGTGCTGACGTGCTTCGGCAGGCTCGCTAAGATAAGTCACACATTCAAGCTGGCTTGGCACTACGGCTCGAGATTTTTGGCTCTTACAGCCTTGCTCCGGCAATGCCGCCTTCCTTTTCTGCCTTTAGGAAGCTACTTGCACGCTAAGGGGGACCTCTTGAGTATCGCGCCTCAGGAGCTCTTACTGGGCCTTGGGCCGCCCACCTCCTGGCCTTGACCACGACATCACGACCTGGCATACCAGCGACGGCTGAAGCCCGCCTGGGGACTGGGACCTGTCGGCGTAGAGCACTAAGCTACCATGAGGACGAAAAGGGGAGATAATGCCATAGCAAGAGACGCAATCGCCAATTTCATAATAAGAATAACGTTGATGCAAAAGCACTACATATTCTTTACACACCGCCACGGGGTTCGTCTCGATTCCTTGAAGGGGACCAAAAAGGAGGTTTCCAGGAGCCATATTTACAGATGTCATCGCCGACGCCATCATCAACAGTGGGCCACGAGGGGCCGACACCTACCCCATCCAGATCAATGACGACGACGAGCAGACACCGCTGCTATGCTCCGGGCACGGCGGGAGCTCGAGGGCACGTAGCCGTCGTCTCTCGTCTCCGGAGTCTCGTCAAGCTCAGCTGAGTCGCTGGATTCCTAGGCGCCGTCACTGCTGCTGGAGGAGTTGTCAGCAAGGCCGAGGGCGGGCCCAGCGCCTGCCGCTACACCGTCCTGGCGACCCCCTCCAGGGCAACACTCCAAGCAGCTGCATACCTTGTCGAAGACCTTGAAGAACAGCATGGAGGCGCCGTCATACTCAAAATGGATGGAGAGGGCCCCCTCCGCATGGCAGGCATGGGCAACCTCTCCCCATCCACGAGTCATGAAGATCTTGCCCGCGGAGACAACCTCGACCTCCGCTCCCGTTGCCGGGGTGTTGCATTCGGCGTGCTGCAACCACAGCTCGAGCGGCCCCTCGGCGGCATCTCTTCAGCGAAGAACTGCGGGAATCTGATCCACGTGCGTGGTGGCATCGCCGCCCACATCACAAACTCACAGGATGAGCCCTCGGCATGAGTTTGTCGGTCGACAGCTTGGGCCACCACGACCTGGCCACTGTGGCCGCGACGCGAGCGGCGCGGGGTGCCGCCTCCTCCTCCAGGGCCTTGCGCTTGGGCATGCAAGGGCAGCGGGTAGCCTGGGGGAGGCCGCTCGTACCAGGGCCTCGTCACCTCCTGCCTCACGATGACGCCGAAGGGGCGGACCAATCTCTTCTTCGGCGGAAGTGGCCCCTGCTCTTCACGATGGGTCTTTCCATTCTCCGCGATAGAGAATCTCCTTATCAGCGCCATGGGTGTTGCAGCAAGACGGCGGAGCAAAGAGGAAGAAGAAGAAGCAAATGGAGTGGAGGAGAAGATGAGCAACGGGGGCTCCGCCCCTCTCCTCATTTATAGTCAGAGGGAGGCCAATCGCCGACCTCCATGATCACATGTAATGATGGTTTTCCTCCTACATGCAGTAGGGTCTCGTCAAATCGAACGATTGCCGAGGCGGCGTGGGGAAGCGGAGGCATCCACGTCCCATCAATCGCCACACATCAATTAAGCCCGCATGCGGTTGGGGTCCGCGGCGCTCCGCACTTGACTTTTGGCTTCACCTCATAGCCAAGGTCGAGCACGCCTTGGGCCCAGGGGCTACTGTCGGCGTTTCGGGACCGGAGGTGCCCAGACTTGCCTGCCCGCGGGCCAGTGCGTGGCTCCACCAACGGCCTAGTATGGCCCATCTTTAGCAGCAACCACTCAAGACCCTCGCGAGGCGGATGACACCAAGACCTCCCCAGGAGCAGCCTCACTAGGCTGGCTCCCGAAGAGCGGAGATCTCTATGCAAGGGGCACCTCATGAGGTTCACGTGACGTAAGCCATGACGACCAAGGCCAAGCGGGTGCCAGCATGTGCAGTGTACCAGTTTCCTCTATCGTACTAAAGAGGCAGGCGCAGGCGAGGAGTCCTGAGGCATCATGCAAAGGTTTCCATATCGGTGCAACAAGACCAAGACCAGCAGGACGGAAGGACGGAGGTCACCACAGAGCCCACAGCAGCATCACCACCAGAGCCTTTGGCAGGCGAAGACCATCTTTTGTCAGGACGGCTTGTACTAGTTGTCTCCCTTCAAACTTGGCCGTCATCAACATCCATGCCAAGCACAGTCACGGAGGCCATGGCGCGAGCTCAGCTATTCACTACACCACACCCCACTATAGCTAACACACGTGTGTGTTGGTAAATACACGCTTTACCGACAAACAAGGTGTTTGCATGGACATTTACCGACACACTAGATGTTGGGTAGTGTCTGTCCGCATCTGAGCTGTCAAGAGTTGGATATGCCGACAGACACCTATCTTACCGTCGGTCTATCTGTTGGTAAGTGTTCCACTTCTTAACAGACACTTGTGCCACTAAGTTGTTTTCTTGCTGACAGCATGTGTGTCCCTATGTATTTCGCTTCCCGACAGCTCATGTATTGCTACATATTTTTACTTCCTGTCAGACGGTGTGCCACGAATTTTCTTTTTGCCAACAGACGGTGTGCTCATAGGTATTTCACTTCCCAACAGCTGACGTGTCCACAAACCTTGCTTGCTGACAGACTTAATCCGTCGTCAAGTATATTGCTTGCCAACAAACATGCCATCAGTACATTTTGTGTTTGTGGACAGTCAGTTGCGCTGGTAAACATTACACATGCCGACAGATTAGTCGTCTCTTTACAATTTACTTGCCAACGGACAAACTGACAGCACAATCTACTTCCCAACACACAACACAATTTACTTCCCAACAAACAGTATGGTATAAAAAGCTAAGTGCTCACAGACTAATAATTCTAATTCAGATCAAAATTCTCAGCACACAAATATGATTAAATCTACATCTGAGAACAACACACTCTTTGCACCAAAGTCAACCATCATTCATAAATCAAATGAAGCTCACATATTCATGGTAGATCTCACAAATCTGATTGATAGCATACAGATCATGTAATTCAGTACAAACCAGACAACAAAATGAGACAACTTAAATTGCATATTCCCAAAAGCATGCCAATGTTCATTGCTCAGGCATCTACAACGAAGGGTCGAAATTCTTCCTCCGGTTCTCGTCCGCAAAAGACACATATACACAAGGGTCAATTTCAGCGCCATTTTAACATATTTTAGACAAAATTTGACAGCATGCCACCACAAAAATATATACATGACAGTAAAATTATAGTAAGCCATTCATGTCCATAATTCCAGGTTTTCAGCAGGAAAAACATGTACTATGTGGAAGGATATGAGTATAGAATACCAACCATAAAGACAAGCAACACCCGCCATGGCAGGACCACAATGTGTAACAAAACAATAAGCCATACGCTGAGAACTGGTTGTACCACATCCAACTATAATCTCAAGTTTTAGTAAAACTCCATTCGTCCATTCAGTAAAACAAAAGCTAAAGCATATGTATCAATACATGTGTAACTGCATGCTGGACTATATCTAAGGTTGTCTCCATTCACCTAGCAAAACAAAGTTACAGGAGTCATAGGTATACGACAATTTTTTGTATTTTATATGGGAACAAAGAGCACACGAAACCATCAAGTTAGATGTTTCTCGCAGTGTATATGGGAACTGGCACCAAATCTGAAGATCAAGAAGCAAAACTAGGTGCAAAAGTTGATCAAGGAGCACAATTACTCACAATGAACAGGAGCAACTTACTGAAGATGCTGAACCTTGGATGTTTTTGTTGCCCTTTCTTCATTCACAATCTGAAAGAAAGAGGACGAACAATATTGAGGCAATGAATCATGTGTATCAGTAACCATACATGTAATATAATAAGCAGAGTTTAGCGTATACGTTTAGGTGCGGCCAACCTATAGAATGCCCAACGCAATCTGCCAGCATCTTCAGCTTTCCATGTTGCCGAGGAAGTATATGATCACCTCTCATCACACTATTCACAACTACTTCATGGTACTCAACACCTAAAAGAGATCCTCCCACACGTGCTTCTGGATTAGATGTTTGGAGAGTAGCCTTAGCCACGGGTTGACCACATGGCCTCTCAACAGAAAGTAGAACAACCTCTTTCCCACCCTAGAAATGGAACGATGTTATACTTCACTACAGAATCATACATTATACAACCATGAATAGGGTGGAGCCTTGGGGGTGGAGTTACATACCCCCTCGTGTCCTCTAGTGGGTTGGAGTGGAGCTCTTCCTCTAATAGGAACCATCTACATTTGCATGAGATAATTCATCAGCAGGTCACGATTCATTAACATTTGCATAGATCAATTCATTCATCATTAACATGGTCGAAATCATACCACATCAGCATCATGATTGTTCATCATGTCCTCATGCACATTATGATCACCATAATCACTAGAAACTCCTCTCATCTGAGTGGTTGGTGAAGGATTAGATCCATGTTCCAGTGTAGGAGAGGACGCACGATCTGTTGCATCATCATCAAGTATCTCTTCCTGTCCTTTGCCACCTTTCACTATTTCCCTAAGTTCTCTGACCTCATCGAATAGTCGATGTAGAGCGCCCTTCAACAATATGTTTTGCTCTTCTGTTTTCTGGCTAGCACGGATTGCCATCTATACACTTGTGGATGCACATGAGCGGTACCCATCAATGCCCAGAGTAGCAGGAGTTGGTCCTAAACCAACTCCACGTACATATCCCCTTGGTTCACGACCAAATACATGGGAAAATAGATCGCATTTCTCTATGGGTCTTTCAAGCAATTCAGGATGAAGGATTGCAGGTTTCTTAAGTTCATCCTACAAGAAAATTTGAATAACAGAATAACCAAAATCTCCAACATGGAAAGAAAATTGAAGGCTATTATATGTTCTACTACTTGATTTTTCAATTGGTTATGTAAATTACAAAAGTATCTATGAAACACACCCATGCACTATTGTATAGAAATCACCAAAGTTGCAGTTTGGTCCAAGATGTTTAATCCAAATTTAAGGCTATGAATATGTTCTTAAAACACAAAATCTATAACTACCAGATTAATGTAGCAGCAATGGATCTGGCACATAATCAGTTGAGATACTTACAATTTTTGGTTGAGCTTTAGCTAGAGCATTCCCATCTTTTTTTAGTATGGGTCTTCATAAATAACTCATGCCTACCTAGCTCACGACCATACTCTTTAGCCTGCATAAAAAAATAGTTCAGTCATGCACAACACACCAAATAATAGAACATAGAAGTTGAGAACAGTAAAGAACAATTGCATACACATTCATCTCCAACACGTGCAAAGCTTTTGCTTCCAGTTATATGAGGTGTTACCACCTTAGAACGATTCTGTTTGCCGCGTATGCTACGCTCTAGCCCTTCCTCAGATAACTAGTGATTGACCAACCATTTCCATTGTTCAGGATCTATTCTATCATCACAGCGTTCAATAAGCTCATCCTTTGTGAGAATCTTCAAGGGGTCATCAATTTTGAAAGCCTTTTCCTTCATATCAGCTTTGAAAGCTCTCCATTTCTTCGCAGCAGTCTGCAAGGAATAATTCTTGAGCCAGTACTCCATCACATATATTGCAGATAGGTCATCAATTAGTTTTTCATTATGTTCAACCAGGACATCTCTCCAATCAGCTTTGTCCACAGGGAACAACCTAGTTCTTATAAGTGTTGTGACTGCAGCAGGAAATTCTTTTGAGCCAGGTCCAATTGATTGTTTTAGTTTGTTATATTTCAATTTGATCAATGGTCGTTTTTCATTTGCTCTTGCCCACAAGATCTCCTTTCTAGTAAACTTCCTCGTTGTCTTCTCCGCATCAACTTCTTTAGGATCTGATTTATGCAGAAAAAGGTCAAATGTTGATACTATAAGGTTACACTTTCAGCAATGGTACAATGAATAATAGAATGATACCTTCTTCCACTTCTTGATTATCTTCAACAGTCTGATCAGCAATAGCTTCTTGATTTTGTGTGTCAATGTTTGATGGCCTAGGCCGCAGATATCACGTTCAATTATCAGATCAGTTTGTGTTGTCTACAACAGGTAAAGATGGATAATTATTGCATGCATAAACGATAGCTGAGCTAATCACTAGGACTGCATATGAGTCAACACACCTTAGGAGCTTTCTTACGAGTACTGGCAGACTTGCTCTTTTTCGCAGCACAATCATGTAGGATGGATTCTATATTGACAGCATCCTTTTTTGATCTTGGTGCCATATCTTCCATCCTACTACGATTATCTCTAATATTTGCAGCCCTCAAGTCCTCATACTGTTTGGCATAGACTTCATCCTCTCTTCCTCCTTTTGACATTCCCCCTGAAATGCATAAAACATATATGTTACATTATAGATGATGACAAGGAAGAGATAACAAAAATAGAGGTCAAGAATTAATATGATTGTGAGGAACATAGAATGACAAGAAGTAAATTGGAAGAAATAAAGAACAACAAACAGATAACAACAAATACATGATTGCAAAAAACTTACTTCCTCTTCTCATTTGATTTAGTTGTATCATTTCTAACCAAGATATCATCACCAAGAACCTTAAAATTTGCATTTAAATTTATAGGAATAACCGGTTCCTGCAATAAATACTCCAGATGCTGATTTCTCACTTCATCAATGTCATAAAGGTCACGCGGCGGTGAGACCCTTACAGCGGACCAATCTTTATTTTGTTTATCAGGAACATAATAAACTTGACATGCTTGCGATGATAAAATGAAAGGTTCATCCATGTGATTTTCACCGGTGCTGATAATGTGTGCCATGTGTACACTAGTTACACCAAACTTATCAGTCTTCACCCATTTACCTTGTACTCTGTTGTCAAACCAACCACATTTCAAAAGCACAATGTTTCCTTTCCGATGATAGGTCATTTCTAAGATTTCAGTAATAACACCATAATATGCCTTAGTTTGAGTATGTCCAGAAATGCTCACAGTTTGTCCAACTAAAGCTACTCCATAGCTTTGCCTGGGTCTACCCTGATGATATGATTCCGTGTCGAAAACATATCCATTTATGGCATAGCTATTATACTTCTTGGCAACCATTAAAGGGCCTGCAGCTAGGGCTATTACTTCTTCCTCAATATGTTCACCACTTCTAAGTAACCCAAGAACCTGTAATAAGTTAATGATATTGTCAAACTGTTTATCTTGTAGATATCCATGCCTATTGAAGCAAATAAGATTTAATTATCTACTTACATGAATTCGCAACCACTCATGGAATGTTTCATGATGTATACGTTGTCTAGATTGATGTCCAAGAGAGGAAAGGTATTCAAAGTGCTTTCTGTGAATATAACTATAGTAACTTAAGGAAAGGTTCCATATGGTTGCAGTAAGCCTAGAACGAAATAAGATAAATCACTTACTTGAGGAAAGGTTCCATATGGTTAGAATTATATAAGACATAGTTGTGAGCTTGAAGCCAAGCTTTGTGGTCTAAGGTCACATTACAATTGCCAACCAAAGCTCTACCAACATTCTTGGAGAAGTATGACAACATATCTTGAGAGTCATCATCATTTCCAACTTGGTTGGTGCCATCATCATTTCTAGCTTTCCGATTATGTCTGGTCTCACAACCATTTAAGTATCTAGAGCAAAATGTAAGGCTCTCATCAAATATATAACCCTCAGCTTTGAGCCCTCAGGATGACTTGTTGTTCGAACATATCTTTTTAAAGTCATCAAGAACCTAAATAGATTCAGATTAACCATGTCAAGTTATGCATAGACTAAATGCATGTTTTCATATAGATGTTTTTTTAAATTATACCTCTCCACTGGGTACATATTGCGGGACTGCACTGTGCCACCAAGTCGAACTTGGCTAGGAAGATGAACCATCAAGTGCACCATAGAATCAAAAAAAGAAGGTGGGAATATAGTCTCTAAAATGGACAATGTCTTAGCTATTTCTTCCTCAAGCTGTTGCATATCACTTATGCGCACAACAGGAGAATAAATTATCTTGAAGAAATTGCTTACACGGGTAAGTGCTATGACAACTCCTTCTGGGAATATTCCTCGAATTGCTATTGGAAGAAATTGCTGCAGCAAGATGTGATTATCATGGCTTTTTAGCCCAACTAACTTCTTTGCATTAACATCTACACGACAGCTTATATTTGATGCATAGCCATCAAGAAACTTAACACCTTTGAGCCATTCACATAATATCTTCTTCTGCTCAGGAGTCAAGTAGTATGGGCCACGAGGAATATAGATTTTACCTTCCACTTCATAAGGATGAAGATCTTTCCTTATTTTTAGATCTCTAACATCATATCGAGAATTTAGATTATCTTTGGATTTACCAGCAATTCCTAAAAGTGTGTTAAATATAGTATCACACACATTCTTTTCAATATGCATAACATCCAAATTATGCCGAAGAAGTAAATCCTTCCAGTAGGGAAGCCTAAAGAAAATAGATTTCTTTTTCCATAGAATTGGTGGATCTCCTTTCTTGCGTTTTTTTGTAGGCTTGTTCCCACTTGGGTCCTTACCAAAAACAACATTCAGATTCTCTGTTTGTTTCAGAATGTCCTCTCTAGACCGTGGAGAAGGTGCTACCCTGACCTCTTCTGCTTCAAACTGTTTTTTATCCAATCTAAACATATGATTTTCATCTAAGAACCGGCGATGCCCCATATAACATGTTTTTGTACCATTCTTCAGTCTTAGAAAAGAAGTTTCTGAATGGCACTCAGGGAAAGCAACATCTCCCGAGGTAGGGCAACCATGAGCATATCCTAATCCAGGGAAGTTAGCGATGATGCATAATATTGCAGCTTTCATTAGGAAGAATTCACGCTGGGAGGCATCATAAGTCCAAATGCCCTTGCGCCATAATAGTTCCAGATCTTCAATCAATGGCTCTAGATAGACATCAATATCATTACCTGGAGATTTTGGACCAGAAATCAAAGAGGACACGATGAAGTTGTCTTGTTTCATTATCATCCAAGGTGGGAGGTTATATGGAATTAGAAGAACAGGACAAGTGCTATGGCTACTATGCAAAGACCCAAAAGGATTGAAGCCATCGGTTGCCAATGCTAATCTAACATTGCGACTGTCACCACTAAATTCAGGATGTTCACTATCAATGTGTTTCCAGTTAGGAGAATCTGCTGGATGCCTAAGCAATCCATCTTTTGTGCGCTCTTTATCATGCCACCTCATATTAGCTGCCTTCTCTGGGTTGAGGAATTATCATGCCACCTCATATTAGCTGCCTTCTCTGGGTTGAGGAACAACCTTTGGAGACGTTCCTTAATTGGGAAATATCTAAGGACCTTCCTAGGAACTCGGTTAACACGTTTCCCGTCAAGGCTAGTCCTTTCCACTTTCCACCTAGAAGTACTACAAACTGGGCACTTCTGTTTGTTTAGATGTTGCTTCCAAAACAGTATGCAATCATGTTCACAAGCATGGATAGTTATGTATCCCAGACCAATATGTTTAACTAACTTTCTTGCTTCATGGAATTTCTTTGGCAGAGTACAGCCATCAGGGAAAGCCTCTCCAAGCAACTCTAGTAACATATCAAAGCTTTTGTTACTCCATCCTCCAAGGAATTTAGTATGGAGCAACCGAACTATTTAATTCAATTTTGAGATTTTTTTGCACCCAGTATACAGATCTTGACTAGCATCATCAACTAACTTGTAAAAATTTGCCACCCCCGCATCATTAACCCCTTCATTAGAATTTTTTAACTCCTTCAGCATCAACACTAGGGTCATCATCCCCTAGATCAGCATCCACATCTGGACCCCCGATATCACCTATGCCATAACCATGACCAATATGTCTAAGCATTTCATCCATCTCATCATGATTTTCTGCAATATGTTCTAGCCCTTCATGTGTACTAGCAATATGACGTGCATGACTAGATGATGACTCCCCATGAAATAACCACAATTTGTATTCATGTTTGAATCCTTTACAGATCAAATGCTCAAAATAGTGTTTCTGTTTCTCCAAGAACAATTACCACACTTTTTGCAGGGGCATAAGATCTTATTTCCTTTTCCTGAATGGGCAAATGCAAACTCTACAAATCCATTAACTCCCTG